>NC_092207.1:73725362-73967297 GCF_043381705.1 Parasteatoda tepidariorum | reverse complement strand
CGATGATATAAGTTTGAAATAGAAATTAAGTTTTAATTAATCAGCCTTTACATTGGCTGAAAGTTATACACCTGATAAAACGATAAAAAAAATTATAAATTTTTGTTTAGATTAACCATGTTTTTTTCTAACTTTCAAACCTCATTTTGATGATTGGTTTTGGAGATACAGCTTCATGTAAGTTTCAAAAGGCTAAAATTAATTATTAATATCATCTAGTATAAGATAAGTGTTAATAGGATAATATATGTTCTATACAATTTAGTTCAACTCTTTTATCAGGGGCACAGATGAAAACTAGCTTATGAAGAATTAAAAAAAAAAAACACTGAATGTGTTTATTATTTGATTCCAGCTGCCGTAAATTTTTAAAAAATTGAACACTTTCTGACATTTTCCGTTAAAAAAAGTCTATCATTATATTCATATCTGTAAATAGGGTGTTCCGTAATCACCGCTTTTAACTTATATTTTTAATTCCTTTATCATTAAATACTTCAAAATTATATGCGCATTGAAGAACACTGTCATTGTGAAGAACTGGGGATTGATCCCCAGTGACAGCGTGAAGCCTATCCAGCTTCAGGTAGATGGGTACCAGCTTGTCTGGGAAGTAAAGGCGGTCTGTGTAATAAGGATATTTATATTTTAATTTTCAAGTCTCCGTAAACTGTATTAAATAATTTTATAATGTACAATTTTTGTCTGTTTCTGATCTGTTACTGATCTGTCTGACCTCTAAGCAAATGTTGTCAAAATTGGAGCGAAATCTGTCGAATAGTTTCTGAGAAATCGAATTTTAAACATATGACTTCTTTAAAATTTGATTTGTATTTATCAGGAATTTTGCATATATATATTTGTATTTGTCAGGAACTTATTTTGTTCAATTTTTGTATTTTGCCATGCAAAATTACATTCATTAAAATGATGGAAAAAAGTTTATATTTGCAACTCAAAAGTTTCATGACTAGCATTAACTAAAAGACTAAAATTATACTAAAAGTTATGTTTTGCATGGAATTGTCTTTGGATAAACAGATTTTACGTGCAGAAATGCTTAAATTCGCTTAAAAAGTTCTCGAGGTATGATGAAATACACTAAAAGTAAAATTGACATTTATGGGTCCAAACTTTAGACAGCTATCCTGATCAAACTATTGGGACCATGTATCTCAGATTCCCGCTATCCCCTATATTTTGGGAGTCAGAAATCCAAATCAGCCGAAAAAAAGTTATGTTTATTCAGATAAAGTACATTTTTACGTCTGATTTTGCAACGTACAGTATCATCTGCACTAACTAATTGACATATTTGAGCTCACCACTTAGAATCATTAAAATTGTGTCTTTGAACGTGAAGATTCTTAGATCAAAAGTTATTTAAAATGGTTCATTTTTTGTTTCGTGCACTGTACTAACTCATTTTATCTCTGAAATTAGTGTATGTATGCAACCTAAATTACTGATTCTTACATTATTGTGTCTCGTAAAAATAACTTTACTGATTCTTATGAGTATTATATCTTATTATAATTATGAATTTTAGGGTTACTTAATAACAAACGTGGTGGTTGTTGGCGGCTACTTTTCACGCGGTAGTGTAAAAGAGCATTCTAGGTGTTGCAGAGCACCCGGAGCTATCCTTGGGTTTTGGTGCAGTGGAACCTCATTTTGGTGTAAAGTAGTTTCCACCATTTCTGGTGTTCAGATAATAGAAAATTTTTTTACAGTGCGGTTTTACATTTTATTGCTTTACAGTCCTCAATATCTTTTAATTTCTACAAAAAAATTCCTTGTTTTTATGAAATGACTGGTTTATGAAATGATGGGCTTTATTTAATGAAACTATGATCGTAATTACACATTTTATTTTTAGAAATTAAAACTAAAGTATCTAGTGTACACTGCAAAAACTCGGTGAAACTTAAACCAATATTAGGTGCAAAGTTTCACATTCAACCATAATTTGGTTAAATAAAAGATTATTTTACTTTATTTACATCATAAATTGGTAAGTATGAACGAGAAATACCTCCATGGTGCAATTGACTGCACCAAGAAGATGGTTGAACTTACAAAACTTTGCAGTTACCGTTAGCTGAATGATATTTGTTTCATACGCCATGTTTTTCTACGTCAAAATCAAGAGTAAAACACAGAAGTAATCATATTTTTTAATGCTTTGTTTCAAGCTCAATATAAGGATATAATCCGACAATCGTGAGCTAAGCCACTGAATAAGTCTTTGACCGAACTGGAGGCAACCTTATTGAGAACTCTTGTCGTGATTGTCAGACAGTCTTATTTATCCTCTTCCTATATATCTCTTCCTATATATCTCTTCCTATATATCTCTTCCTTTATATCTCTTCTTATATATCCTTCCTATATACCTCTTCCTATATATTCTGTACGTTCTCTTCTTTTCTATAATGATATAGTCTGACTATCACGAGATGAGTCACTGGATAAGCCTCTGACCGAACTGGAAACAACCTCACGGAGAGCTCATCTCCTGATTGTCAGACAGTACCTGAAGTTAGTCCTCTCTTTCATGAATAGTTACCACAGTCTTGAATTTTCTGAGGAGGTATTAAATGAGGAGCTAATAAAATTCAAATTCAGATAACTAAGTAAGTGATGTGTGTTACCAAAGTATTGTTTTTTGACGCTGTATCAAATGAAACTAAAACCAAACTGATAGCATTAAGTATTTAGGAGTTATAAGAATTTCTATGCATTCACAGTACAATTTTCGACAAAAATTCAAAAATTTTGGATTTAGAAACATGGTATGAATATGTCCTCCGTATTAATTAAATAATTCTAAGAAACTGAAACTGAAACATATGAAAATTGAAAATAAAATTAGATATGTTTCGAGCTCTCAAAAACAGGTGCCAATTTCAAGACTTGTCAGACGTGAATGAGAAGAAACAAAAGTGATTTGAAATAAAACTGTATAGTTGCCAATAAAAAAGGAAAAAATAAAAGTGATAAACAAAGCTAAAAAAAATTCACAGAATGAAAAAGATGAAAAACCACAGTGGCCGAGAGGTGCAAATCAGGATAAAATGCATTTCCACACACTATGGAGAGGTGTTGAGGAACTAATGTCATTAACAAGAGAAGATAAAAGAATAAATGCGAAGAATAAACAAAACAAGAATCCAGAGCATTGAGGAACTTTTTTGTTCTAGTTCTGTTTCTTTCCTGCTGTTTTTCATTTTTTTACCCCCTCGGTTACTGTGATTTTTTTTTTCTAATTATGCTTCTCACCTTTATTTTTCCATTTTTCATTGGCAACTTTACATTTTTATTTCAAATCACTTTTGTAAGCAAGAAGAAGAAGAAGAAGAAGAAGAAGTAAGTAGTAACTTAGATGCTTTTAATATTTTTATTGAAAGCAAGTTAACTTAAGTTATCTATATTTATTTATTAAACTCTAAGGACTAATTTTCATTTTAAATGACACATAAGTTAATCTGAGCGCATACTTTTTCAATAATCTTTTATTATTAAAGTTATTTTTAACCACACTGTCTAATAAGAATTGATCACTATACGGGACAAGTTAAGAAAAAATTTAATTTATTATTTCTTAAAATCCAAAAAATAATGCAAATCTAAAATATTACTTAAAACTAAAAATATCACTTGTACATAAAAAATATTATTAACCTAAAAACATTATTTATAAGAATTGAAACAAAATGAGACTAACTTTAGCCTAAAAACAATCTACCATAAATTCGCAGCAATAATTTAATTGATTTTCTTCCACATAAGTATTAATTTATAATTATACCTACAATCCACAATCCGAGGAAAAGTATCACAAAATAGTTCCCAAAAAGAAAAATAGCACATCTGGAATCAATTTTTATTATTTTTTAGTAGAAAAAAATAATAAAATTCAATTTGTCTTTTATATTATAAAGTAATTTGACTAATAAACACTAAATTCCAATCCCATATTATTTATGCAAATGAGTCATATTTCGTGAATAATATAAGAATTTTTAGAGACATTTTACACCTCTGTTATTAAAGAATAATGAATTTTCATCGGTAATCAACATTTCAGATAAGAAAAGTGACATATAATGCATTAAAAAACTAATTTTTCTTAAATTTTCACTAAACAAAAATAAAACAAATCAAATAAATAAAAACTTAAAATCCTAAAATAAAAATTTTAAATAAATTCATTTCGTAATAAAGTCAATATAATTTAGTAATTAAATACCCTAATAAGTGGTGCGTCTTTAATTAACCCACATTAGAACGTCATAAAAAGACTAATATGAGCCTCATCGAGTGACTTCTTCGTTTCAGTTCAATTGGTCAATTTTTAAAAAAAAATAGAAACAATCAAAAGATATTTTAAAATGTGTAGTAGACATATTCGCGAATGATACTCCTACTTTTTAAAACAACGAATAAAAGAATTCTAAAGTAACAATTGAAAAAACATTAGAACTTTCATAAAATCCCTTATTTAATAATTGACGTCTCAATAATCATGTGTGTTGTCATGCAAGCATGTTTGTAAAAACACTTTTAAAAAAGTAAAAAAAAAATTTTTTCTCCTTCTTTGAGGCAGGCACTGAACTGTTCTTTCCCTCGGAAAATGCCGAAGTTGCTGCAATACCCACGCCACACTACCCTAGATACCCTTGCATAGGGTGGGCCACATTCCCACATCATACGACAGAGAAAAACATCCATGCCCTGATCGGGATTCGAACCGCCAACCATTGGCTTCGCAATCAGGCACGCTGACCGCTGAGGCACCTGCTCTGGCATTTTTTTAAAATAATTAACCAAAACTTTTAGTGAAATTTTGAAAATAAACAGTCGAGATTATCCCAGCTGTCCAATTTCTCCTCATGTCCATACTTGTCCCCTCGACCCTATAAAATTAAATAATTAATAGTTAATACCTATGTATGTTAATGCGTGCACATACGTGTCTTTATGTCATACATGTGTTTTTAATTTAATAACTCCTTGAATTATTAAATATATTGGAGAAAGATGGGTAAAGTGACCATATGAATTCAAACCTCTTCATCCGCTAACATCATGCTGGATTGGGGATGAAAATGATGTTCAGTTTTATCTGTGATTAGCTTGAGAATATCTTTTACTAATTTTAAACTCTTTTTTTTTCACTTTGTTACAGATAAATGGAGCAAAATGTAATTTAAAAATTAGAAATTTTTGTATTTTAGCAAAAGTGAAAAGATTTATTCAGTGTAGCATATTCTTCATTTTTATTTAATGCAAGAATACTAAACTGGTTGTGTTTGAGGAGTTCTTTAAAAATAATCAGTAACATTGTGTCATAAATTACTTAATTACAAACAAAAATTAGTACATAATTATGAAAAAATTGGGGAATAGCAAAAGTAAAAAATAAAAATTTCGTTCTTTATTATTATTATTATTATGCATTGAGTTATCTGCTTGACAAATTCACGATAGCTTGAGACATTTTTGTTCGTGCACATTATTTAGGCAAAAGCACTGTGTTTATTTAAAAAAATATTGTCAATTCCTTAAGAAACTAATGAAAAAGATCATTTAGTTATTATGATAAATTATTTTTAATTATTAAGGTTATCATGAAAATGTAAAATATCATTTAACTATGAGAGATCGAGGAATAATGAAAGTCAAAAAATTAAAAAAATTAAAAAAGCTAATTTAATTCTTATGATAGATACTGCTATAAATTAAATAAAAAATCATTTGATAAAAATAATAAATTGGGAGATAATAGAAGCCAAGCGAATATAATTTTAAGAATAATTTATTTTTTATTTCCGGATTTGTCAGTTAGACTGATTTCTTAACGGACTAATTCTTAACGGAGCTTAGCTTATTTTTGAAGTGGTATTACTTATGCTAAATAGTTAGTTTTATCTATGCGATCCCACACATTACCTAATCTGCAAACTATCTCTACTAAGAAACCATGTTTCTTATAGGGAAATCTTGTTACACGAGGAGTCTTATGGTCTGCTGGGATCGAACTAGTGAAATCTTAACCTCTTAATGCTAATTGAAATCGATTTATTACTACTAAGCATGTTTCTTTTGGAACTTCAGCTTGAAAAATACAATATTGGAGAAGAGGAGGAAAGAAGACAATTATGTGTGCTCAAATATAGCAAGCAATCGGAAGGCAAAAGAAGGGAACTCAACCGAAGAAAAAGAAATGGTCTCAAATATTTTGCATTTTCGTTTAAGATGAACTTACGTATGTAATATATATATTCAATAATATATATGAACTTACTTATACTATTAATATATATAGAACTTGCGTATTTATATGTATTGCGTTACGTATTCGTATTTATATTGCGAAAAGGTGCCCAAATATTGATTTTATCCCATATTTGGGCACCTTTTCGTGATTTTGCAGACTTGCCAACATTTCTATTTTTTGAAATAACTTTGTGGTGTTTCTGTGAGTTTTACAAATCCGTGTAAACCTCGAATATTATACTACCCACATGTTCATTAGATATAATAATAATATAACACTGAATATCAGAATAGTTATTAAGTTTTTATCGTAATTTTAAAAAGTGTGTTTCATAATAGGAACATCATTTGATCGAAGCATTTTATTTTATTACAGTTGTTGAACAGCCGACCCAATTTTGGGCTTACAACTCTGCAAACTTGTAGTTTGGAGCCCAATCCAGAAGACAAGAAAACTCCTGAATCAAGTATTGGAAAAAATTTGCTTTCGTGGAGGACTTTTTGAGGCAACCAACCGCATTTGAGTTACATGGAGAGGAAAGCCATGAAAACCTCCCATGGTTAGCCTTACGGCAAGGGGGCTCTAACCCATGATCTGTCTATCACTGATGATATTTTACGTCAACACTGTGGTCCATGCGAGCCAGGTGCGTAATTCGTATCGACCAGCCATCGATGGGATTCGAACAAAGTTCACCTCATTGGAAGAAGAACGCTCTATCCCCTAAGCCACGATGGATTAGATCGATACATTAAAGTTATTTCTAGCATGACTTTTAACATCAAATTGAAAACTAAGTTTTTAACAGAATAAATTAGGGTGGACCATTCACCACCTCGCCCCCACCCCGTGAGCATACCAATGGGCCCCACTACAATCGTACAAATTCTCCCCAGTTTTCTTACTAGACAGATTATAACCATATTGCGGAAATATTGTACCCTATTTTTAACAACCCAGAATTATTAAAAAGTAAATGCTCAAACGTTTTTGAACTCAAACAACTATTATTATAAACGAATAAATAATCTTCACAAATGTTTCACTATTTCCGATACTATTAATAACCCTTTAAGCAAAAATAGCAACAATAATAATAATAATAATCAATTGCATGAAAAATTATTAATTTCATTCAAGGCAAAATCCCGGAAATTCTAATCAACTATCATAAAAAATAATTAAGTTTTTAAATAGAATCTTAATGAATCTAAATATCAGTTAATAAAGTAAACTTAGCTATATTGAGTGAGAAACGAGGTTTGTTGAAATAGGGCGTCACTATGAGGTCAAAAAAGAGCACAGGTTACTTAAATATGGCCTTGCTCAAAGCCATGGTCTCTTTGCTTTTGAGTAGGGTAGTATGTGCCAAAAAAATGGCAAAAAAAGGAAGAAGAAAATATTTTAAACATTTTAATTTAAGTTTATCCTTTCAAGAGAAAATTCCCGGAAGTTCATGTGATGAACCTAACTAACGATTTCTCAATTTAATATTTTTCTTTGAAGTCATTAACGGTGTTTTAATAAATTAAAACCATTAACTACAGGCGATTGCTTTGAGTACACACTCAAATAAACTATTTTGTTTGAATTGACATTTTTGTAAATTTTATTTTTTCTACGTTGAGAAATCGAATTTTCTTTAAGTAGTATCTATTTTTTTTTTCTTTTTATTTCATTCAATAGCAAACACTTGAGAAAAAAAAATTAAATTAGTTTCAAATTGAGATAGATGAATTTTTTTATCATAAATAACAGTATAAAAAAGTTTCATTGAGATTATTTTTTTAAGTTAAACAAATTTACCAATTTATTCACTAAAAAATAGATGGATACAAAAAATTATGATTGTGCTAGATAAAAAAAAAAGATTAGTTCTTATCTACTAGTTACTGGTTTATCGTTCTTAAAACAGCCACTTTTGATGAATATAACAAGAAAACTATACACTATATTAACGTGAAAAATAATTTTTTTGGCCTATTTGTCGAATAATGCAGGTCAATTAGTAGGATGCAATGTTAATAAGCAGTAAAATTTGCTCTTCCCGAAATCTATTTCCCCCCTTCTTTGGAGAACCGAATTTATGACGTCACAAGCTTACAAAATGTTTAATCTATTACATTTTTGAATGCTATTCGTTTTGTATTAACAACTGTTTTGAAGCCTACGATTTATATTTTATGTAATAATTTGTCCGCATTCAAATTACTATTCGAATGCATTCTTATTTAAAGCTTTTATTGAAGTTTTTTTTCTTTGAAGCTTTATTGAAGTAGTAATAATGTAATCTCTATGTTAAGAAAAGCTTAATTTACCTTTATATTTTCCAACAAAATCTATACTTTTGCATATCTTAACAAAAAAAAGTGCATTAGGGGTATGGTTTTTTCAGGAGAAAAGTATATATCGAGCAGGAAAGGAAATTAAAAACCCAGTAGAAATAGAAAAAAATGAATCGAATAAGTCAAATAAATACGTTTTTATTTAAAACAAAATTTAGATTTGTCAGAAGGGACTAAATTGAGTTTTCATGTAGAAGTAGTTTATGATTATATAAAACATTAAATTGATTATTTTTTGTGATTAATTAATTTTATATTAAATACAATTCTGATGAAATGTATTTTTGATTTTGATTCATTATTAACTAAATATAATTACCCCATACAAATACAAAAATTACAAAACTGAGAAGTAAATGCAGCCGAATAAATGGTTTTTATGTATCTAAAGTGTCGTGATAAATTTACCAAATTTTATCACGTTTACAAATTTCGTCACATTTATTAAATTTTATCACGTATTTTAAAACAGTTATACTGTTAATTTTACCGTAATCATTACAAAAGCACCTTGGTAAAAATTTCCGAGTCTTTTAGTGTCCCCATAGAGCCAGAAGCACGGTAAATTTTACCAGATTATGGTAGTTTTGACCAGGTTTTTTTTTCTCAGTGGGAAGTTAGTGTATAAAAGTAATTATAATGATAAAAGTGTAATAAGTGACTTAACTCCTTTTATTCCACTATTTTTAATCCCCTCCACTCTTTTATCACACTTCTTCATACCGCTCTATCCCTGCTTTTCACTTGTCACATAATAATAAACATATACTTGCAATTCAGAAACAAAGTACTATGTAACATAACAATAATTATGATTATAGTATGCATATTTTTTTTGTGAAGAAGGTGAAAAAATATAAAAATAAAAAATACAAAAAATTTAATCTGCTGATTTTAATTTTAATTGACTTTAAAAACAGGAAAACCTTTGCTGATAACAGTTAAAGATTGAAAAGAATCTCCGAGAGAGCCAGGGCCCACCCTGGGCTGTGGTGCCAATAATAATGATGATGATTAAATTCTTTTTTTAACCAAAATATGTTGTTCCACTTCTTCTTACCCCTCTTTCCTCCCTTGTGGTTAACTTTCACAATTCATTAACTCCTTCCGCTCCCTCAGAGCGTGACATCACTTGTAGACGGTACCTTTAGGAAACAATTCCAAAAATTGGCTTTTAATAAATTAATTTTCTTAAAATTTGTTAGAGTTTAAAGTTTCATATTTAAAGCAATAAATAAGTAAAACTTTCTGTAATAAATTAATCTACAGTTTTTTTTTTTTTTTTCATAATAGTTTTTTGTGCTGTAGATGTACTAAATTTTGACACAAAAAATACGAAAGTAGATTTTTCGTATACCGAAACTTCTAGAACAACACAAAATAAGGAAAATCCAAAAATGAAAAATTTTAAAAATGCTTTTTCTTCCACTCCTAAGGATATATATGAAATTTACGTCCACATTGATTGCATAATTTCAAAAGCAACGATTAAAATGAACTTATAAACCCAAAAAGAGGTAAAATTATTTATTTTTAGGTTTAAAACAATCAAAATGTGATGGATAATGCTATAGAGCAGCGGTTCCCAATTTTTTTTTCGACTAACGACATTTTTTTTGACAGTACCCCGACTTTATAACTGAAGTATATAAAAACAGTGAATTTAATAACCTATTAAAGACGGCTTTATTTTGAAAATATTTAATAAGAAGAACGGCATTTTTTCATCGTCTTATTATGAATAATCTTAAATTAGGTTCTACACTTGAATTTACAGACCTGGAGCTGAATCTAGTCTAGTTATAAATTTGTTCTTTGTGTATAAACATAAACTGAAAATGAATGAAATAAGTCGAATCATGGTTTTCGTTGGAATGAAAACTAAAAAGAAATGCTATAAACGTTGAAAATTTCTGGTAGTGAAACATATTTCTTTATTAACAATCTAGTTATTTCATTTTGGTTTGAAAAGCATGATGGGAAGTATTAATACAATATTTTATAAATGCTTGCCATTTCATAGCTTATTCAATACACTATGCAATAATATATATCCAATACATAGTATTATTTGAAAATTATGTATTTTTTTCATCAAAAAAATTTGATGTTTCTTTTTTATCAGTAATTTACTTTAAATAATATCCCAAAGTCAATCAAAATATTAATAAATAATGGATCATTGATTGAATCTAAATGTATTTACAAGTTTTAAAAATGTTCAAAAAAAAGCTTTAAAAATAAATCTTAAGTTTTGGAACCCGTTTAACTCTTCCACGGAACCCTAGAGTTCCGCGGAGCAACATTTGGGAACCACTGCCATCGAGACTAGTAAATCGTTTAATATATTTGTTATGGATTATCCACCTACAACCTCATTAAAATTTTAAAAACCAATAAACATTAATCACGAACTATCAGCGTCTATTAATAATTCAAAGTAAAACTTTTAAGTATTGCAACACTTGGTGGTGTTTCATTTTCAATTCCTTACCCACGTTCAACCGAAATTAAATCTTATCATCATCATGTGAACCAGTTCTTGGCCTTGACTCAGTTTCATAAATCAGAGCAGAAGATTTACTGATGAGGACATTTATATAGTAGGTAGAAAAGGAAAGGTGATAGAGAATGAAAAAAGTTAAAAAAGAAGAAAAAAAAGTGTATTCTCTGGCATTCATAGAGCATGAGAAATACATAAATAATGCATATAACATAAAGTACAAGCATTATTATAAATGGAAACTGCTTAGCATTGTACGAAGTGGAGATTAGGACTTTATCGAGCTTTAGTTTTTTCACGGAAGCACCTGCAGAAAAACTTTTAAATGATGAGGCAAAGTCAAGGTCTTGTTAGAATGATAAGGACTTTTTTTTATTTAAGTCCCATCATAATTTCTTTTCACAAAATCGTTGATTACATTTGAATGCTAAAAATTAAAATTTTATGTAGGTTAAGGTTAAATGAAAGGCAAAGAGTAAAAATATTCAAATTTTCACACGTGTTCTTTTTTGAGAAAGGAATATTAAAAAAGATCATTTACTGTTATTTATTTTAACTTTAAAATATCCAAAAATCGATTGGTAAACCCAGGGGGTGAAGTGGAAAGCAAAGCTTAGGGGAAAGTAGAACAATAATAAGAAATATACTCTGATTCAAAGGTTCACTGCAAGCATTTATGTCTTAATAGTTAGTATAGAAGTAATAAAGCACAAATAGACAATGCCGTTGTTCACCCATTTCACAAAAAGTATTTATTTTATTTTATAACCTACGTTGAACAGCCGATCCAATTTTAAGCTTACTGCTACCAATGTTCAAATCCGTAGTTTTATAATTTTGAACCCAATCCAGAAAACAAGAGAACTCCTGTATCAAGTACTGCGAAACTTCTATTTTGGTTAAAACGTGTAATTTAACATTAATGTCAATTAAAGTGATTACCCTTAATTATTTAATAATTACAAAATATCATTATCGTTAAAGAGAATTAATCGTCAATCAAAATTCTAAGCGATTTAAGACTAGCTAAAGAAGTAAAATTTTAACTAATTCTTTGTACTGGATGCTATCACTAACTTCATTTTTTTTCTGATCACTTTAAATAGAATTTAAAGATATATAATCGCATAATGAAATTCACGGATATTCATTTTTTTTTTTAATTTTGACTTGCAAGAGTAATTACATTTAATATGGAGTTCTGTGTCTGATCTCAATACAAATTTCAATCAATTCCTAACCGCTAAAAACTGATATGTCGCGGAAATTTGAACTTTTTTTAACAGCAAAATTCCACTCAATATTCTACTAGGTAAATAGATCAAATTGTAACTGCACCATTGCTTAATAACAATGCGAGATTCAGTCATCGTCTGCTTACTTCAAGCAAAATTTATCGTCCTGTAATCGTCTTCTGTCTAAGACAGATTTTGGAAAAATGCGGAGAATATAGAATTGACACCTTTTCATAGATTTCAAAACTACGTATGATTGTATTAATAGGGAATTCCTTCTGGAAGCAATGCATGAACTGAGTATACCCAGATAAATTTGTTTCTCTGGTGCCCTTAACCTCTTGCTTACGGTTAGTACAAAATGTAGACCACATCACATGTAGTGATATAACTGGTACACCGTAAGCAAAAGATTAAAGAAGCAAATATACAAATCCGTATCCAGGGAGACCTGACAGAACAGTTTGATATATTAAGAACGATGTATGTACGTCAAGAAGGCGCATTGGCTTTTCTCTTATTTAATATTGCCCTAGAAAAGGTTATCAGAGATTCTAACATAACATAATATCGTTAGTAAGTCAGTCAAACTATTGGCCTATGCAGACGATATCGCTATTATGGCACAGACTACTCAAGCTCTTAAGCAAGCCTCTATTGTCTTAAAACAAAAGGCAACGACAATGAATTTAATATTAAACGAAAAAGACCATGTATATGCCGTGTCTAAATTCTGATCTCCAAATTAGTCGTTTAGAAATTATGGAATACAAATTTGAAAAATTATATTGCTTCACCCATTTAGGAGCAGAATTTAACAATAGCAATTACCTTACTACAAAAATGCATACAAACTAATCGCAAATGCTAATAGATATTTTCACAGTCTGAAAAAATGTATCAGATCCAACTCTTTAAAATTAAGAACTAAACTACTCTTATACAAAACTCTTATAAGACCAGTCTTGATTTATGCTTTTGAGACCTAGGCATTGTCTTCGAAAAACGAGTAGGCGATTGCAATTTTTGAAAGAAGGGTGCTATGAAGTATCTGTGGTGGAACTCAGATAAACCCTCGATAGATAAACCATGGAGAAGAAGAACTAACTCAGAGCTGTATAAAATCTTAAGTGAGTCTGATGTTGTCAAGAACATAATAATAGAAAGACTAAAAAGGGCAGAACATTTAATCAGAAAGCAGGAAGACCGAAACTGCAAGAAAATATTTTTATCAAAACTTAGGGGAACAAGACGAAGAGGAAGACCACATCTTAGGTGGATCGACAGTGTTGAGAAGGACATCAACACTTTGAAAATCAAGAACTGGAGGAACGTCGCCAAACAAAGGGACAGTAAGAGAAAACTCCAAGAGAAAGCCAGGGCCCACCCAGAGCTGTCGCGCGAGTGAAGAAGAAGAAATTCTAAGCATTTTTCTACTAGTATAATAAAATAATAAAATTTAATATAAGTATAAAATAATAAAATTTTAACTGGAGCCTTATACCTGATGACAATATAAATTCCAATGGTTTCAAGAAATGTTCATTTTGTATAAACAAATATGTAACGTGCGCAAAATAAAAAACGGACCACCCGGAATAACTTTCGATCCGTATCGAATCGTACCTTCTCGTCTTAGGACTCAATCTTAAAGGTTCAAGGAGATGACCTCAATTATGCTAATTAATTAATGCAGATGATATGTTAAATTACAAGATCAGACACATAAACGTGTTTTTTCTGAATAAACATACTTTTTTTCAACTGATTTGGATTTCTGACCCCCAAAATATACGTGTTAGCTCTAATCGGGAAAATATGGTTTGATCAGGAGAACGGTCTGAAGTTTAAGACTCCTTAACGGTAATTTTTTGCGTATTTCGCCATATCTCAAGAACTTTTTTAGCGAATTAAAAAAAAAAATTGCGCACAGCTGTAAAATTTGCTTTTCCAAAGATAATTCCATGCAAAATATTAGTAAATATTTATTGCTTTTTAATATTTTATTTAATTATATAGAAAAAAATTTCAATTGTAAGGTGTAACATTTTTTACATCATTTTAAAAGTATTTTTTACATTAATTTTACGTGACAAAATACAAAGTTTGAGCAAATCTAAAAGTTCTTGAGAAATGGAATTTTAATAAAAGCATCGATTTCTCAAGAATTGTTCGACCAAATTTGCACGATTTTTTTCTAGGAAGTAAGATTTTGTATACCTTAGAATTCAAAATTTTTTTACCGCTATCACTTAAGATATAGTAAAAATCTACTTAATATGAATAATAACTATAATCATTTATAATTACTAAATTAATTGTATTCTGATTTTGAAATGTAATAATTTTTATATCAATGGATATATTTTTTTTCCTTAAAATACGGGGGGGGGAGTACTCCATGCAAGGATAAATATTCATAAATATTTTAAAATTCAAAAATTGTTCTACAACTATTATTTAAATTAGTAACTACCAAAAAAAACTTACTTGTAAGGTATACAGATTTGTACATAATTTCAAACTGTGCAAATTTAAAAAGCAAGATTCAAAATTTTAATAGAATTGTTTGAAAAGTTCTCAAGAAATTAAAATTTAAAAATTGAACTCTTTTGAAATTTTAATACTCAATTATTTAATCGATTTCATTCAAATTTTGTTTGGTCAATTAAAATTATGTAAAGATTTGTTGACATAACTATTTAGAAAAAATTTCGATAACTATTAAATTAAATAAATAATTAAAATTACTTTTTCATATGGAATTAACATTAGATATTCCCATATTTTGCGAGTCAAATATAAGAATCCGTTAAAATATGAAAAGAACATTATTGAATCTCACTTGGTATCTTAAAATATTGGCTGCACAAATTATTTAATATGTTTCTAGTGTCACTCAATCCATTAATAGTAAGTGAATCTTATTCTGCGGAAATTTGATTATTTAATCAAAAGTTATTCAGATAATCTTTTTTTTTTTTCTAATTCACGCATTGTAAGTATTGTTTACGTTTTCTTTCGTTTTAATTCGTAAAGCAAAATTAAAATAACAATATTATTTTTGGGCTTAAAACACTGCTTTATATGTCAATTTTTAAAACAAAAATAACTCAAAGACTCATTTCCCTTCAAGCTGGACAGACTATTTCTTATATCAAACTATTTTCATTAAATTTAAAAGGAAAAAAAGACAAAGAAAAGAGAGAGAGAGAAAGCAAACATTTCATCAATAACAAAAATGGAAAAGAAAAAAATATGAAATTCCATTTTTAAACTAAAAATCCAGATTTATCTTTATTTAAAAAAAAAAAACTGCCTAGCATTTTTTTTTTTTAAATTTTGTTCTGGAATTGTATTACATTCAATATCTCTGAATTAATACTTCAATATTACATCAAAGAGAGAGAAGAAAACAGTATGCCAATTAATATTTAAATATATGTGAGCAACAGGCAGAAAAAAAAACAGTAATAATAAAAGAGAATTTTTACTGTTACCAGGTTTAGTTTAATACTGTTTGCACATTTTAAAGCTAATTATCTAACGGCATCCATTGTTCTTTTTTTTTTTTTTTTTTTTTTTTTTTTTTTTTTTTTTTTTTTTTTTTTTTTTTTNTTTTCAACTGATTTGGATTTCTGACCCCCAAAATATACGTGTTAGCTCTAATCGGGAAAATATGGTTTGATCAGGAGAACGGTCTGAAGTTTAAGACTCCTTAACGGTAATTTTTTGCGTATTTCGCCATATCTCAAGAACTTTTTTAGCGAATTAAAAAAAAAAATTGCGCACAGCTGTAAAATTTGCTTTTCCAAAGATAATTCCATGCAAAATATTAGTAAATATTTATTGCTTTTTAATATTTTATTTAATTATATAGAAAAAAATTTCAATTGTAAGGTGTAACATTTTTTACATCATTTTAAAAGTATTTTTTACATTAATTTTACGTGACAAAATACAAAATTTGAGCAAATCTAAAAGTTCTTGAGAAATGGAATTTTAATAAAAGCATCGATTTCTCAAGAATTGTTCGACCAAATTTGCACGATTTTTTTCTAGGAAGTAAGATTTTGTATACCTTAGAATTCAAAATTTTTTTACCGCTATCACTTAAGATATAGTAAAAATCTACTTAATATGAATAATAACTATAATCATTTATAATTACTAAATTAATTGTATTCTGATTTTGAAATGTAATAATTTTTATATCAATGGATTTATATTTTTTTTCCTTAAAATACAGGGGGGGGGGAGTATTCCATGCAAGGATAAATATTCATAAATATTTTGAAATTCAAAAAATGTTCTACAATTATTATTTAAATTAGTAATTACCAAAAAAAAACTTAATTGTAAGGTATACAGATTTGTACATAATTTCAAACTATGCAAATTTAAATAGCAAGATTCAAAATTTCAATAGAATTGTTTGAAAAGTTCTCAAGAAACTAAAATTTAAAAATTGAACTCTTTTGAAATTTTATTACTCAATTATTTAATCGATTTCATTCAAATTTTGTTTGATCAGTTAAAATCATGTAAAAACTTGTTTACGTAAATATTTAGAAAAAATTTCAGTAACTATTAAATTAAGTAAGTAATTAAAATTACTTTTTCATAAGGAATTAACATTAGATATTCCCATAATTTACAAGTCAAATATAAGAATCCGTTAAAATATTAGAAGAACATTATTGAATCTCACTTAAAATATTGACTGGACAAATTATTTAATATGTTTCTACTATCACTCAAACCAAAATAGTGAGTGGATCTTATTCTGCGGAAATTTGATTATTTAATCAAATGTTATTCAGATAATCTTTTTTTTTTCTAATTTGCGCATTTAAAGTATTTTTTTACGACGAAACAATAATGAATAAAATTTAATTTTTTCTGATCATTAAAATATAATAATAAAAAATTTTTTTTAGCACTAGCTTACAATAATTTTTCAGTAGGCTAATTTCTAAAGTTTATGCAATTTTTTTTCTTTCTATTTTTCCATGAAGTATCAGAAATATGACATAATATGCAAAAAATAAAATTAACATAGGGGTTTAAACTCAGAGTTATAGGTTGAAGGCAGATATTCTTGAGTTCTTCGCATGCTCTTCATTTCCTGAAGGTCAAGAATGCATTGGAAACAAAAATACTTACGGACTCAGAGAAAACATAAATTTGTGTTAAATGAGTAACATAAATTGGCTGCACAAATTGTATTGTTATATTTTAGACGATTAGTATATTTCCAACTTAATAGATTAAAAATCCTTTCCTTTGATTGAAAGTTTTTAAGAGTGACTCGTTTTCTTTCGTTTTTATTCATAATACTAAGCGAAATAAAAATAACAATATTATTTTTGGGTTTAAAACACTAATTTATAAATCATTTTTTAATACAAAAATAACTCAGTGACTCATTTCCCCTCAAGCTAGACAGACTATTTCTTATATTAAACTATTTTTATTAAATTTAAAAGGAAAAAAGACAAAGAAAAGAGAGAGAAAGCAAATATCTCATCAATAACAAAAATGGAAAAGAAAAATATATGAAATTCCATTTTTAAACTAAAAATCCAGATTTATCTTTATTTAAAAAAAAAAAAAAAAAAAAAAAAAAAAAAAAAAAAAAAAAACTGCCTAGCAATATTTTTTCTAATTTTGTTCTAGATTTGCATTACATTCAATATCTCTGACAAAGAGAGAGTAGAAAACAGTATGCCAATTAATATTTAAATGTGAGCTACAGACAGAAAAAAAAAAAAACAGTAATAATAAAAGAAAATTTTATTACTTGATTTTTACTGTTACCAGGTTTAGTTTAATACTGGTTGCACATTTTAAAGCTAATTATCTAACGGAATCCATTGTTTTTTTGTTTTTTTTTTTTTTTCAACAGGTCAGTTTTAGCTCGGATTTTTTTAGTATGCAATACAGTTATATGAAACCAATATTTTCTTGAAGTAGTTTTTACAGCAAAAGTCTTCTAATAGCACATTAAAAATTAACTTTTTTATCAGCAGTAACTTTTGCAAAAAGCTGCTAATTTATTACTTTCCTACATAAAAAAATTAAAATTTTGCTATTTTTAGTTCCTAAATCAAAGTGTTTGTCGTAACTCTCAATTAAATTAAAACTTTATATAAAAGATGAACAATACTAGAGAGAAAAACTCAAGTGAAGAAAATTAAATAGTATTGTCACTAAAAATAATTTTAGTTTAAAAAAAACTGTGAAATTAAATATCAAAGCACTTAAAAAAGCAATATATGGGCATTAAAAGAAATTGGCAATTTTATTATATTTGTTTCTGTAAATAGCCAACATCTGGCTTAATGTGCAATCACTATAGTAAAAATGCTGAATACCAGCTGCATATGTAAATTCGTGTTCTTATTAAGGTTAGAAAAAACTCAAATAAAACTAAATTTTAGCTGTTCAATGTAAATTTTAATAAGAACACGTTCTTACTACTACTTCTTACTACATTAAAATGATAGTAAGTCTAGAATGAAACGAAGAAGCTGATTGATGAATTAATCAGAGAATTGATTAATCTAGAAATGAATAACACAAGAAAACAAAATAAATTTTAAAAACTACATTTAAAAATGTTTTAATTTTTGTCAGACCTAAAATGGATATCAATTCTTAACTTAAGGTCTCAGAAAAATAAAATTGTTTCCCATTTAGCCCACTTGAAATTGTAGTTGTAATAAATTTTTATTTGTTGCTTTTAAATGTCTATAAGAAGTTTGCAAACCAGCTATTATTTTTACCTACATGTTTTTGATAAATTAAGGTCAGAGTAATTTACCGAAAACTTACCAATTAATGTAACTAAACATTGCAAATTTGAAACAGAAGTTAATTATTAAAAAAAATATTGTTATCGCCGCAAGGCGATCACAGGTTACCCATTGGTGAAATGGTTCTCATTTTTTATTTTTTTTAAGCAACTTTATTGTGCTTTCATCTTGGACGTCTTTAAGTGTTAATCCTGAACTGCTCAGTACATAATTTCGCAGACGTATTTGAATGTAGCTCAGACGCATTCTGTGTAAATTCTTTTGAATAGACATTGAACAGCCAATCGAGATCAATATTAACATTTTCGGATTGGTACAATGGTGTTTGATGGAGATTGTAAGCTGCATCATTAATCCGTTTCGGATTCACAAGTTCATACATGAAATATGATTTAAAAGCTAGGCTTTTTTTCTATTTTACATGAATAGTGTATGAATAATTTATATTGCGTGGAAGGCAGTCATTGGGTAAGTTGATAATGAATTCTTTTATCCTTAACTGATGATCAACAACCAGTTCTCGTATTCGCATGAAAGGGGTTCGGAGAGTCACCATTCGCTCTTCGGTAGGGTTCAATTCTCTCAACCACTTTGGTACTTTTGTGAGGGATGGGCTTTATACTTGCGTTTGCGAACGAAATCCTTTCGTTTTTCCGTTTGTGGGTAACGCTAAAGATCTTCCCATCTACGTTCTTTGGCTTTTTCAGTCTCGGTAAGTTTAGGCCATGACATCGTTTTTTTTTTTTTTTTTCCTTGCTTCAACTCTAACTTTTCGGACCGCGTAAATCAGTCTGAACCCTCTTTATTTGTGATATTCACCTGAATTAGTATTGAAAACCAGCCAGTTTGACCTGTAGGTTAGATTTTCTGATTCTTAATTAAAACAATAAAAACAAAAATATCGTTCAAATGATGAAATTCTCTTTTATTCACAACTCAAGAAGTATTTGTGGGATCTCTCTGGTCCCATATCTCAAAAATAAACTCACCAACTTAATGCATTGCAAAAATTAAAAGTGAAAAAAGGAATTCTAAAAAAATTATCATACAGCAGCGGTCGTCATAAAAGTAATATTATTACTAGCACTTTATGAAGTCAATCATTCAAACATTTACATTACTGAGCAAAGAGATACAACATTGTTAACATTTTCTACCTCAGCTATTTTAAAATTGAAGCACATCTGGGTCTAACCCTAGTACTGCAGACACAAAAATTAAGTACTTTTTTCTGTTTCAAACATAATTAAATACTTCATTTCACATAATTAAATTTATTAAATGCTTATTGGTACATCATAATTAAACCTCATTTTTGTTTTGTAAAGTGAATAAAATATGCTAGGCTGTTACTAAAATAATAATGCTTCACACTAATGTTAGCATAACAATTTTTAAAATCCACAACCTTTACCATCCATTTGATGAGCTATTAGCTATGATTTCACCACACATCTGGGAAATATAGGATGGTAAATAATAACAATAGGTAGATAATCGATAAATTTAAGAACTGAAAATGATTTTATTTGCCAGCTTTTCTAAAAAATAGCAACAAATAAACATCCGTAAATTTACTATCTTATTACAGTCCACACTTGATATATAGACCCCGATAAACCCAAACAAAAACAAACGCTATAATGTGATTGCACTATCTTTTGAAAATAGAAAACTAGACCAAATATTTACTTATAATTAATAAATACTGGACTTAAGAGAAAAACATGCTATGCATTAAAAAGAATTAGGAAACTACAGGAATAATTGACATAAACTAAGTTTTTTTTTTTTTAGTATCAATAAAGTGCAAGTATTAATATAATACATTAAACGTTCATTTAATTTTTTTCAAATGACATCTTTTAATATTATGAATAATTTTTAGAAAGTCATTCAGTGTCTTTTTTAGATTTCAAAATTCTCTTTCACAAGAACAATGGCTTTTCCTGTCTATAGAATTACATCACGATTTTTAATCATTAAAAAGCTTTCCAGGATTTTGAATATTTTAAGCAATTTGTGATTTTGGTGTAAATCTTCTGTCCACTTCCTTGAAAATATTTAACTTATGTTCTAATCATATAGCATTTATCAGTTAACGAGCAGTCAATTTTGCTAAAATTCATCATACATCGCATTGGTCATTATAATGGGAAAATCACAGAATAGACTGTATAAAAATAGTGTTTTGCTATGAAAATTATAATGCTGTATGAAATGGAGACTCTTTGTATTTCACTTTAAGAAATATTTGTTGGCAGTCCACGATTCAAATTATATAAAAAAATTTAATTGATTTTTTTTCAACAACAAGAAATATTTTCTTTTAAATATGTTTTATGACAGCTTAATTCACAACATAAAAAGCTATTAACATAATCTAAAATTTTACAACTACTGCTAATGTAAATAACCTTTTTAAGCCTAAAACTGTATAAAATTTCAATTAAAAGAAAAGTACTCACACCAAAAAAGGATAATAAATTTAAACATTTTATTTTAAAGCCAGTTTAATTAATTAGGTAAAATCCTAGTATATGTTACATGATTGGAACCATTCTGAAAATTTTTGCCGATGCACCACTGCAAAATCACATCACAAATTCCAAAATGAAAAATTACTAAAACGCAATAATTCAACAAATCTCTAACTACGGATATCAAAACTTTATTATCTTCCCGAATATCACCAAATCCACCAAGTAACGTATAATAGGATAAAGTCAATAATTTTTTTTAAAAATTGTTTATTTCCAACAAAAAAATCTAATAACTCAAGCACTGGTATGAATAAGGAACTGCTATAGTTGAGCTATGGCCTAACTATCAATTCCAAATTTATATTTACATAAACAGTGAAACCACAGTTAAGCGGACATTCTTGGGACCGAAAAATATGTCCGTTTACAGGAAGGGTACCATAATATGAAGTTCAACACCGTAAATTGTTTTCAAAATATTTTCAATGATATAGAAATAATTAAATAATCTACATTTACATGGACACTATTTACAAGGATAATTATTTAAACTTTAAAAAATATTTTTTCTGTGCATACATGAAAAAGTTTGATATACATAATTCTAGATTGTAGCTACAGATAAATTAATATAATTTTCCTATTAACACAGATGTTCAAGTTAGTCATATGATACCGAATAGAAGCTTCTAGGCCTCAATCGGTTTCAATTATTAGGTTTATACCCCATAACACCTACCTATCACGTGATAAGAAACTTGGTTAATATTTCTTTGAATGTAAACCTCCCACGATTCACAGAAAACAAAAGAAATCAATGCTTACCTGTAAACTAAGAGATCCTATGGAGTTGATATATTCACAATTAATTATCTAGGTATCAAGTGTCTGAATAAATGTTTAATCTATATGAACACCTTAAAAATTATATTTCTGTTCTCTCTTTTTTTATCTGAATGAGTATTATCATTTTCCCTCCTTTCTTTGCAAAGATAAGGCAAGGTGACAGGAGAAAGATTGATTCTTTAGTAGTGAAATAGCTTAATATTTTTAGTTATGTATAAGGAAAAACATATACATGCTTTAAAAATGGTAAAAAGTTGCTTTTTTATCTTCTTGCAAGTTAAAGCAGAAAAGTTTTTTTTTTCCAATTAAAAATTGTGTCCAGTTTGAAGAGATAGAAAATAACCTTTCGGGGTAAAGATGACTGTTCGTGGAGAACGTACATAATGGTTTATTCAGAAAAGATTCACGGGGAATTAAAAATATGTTCCGATTGAGAGGCGTCAGTTTTGCGGGAGTATCTATAACAGCTTGTTTCACTGTATTATAATTTTCATTAGTTATTAAATAAAATAAAAAATTATGAAAATAAAAATCAATATAAATCAAATTCTTAAGGTGAAACAGGTCACTTACTTAATTATAAAAATTAACTTATGAAACAAGATTTATTCCCCTACTTAAAAATTTATAATTCATATAATAAAAACTATAAACCTGTGAGTAATTCATTCATTTTATTCACAGAAATTAGATAGTAAATTACATTTACTAAATTCTGTTTCACAACACATTCTGTTTACTGCAAGAACTAATAGTAAATAAATAAATTACAAAGAATAATAAAAATCAGTTCACAATTTGTGTGCTTAAAATGAATAACTGCAAAAGAGAATAATTTATAAATTTAAAAATTCACAAAATTATTTAAAAGTGAATGGAGAATAATCACGATTAAAAAATTACACAATGAAGTTAGAACTGGAAACTTACAGCTGCACAACATTGAGCTCAATAACATGACTATAAACGAGATGAAAAACCCACAGCAACATTAACATCTTTTACACATATGTAATGCTTATACATTTAGACTTTGTAACATACACAGATATCTGGTTTATAAAAGAAAAATCAATTTTAAATCTAACATTTACTAAATCATTTGACTAGATTAAAATATAAATTATACAACTCCGCTTATAGGAATGTTTAGACTTTGATCAGTCTTGACCCTTAAAACCTATCTTATTTAAACACAACATATATATGTATTTATGGAATTAGAATATATGAAAATAATAACAATACACTATTTTTTATCATCAGTCAAATCAACATTAATTTTGAAGTATACATATGGATAGTATTCTTCAACGCCAAAACTCGTCAAACCTCCAGGTATATCTTCTATTTGGCCTGATGCTAAGCTGCTATCTAAATGACTGTAAAATTTGTTCAAAAGTTCCCTCAACTTCTTCGGTTTTAACGGCTCCAGCAAAACAGCTTGGAAATTAACGGGCAAACCGTAACGTAGGACAGATTCCACAAAGACTCTCAGAGCTTTAACATGGATCCAAGCCACAAAGCATTCACTGAAGTTGACTTTCAACCATCTAAACAAAACGCTCAACTGCTTGCTCTTATCCATTTTCAACTTAGCATGCTGACTCTTAACGGAAGCCAGCTCTTCCTCAGAATATTTGAACTCACGGACGACAAACTTTTTTTCTCGTGACTTTTGTTTAAACACCTCGACGGCCTTTTTAAACAATGAAACATTATAAAGAGAGTGTTCATTATCTTCAAAGATCTTTTGACTTGATCTGGGTACTACATGCTCGTGTAGACTTTCATAAGTCTTTTCCCAATCCTTCGACAAAGGGTTTGGTACAACTACAAGAAGTGTGGTTAAATACTCAGAATCCAACACGAAATGTTCCTTTTTGACAAGATCACCCAATGATCTTAAGAGAAGACTCCCTGTTTGCTTGCGTTCCAGATTCTGTAAACTCGTCTTTAAGCTATTATAGGCCGAGGCACGTTGTTTAAGATCAGCTTCGATCTGCTGCACCTGTTTATTAATTATTTCAGCAATGTGCATTAGAGGCTGGCGAGCAGGATACTTCGCCATGTCCCAAGAAAAGCGAGTAAGGAATGTGCAAAGATCAACGTTGTTGACGTGCAAATTTTCTTTCAACATTTCTTTTTGATCTTCTAGAATTTCCTCCATGTAAGATACTAACTTCTTAATAATAGCTTCAACATATGAATCTATTTTACCCAAATCATCAGTTAAGCCAACAAGAGTATCGAGAGTTCCAACTTTTAGATCAGGAATATGAAATTTATAGTTATTAGAAACATTGTTCGGTTTCGTTGCGTTATTCAGCTTTTCTAGGGTTTGAGGTCCAGGGGCAGATATGATCCAATACTCAGGCATTTTTAAATTTATCTATCTTTTAATAATCGACAATAAATTTTGTCTACACCTAACACTATTAAATACTCCCTAAGATCAGTTCAGTCAGATCATGTGACTTATTTATTTTGTTTCTAAAAAGGTCATTCTTCAGTGCTTTAACTTTGATCATGCTTACAGCACACTTGATATTAAATTCATTTTCGATGATATTCTGAATTGAAATTCCTTTTAAATCATTTTATGAATATTAATTAATATTGTATATTAATAATCGTCACCTTTTTTAGGAAAATAATTGATTGAACAAATATTTTACTTTCGAGTCTAGTGTCATCGATTAACTGAATCGATTAAACATTCGGCGTGTTCGATGAAAATATTCGCTCTTTTTTGATTGATTGACATGTGTTCAAAGCTACTGCTGTGCTAATTCGAAATTAGTGGAAATTTCTATTTGTTTACACATGTATATCTGGAATTCTGCGGAAAATATTAAAATTCTAGCATATAATCATAGAACTCTTTATCGAAAATATACCAATAGAACTGAATGATATTAAATTTAATTGATGTATATATCTACGTGTGTGTATATTAGCCACATAAATATATTGTAATAGCATATGTGCAATGGGGAAAGATAAAAAACAAAAGAAAAATCGCGATGACAAGTAAGTTTTAGACAAAAGAAAAGGATTTATTAACCATCGTCAAATATATAAGAATTGTCAACTGTAAAAACAGGGTAAAAAAATTCAAAATCAGGTCGTCTGGTTGAATTCGGTCATTTTCACTTTAAATTTTCTTATGTTAATTTAAAAATTCATATTTATTGTTTAATGTCATTATCCTTGATGTTAAATATTAAATCTTTTTTAATGGTTTCGCATCATATCAATAAATTTACTATTCAGCATAGGTTTGATAAGGTCGTAAAGATGATTTGTATTTAAATATAGACAATCATCAAACAATATCTCATTTCATTGCTTCAATTTAACTTCTCATCTTCAGAGAGTTCTTTAACTAGTAATTGCAGCATTTATTTTTAATTTATAAAAGATTTATTCTAGTTTTAAATTTAAAAGCTCCTTTGCCCACCAAGAAATGTCTTGCTTGGGTTCTTTGAGCATTAATTTTTTTTAAATAATTTTACGTTGTCAAAACATTCTAATTATATTTGTGTTATTTTTATTGATATGATTTGTTTATGATTGTCATAAAAGTTGAATTGGATGTATGACTAAACTACAATACAATCTTTTCATAAGTATTGAAACTAATTTTCAATTGTTTCATTTAATATTTGGATTTTATATTATACATTAATGTTTGGTTTTTTTTATACATTATTTATTTTATTTTTATGATATAAAATTGTAATTTTTGTATAATACAGTAATTAAAAAATTCAATTAAAAGTAAATATGTTTTACTATTTTTTCTTAATCCCTATGTACGATTCTCCTTTTAAATTTCAAATATTCTAATTACATAATTTATTTTGAAAAATACTTTCAAATAATTACTGTTTCTGAATTAATTATCATATTAGTTGCTAATGATTTAAAACTCATTGAACTTCTTTACAGATTTGTTGTATGAAAGGCTGTTTATTTCTCCTAAATTGGAGTATTCATTTAGGAAATAAAGCTTTGTCTTTATTTTATAATATCACTGTTGCTCTTGCAACTCAACCAAATGAAATGAGTTTTTGAAAAATTAAGAAACTCTTATTTATTTAATTATTTATTTTTTTTATATACAAGGAAAATAAAATTTGATGGATAACACAAAAGGATATCGGTCATTCAATGTTTGTCTAAAAAAATCAACATTCTGTTCTATTAAAAAAGATGTGATTTCACTTATCTATTTTGAAAATCATTATTTAACCTGGTTGTAACTGATAAAAGCATTGCTATTAATATGTTATTAACAAAGAAATAAATTCTTTCTTTTTTTTTAATAAGATCTGACATTGTTAAATAAATAAATAATGTTGTAAACATTGTGAAATTGCCAACTTACTGTGTTTATTATTTAATCCTAAAAGTAACTAGATTTCTATTGTAGTTTTTTACTCATAAAAAGTTCATTTATGATAAAAGAAAAAAAATTAGGTTCTTCTTTATATAGATAATTCTATATAAAGAATGATGTAATAAAGGGTTATTGTGCAGACACTCTCATCAAAACCTGAAGTCTAATGACTAATTAAAATCATTATTGCTCTCTTAAAATTATATGTTTTTATCAGAGTTGGAAAATACCCAGGGTTTTTTATTTTTTTAAAAATAACCTGTGGGTTTTTTAAGATATCACCTAGTTAAAACAATTGATAAAAAATAACAATTGATATATGGGCAGATTAACACTTTGGCTTTTTTTTAGGTTTGTGGGTGAGTCAAAAACCCTGGTTTTAATGAAATAACAGTTCTTTATTTCAAAAAATTAAAATTTAACCTATAAATGTCTGTGTTGTATACATTGGAATTTTGATAAATACTGTATTTATACCTCTATTACACATTTGCTGATTTAATGAACCAAAATTTTTACAAGTGTCTTTAAAAATTAGCATATTTTTATCTGAATTTAAGAATTTGAAATTGGAGATTAAATATTCTTTGAAGTTCAAAAAAAAGTTTGTGTTGACCTTTTATTTATTTATTTATTTATTTTTAATTGATAAAAAAAAAATTTATAATTAGTAGATCGGTATTATAGACATTCGAAACTAGTTTTAGATGAGACATGTAGAGTTTTGGTATTAAAGTCTCCAAAACCCATATTGTGGGGGGGAAAAATTTATCTTAATCTAAAATGTAAGCCCATAGTGTCTGAAATCGAAAAATAAATGTCTGTATATATTCATAACTTTGAGTTTAAAATATATTATCTGTATAAAATTATAATTCATAAAAGATTGAATGATTTTTAAAAAAAAAACATTTATTCTTTTTATTTATTTATTTCATGCTTATATATGTCCCAGATTTCTGATTAATGATAATTGTTTATTTATTTTTTCCTTGTTGTTTTTGCAAATTTCTTTACTCACTTAAGATAAAATTCAACTACAATATCTGGTTATTCCACAGTTTAAAATAGAAATGTTTACCGGAAATATTTAAATATGATGTGATGTTTGTGTGTATGCTTAATAAATATTAATTTATTTTATTTATTGCCCTTTAGATTTGAAGATCCTGAGACAGTATCCAATATTGATTCTAATCCAAAAGTAAGCTTCATTTTTTAATCATTTTTCTTAATTATTTCTATACAAAAAGCCATATCTATTTTTATATTGCATTATATTTTTCAAATTACCCTATATCTTGTGAGCCGCAATGGCTCAGGGCATAGAGCGTTCAACTTCCAATGAGGTGAACCCTGTTCGAACCCTAGCGATGATTGGTCGAAACGAATTCTGCATCCGGCTTGCACCGACCACAGTGCTGTTGTGAAATATCCTCAGTGGTAGACAGATCATGGATTAGAGATAGAGACCCCTTGCCTTTAGGCTCAATTTGGGAGGTACTTGTGGTTTTCCTCTCCATGTGATGCAACTGCAGGTTAGTTCCATCAAAAAATCCTCCACGAGGGCAAATATCTCCCAATTCTTGATCCAGGAGTTCCCTTGTCTTCTGGATTGTGTTCAAAATTACAAGACTATGTAGTTGGACATTAGCAGTCATAAACCCGGAAATTGGGTCGGCTGTTCAACGACGGTTATAATATATCTTGGTGTATAAGTAGACTCTTCAAACAGGGTGTCTACCAATCTGGAAAAGTCGGGGAGATATTTATGTACTGGAATAGTCAGGGAAATTTGTAACTTTCTTTAGAAAATGTGAAAAATTTCAAAAATAAAATAAACCAATCTCAAAAGATTTCTTTTTCTTTATTTTTTTAAAGAAAGAAATGTTTTTAAGATTGACCTCAAATGCAATTTTTCTTCCATCTTAAAACTGCTAAAAGAAGATTTTTCTTTCTTAAGCCAGTTCTTCCCACCTTTTGTTCTTTATTTATACTACTACACATTCCTATCTCCCCTGGGGTTAGAGGTTCCCCCAATTTTCTTTTCTAAAATCTGTTCTTCTACCCACCTTTTGTTCATTACTTCTTTTCTCCTGCAAACTCCTGGAGGCTGGTTGTCCTTTTAACTTGAATTGTTTACCCCATCCTCCGTCAAATAGGAACAAACAACGATAGTATAATCTGTTTTTATGAAGAATTCCCTAACCATTCATTTAGAGTTGTGGTTACAAGATAAACTATTTATATATATANATATACACACACACATATACAAGACATGTTTTGACTCAGAACAGTGACATCGTTAAAAAATGCAGCTCAAAAAATACAAGACATCATATACAATTTGTTTTGGATTATCTCCCTTCTTTAAAAATGACTTACAAGCTGAACTTTTCTCTTTAGATTCATATATTATATGCTTTGATGAATGGTCAAATGAACATGTTAGATTTTGGTAAAATAAAAATATGAATGTTGTTACAACACGATATTTAACAGCAGTTTTCCTTGGTTATTCAGATGCAACATCTGTATTGAATGCTCTAAGAAGTTTCTGTACCATCTTCAGTTATGAAAAAATATTCTAATTATTTATGGATGGTCCTATTGGGAATCTGAAACTACATTCATTTGTATAAAATGATTTAAACAAGAACTTTGCCTCAAATGTCTTTTGGATATTGGATTTTGTGGTGTCCATATTGTCCATGGTGCTTTTAAAATGGGTTATAAAAGTACACCTTGAGATCTAAACAAGTTTCTATGTGCTATATTTAATTTTTTAAAAGATTCACCAACCAGACGAGTTAATTTTGTGCTCTTAACAAACCTGGATGTTTTCCCACTTAAATTTTGCTCAGTTCAAGTGGGCAGCAAGAGAGCTCAGCTATAGGGCAAAGGGCTTTAGATATCTTGCTGTACTTAAGAGTCTTTATTAAAAAGACGGAAGCAAAAAATTTTGAACTAAGTACTAAGACTTATGATACAGTGAAATCAATGTTAACGTGCAGTGTGCTTTTAGAAGCAAAATTAGGTTTCNTTTTTTTTTTTTTTTTTTTTTTTTTTTTTTTTTTTTTTTTTTTTTTTTAATAGTAAGGTATTAGGCTGGTGAGCCAATAGTGCCTTTCCTGTATAAAGAAAAGTATTTGATGCTTCACAGTTCTGTTCTGTTTTTGAGATCAATCAAAAATTCGGTTTTTGAGTTAAACAATTGTGCAATGAAAGTTGATGTTATCCAGAAATGTAATTTTTTACTAATTACTAATGTGGACATTAGTTTTGCAGTAAGGGAATGAAAATAAAGCATCAGATACTCTTAAGTCTACTTTTGAGAAAGAATGTCTTTCATTTTTACAAAAGATGACTCAAATTTGTGTAACGAAATCCCCTACATTTGAAGCTTGTTAAAGGTATAAGCTGCCTGCCTCTAACTATTATATCTACTTCAAATTCATCCTGTATTAAGAAGATAGAAATAGCTTTGGATAGTTTTGTTGATTTTGATCAAATGACAGTAGTCAGTGCTAATAAAGTGAAATCAGTATTTTGTAAGTATAAACTTGCTTTTCCTCAGGTTCAAAAGGAAATATCTGAGTTCAAATGTAAGAGTGAAAGATTAGATATTTTGTATTCTTCATTATTGGCTGAAAACACAAGCTATCAAAACTTATTCATGTTTATAAAAAGTATTTTGATTATGTCACATGGTAGTGCTGCTGTTCAGAACAATTTTTTATTGGTAAGGTTTTGCTGATTGAGATCATGCAAGAAAAGTCAGCAAATGCTTTTTGAACTGTTTATGGTATTAGTAATATTGTAGGTTTGTTCAAGGCAGACATAACGAAACAAATGATACTTGCAGCCAGAAACGCTCACAGTTATTATGAAGAGCTAAGAGCGAAAGAACTTCTTGTGAAAGGATCTGAAAATCTAGCATCCAAAAAAAAAGGAGGGCTGCTGAACACAAAAAGAATTTAAAGTGGAGGAAAAAAAGAAAATCCAGACAAGCAGGGAAACAAATCGCTGAACTTGATAGCTTGATTAAAGATCTGAGTCATTAATTCTATGTTTCATTGTGATTTTAAAATATTTAGATTTTTTCTGCTTGTTCATATTAATACACTTACTATACTTTGAGCCATGATGGCTCAAGAGATAGAGCACCCGCCTTCCACCCGAAGTGAATCGGCTTCAAATCCCAGCAATGGCTGGTTGATTTGAATTCCGCACTTGGCCCGAACCAACTCAGTGCTGACATAAAATACCCTCAGTGGTAGACAGATCATGGGTTAGAGACCCCTTGTCGTCAGGCTCACTTTGGGAATTTCTTGTGGTTTTCCTCTCCATGTGACGCAAATGCTGGTTAGTTTCATCAAAAAGTCCTCCACAAAGGGAAATATCTCCCAATTCTTGATCCAGGAGTTCCCTTGTCTTCTGGATTGTGTTCAAAATTACAAGACTGCGTAGTTGAACATTAATAATCGTAAACTCAATATTTTGGGTAGACTGTTCAATGGCGGTCATAAAATAAGATAACACTTTAAAAATTGAAAAACAGAAATATTATATATATATAATATTTTATAAGAGTTATTTCAATAAATTCATTGCTGCTTTATTAGACTATATGGGCAACTAGAAAGTTTTTATTGTTCTTCTAATATTACAAATTAATTTTTTCATTATATATATATTATAAATCCCTTAGACCACTAAGAATTATTTTCTTGTAATTCAAGTTCTGTTACTAAGTTAAGTATGCTACCTAAAAGTAAAGAGAACAATAACCAATGCTTTTTCCTATAGTTGATGCTACTTTATTAGACTATTTGGTCTACTACAAAATTATAATTGTTTCTCTAAATTTTTCATTATCAAAATTTAGTTCTGAAATGTATTGCAATAGCTAAATTTTTTAGTTAAGCAAGCATAACAGTCTAATAATATACTGTGATTTTTGTTCTATCTCTGCTTTATACACCTTTCTCTTCTTGAAGAGCAAGGGTGTTGAAAATTGAAGTTTGAATTTTTGTAATATTTCTAAACTTTGTTGTAATTGTTTTGTTTTTTTTAACTGGGTTTTTACTTAAGGTGATTGAATTAATTTTATAATAATACAATAGTAAAATTTTGTTATTGACAAAATAATTACAGAGAATGACCAGACTAAGGGGGCTTTAACTTCATCAATATATCAATTACATTATTAACATTAAGACATTACAGTAGGACATTATGATTAACATTAGGACACCTAGGGAAATTTACATTAAAGAAATTGTAATTATTGTTTACTTTTTTTTGTTTCCATTTTATTAAATTTGCATTTACTACTTTTTTTAGGAAAAATCACTAAAAAATGGTTCTAAAGAAGATACTCCTCCTAAATCTGTGATTGCCAGTCAATTTAGTGATGAAGAGTCCGAAATAGAAATAATTACATTAGAACAACAAGGAAAAAAGAAAAAGAAGCAGAAAAAGGCGAAATCAAATTTTAGTGTTCTTGCTATTGAAGGAGAATCTGGTGACTCTAGAGGAAATAGTGAAGACGAAGAAGCAAAAGCTGAAGATAAGCCTAAAAAGGAAACCAATGAGTCCTCAAAGTCTAGTTCAAAATCAGGGGCCAAAAAGTCCAAGAAAAAAGACCGAAAAAAGAAGGATGACGATGATGAAGAAGATCTAGAAAAACTTCTTGAAGAGTTAGCTTTAGAAGCTGGGGGTGGAAAACCTGCTACAAAACCAGCTGAAGAAGCTCAGCCAGAAACTAAAACCGAAGAAGTACTAGAAGTTGATAAAAAGGAAGATAAAAAAGAGAAAAAGAAGAAAAAGAAAAATGAACAGCCTCCACCTTCTGTTGAAGAAACTCCTGAAGATGGGACAGTTGAAGCAGATTCAAAAGAAGAAGGTTCTACTGTTAAAACTGCTGCTCAGAAGAAAAAAGAAAAGAAAGAAAGAGAAAAACAGAAAAAATTAGAGGTAAAATAAAGCTATCCATTTTATACTATATTATTGTTATACTTTTTATTGATAAATGTGTCTTCCGTATGGTTTTAAATTATATTCTCCTTTTACCCTCTTAGATATTGTGTAATGACCATAAAATGTGCTTGGAATGAAGTATAAATTAAAGAAGGGGTGTTTCTTTTTTTTAGTTAGCTCAAAAAAAGAAAATAGAGCCTAAAACACAAAAAGAGGAATCACCTACTCCGAAAGAAGTAGAAGAAGAAAAAGATGATGAAGAAAAGAAAGATGATGATGGTATTTCTTTCTGAACTATACTTATTCTCTTTATAAGAGTTGGTGTTAATGTTTTTTATGTTTTATCATGATTTTATGATGATCATCTTAATTTTAAATCATTGTTACGTATTTTCTGTTAATCATTTTATGGTTTTTTTTTTTAATTTTTGCATTATTTACTTGCTTTATGCATGTGAAGATGGAATCTTACACTCAAAACTTCTGATCAATTCAAGTACTCAAATATTTGGGATAGCCTGGCTGATACGGCGATGGGCTCATTTCCAAGAGGTTGTGAGTTCGATCCAGCCAGCTGACGACTCCCTGTGTTGTAAATGGGAACTGTGGCACGTTAAATCTGTCGGATCATAAAGTCCTCCAAGTTCCCATAACAAATCAATACCTCTGGGGATACTGAATTGGAAATTGGTGGTTCTCTGGTTTAGGTCAAAATTACGATATGTGGGTGAATAAATGGATATATGAATAGATCTGACCTTTAAAATGGACTGTGACATGTGTTTGTGGCCAAAATCGTATTTTTATCCATCGATAGCACCACTGAAAAACAAGAAATGAACCTGCTACCTTAAATTTGCTTTGTTTCGCCAAGCTGACATTTAGCAAGTGGCATTAGAAAAAACAACAACTCAAATCTCGATTGGAGGTTGTTTTTTTTGTGTCAATGCAAGTTTCTATTATTTCTTGATAACTACAAAGATAATTTGAATTTATCAGTTGAATTTTGATCACCAGATATTCATAATATGCATGAACACCATTTGCAGAAAAAATTTTAGTATTACTATTAGGAAGAAAATCTTAAGAAATTATGATGCTGTAAAGATACATGTATCACTCTTTTCCTCAAATTTTAACATCAAGTATGTAATTTGATTATAGTATTTTTTCAGTGATAAAATATATTGTAACTATTCAGTTTTAGTGCTACTCTTTATTGTGTACTATTCTATATTGTAAAATTAGTAGCACAAAAAATCCCAGATTAAAGTAATGAAAATTGGTGGTTCTTATCAAAAAAAAAAACTTATTAAATGTTTAATTGGAATGTTTCTGAGCGAACATTTCTATTACAAAGAAACGCGAGTATAAGATAAATCAATAACTCATTTTATATCTTCATATGATATGTATAGACATACATGCTGATATGTATATAGTAGGGTGCACAACCTTTTTGAATGAAGGGCCACTTGCATATTCAGTCATGTCAGCAGCAAATCTGATAATTATGTACACATAAGTGTTCTAAGCACTAAATTTTTTTATCAGTAAACTTAGTTACATATTTGCAGAAAATTGAGTACTTTTAGTATTAGAATTCATTCAGAAATGAAAAAACTATTTTTAATATAATTTTCCCCTTTTATTAATAATTACTTTGTTAAAATTTGTTAAGATCTATACTTAAATAATAGGTATATAATAGGTAATAAATATACTTAAATAATCTATACTTAAATAATTGTTTCCTGACCACTAAACGTAGAACTTATTGCAATATTATCAACAAAGTGAATATATTGTCATTAAAAGTTTTGACCACATTTTACCACACTTTCCAACACTATAGTTTGTTAGCTCAGTTGAAACTCTATGCCAGATGACAATAAAAATTGCTAGAAAAATTTGCTGTAAACTCATTTGTTATTTATTGCGCCACTGCAGTAACAAGTAAATACATTATTCCTTGTAAATTCGATAATAGGGCATGTTGCTAATTTATTGTTAAGTAACTGAAACTGATATTAATTAAATTAAAGTTAAAAAGTCAAAGAAGATTTTTCATTTGATACCTTTCTTTATTTTTTTCCCAGTTTGTAATTTCAGATATTATTTTTTATCAATCTTTAATATTTTTTCTGATGATAAAGTTTTCCTTCTTTTATGGTTATTATTTTTTTTTATACGTACCAATTCCAATATGCGTTTGTCTTTTTTGTTGAGGTGTGACATTTTTTTCCAATCAAGTCTTCAAGTCTTTCCAATCAAGTCTTCTTTCCTGCTCATTTTGAATGGTTGAAATTTTATGTATACATAAATTGTTAAAATTTTTAGTTGTTTGTTTCATAATGAGTATTATTCTGATGTTAAATGTAATTCTCTTCATAGATGTTCAATTTTCTATAGTTTTCCATCAGAATTGTTTTTCTTCGCAACTTTTGCTTATATATTTTTAATTTGCAGTTTTTTTATTACTATTTTATGAAGAAAAAAATTTCATTTTAAACTCTCCTGCCATAGCAGTGGCAGTTTTGCATTTTATTTATTTATTTTAAAATTTAAATGCCAAATTGCTTAGATATTTTTCTACATTTGGGTTATTCTTGAGTTATTAACGAACTTCTTACTGTTTTTCTCAGATGAAGGAGATAGTAAAAAGAAAAAGAAAAAAAAGAAAGGTGAAGAAGATGATAAAAAAGATAAAAAGAAGCCAGGCAAAAAGCAGGTATGAAATCTAATGTAACACAAATTTAACTTTTTTTTTCTTTGTTTATTTTCTTTCAAAGTTTTCTAACATGATATGAATGTTTTAACAGTGTATTTTTAAGTCTTGTCTAACTGCTAGATGTTATTTTATCATGTTTCATACGTTTAAAATTGATTATTTTTTGCTTTATGTTAAGGAAAACATACTTATAAGAAATCGGGAGGCAAATTTAATAGAAAAAGCAAATCTTGCATGCACTCAAAAAAATTCAATTCAATTTTTTATATACAAGCAAGAAAATATGTATGGTAAAAAATTAATTTTGAAAAATTCGTCATTTGTTTTCTAATTTTATTGGTGATCTTTTCAAATATTTTGAGGAAATATTTCAATGAACCAAATATTAATCAGTTGATATATTTAATTTCATAATAAAAGTAATAGCTATAAGTTTAAAATTTCAGTGGATTCCTTAATTGTACCTAGCTCAGACTATTCTCTCCTTAGCTTTTCTCTTTGTGAGCCATTTAAAGCCAGATAATTAAATTTCAAATTTATTTTTTATTTATTTATTTATTTTAATTTTTTTGCATACTTTAGTTTGCATTCGCTAACAAATTATAGCATTGACCATTGTGAACATAATTATTTCTCAAATAGCTCTACGGATGTCCATGCCAGGATTTTTTGCTACTTGTAGTTTGTATAATCAATATGTTAACTGTAATATATGTTATTGATTATACATTAGTTTAAACATCTGTTATTATTTGATGTGATAACTTGGTGTTGCTGATTCTACTTTTTTTCTCTTCTCTGTCTTTTCACTACTAATGATCTTCAACTCATTTCAGTTGTACTTCTGATAGTTTTCTAATTTAAAATTTAAGTAATTCTGTACTTATGGTCCTGAAATCCCTGTGACAGAATTTTTAGGCTTTCTGCAACAAACTTCCCTAGCACTAATATTTTGCTTTAAGATACTTTTAATTATAACAATTATTAATTTAAAGTAACAGAAACATTGTGTTTACTGAAGAAAGTATAGATTAAAAGTGTATAAAAAAATTTTAATTGTGAAAGTAATATTTTTTTAAATTCTAATATTATTGGCGATATTCTCGCATTTTGTAGGCAGAGAAATGCACTAATTATTTCTTCTCACAAATTTTGTAAATCATTACATGAATTAAAATTCTTTGTAGGAATAAATTTGCAAAATCTGTGCAGTAACTCCCAAAATATAGATAACGGATCACGCGAATAGGACTCTGTAAAAAAGAGATACTCAAATAAGTGTATGTAAATTATGGCATTCTTTAAAGAAAAGAAAAACTGAGAAAAAAAACATCATTTCTAGACCGAACTATCTTTTAATTTTTTATTTTATATTATTAATTTGAAATTCTAGCTGAAGCCATTCATCATGAATTTTTTTTATAAAATTTCAAATGAGAATAGAAAGATATGATTATTTCTTTCCTCTTTGATGCGCAAAAAAGACATCTTTGAAAAGAAATTCTGCAGAAGAAAGAAGAAAACATTTTTCGAAAAATTATGCAGAAAGGAAAACCAAAATTTTTCCCTTCCCAAAAGAAACATCTTTTTGCAAAGACTCTAACATTCTGCAACAATGTCACCGTAATTCTGCCATAAGCCCTAAAATCACTTATAATTATGTTTTCTTGGTGTTGCTCCATTTTATTAAAATTAATAATAACTTTCTGCTTTAAACTTTTGTACATGACTGTGATATTACTTGTCAATTTCTCTGTTTAGTTAAAAAGATCATTTTTAAAAAAAAGTATTTTGTATTTTATATCTTAAAGAATAATAAGATTATATTTGTTTTATGTATAATATAAGAAGAAGTAGAAATATATATAAGAAGTAGAAATTCGTCAATTTAACTATATTGTAAATTCATTGATCTGTTTATACTGTTTAGTTGGCTGCTATGCAAGAAGCATTAAAGAAGATCAAAGAAGAGGAGGAACGTATGAGACTCGAAGAAGAAGCAAAATTAAAAGCTGAAGAGGAAGCTGAACAGCTACGTTTGGAAAAAGTATGTATTAAGCTAATTTAATATTGAATATTTTTGTTTATTTATTATTCTTTAATTTTAACTTATAATTTATTAGTTTCGAAAAAAGAAATTTTATAACAAGAGTATATAAATTTTTCTTTATACTATATTATTAAAAAATTTGACTAGTTTTTTTTTATTGCTTCAATTCCAAAAAATAGAGGAAAATGCTTTCTTGCATTGTACTTTTTATACTTCTTTAATATAGAAATGTTTCATTTCATTCTCAGTTTCACCATGGTTGTAAAAAGGTTTCTTCCTTACAATGTAAAGATTAATTGTACCCTTCTTTACTTTCTTTTATTGTATTATTTATTGTTAACTTTTTTCTTTATTAAATATTTTTTAAATTTATTTATGCATTTATTTTCAAATAAAGAACATTTTTTAAAAACTTCAATTTTAGTTCCGAAAATTTATAGGAAGTACAATTCCCTAATTTCAATTCCTCATATTTCACCATCTTTTGTTAATAGTGGCATTTTAAATTATTTATTAATTACAGCTAAGATTAGAACAAGAAAGGAAGGAGAAGAAAAAACAGAAAGAGAAGGAAAAGCGGGAAAGACTAAAAGCTGAAGGAAAATTATTAACTAAGTCTCAGAAGCAAAATCGGGCTCGAATGGAAGCTACACTCGCTGCCCTCAGAGAGCAAGGTGTGATTTTGATCTCATTTAAATCATGTTTCTTATTGAATTCCTTATTCACTCTTATAAAGTCTGAAAATTTGATCTGTTGTTATTTGGATACTGTAATATAGCTATCCTGTACTTCTTTTACTTCAATACTGTAGATCTTTTTCTTTTATTCTCAAACTATTATTTAAAAATTGCAGTTGTAATGTTATTCTCTCATTTAATGCAATGCTATTTTCAGTCTTATTATTGAAATACTATAACACATTTTATTCTATATAATTATTTATTCAATATAATTTCTTCTTATAAGCATTATTTAAAAATTGTAGTTGTTGTATTATTCTCTCACTTTATGCAATGCTGTTTTCAATCTTATTATTGAGATACTATAACACATTTTATTCTATCTTAATCCCCTTTTTTTGTGAAGCACTCATAATTTTTACTGTTATTTTGCATTATTTTAATGATTGCTTCTAAACAGTTTTATGTAGTAAAAGCTTTATTAATCAAAATTTTCTACGTATACTGTTTCAGGAGTTGAAGTCCCCCAAATTGGAGAGAAGAAAGAAAAAGCACCTAGGCTTGGTGATCGTAAAAAAACTCCTAGAAAGAAGGCATCTTTGACTGGTGAGATATTTTTCTAAACAGTGCTCAATTTCATTAATTTCTCTCTCATGTATGTGTAATGTTAGTCAGTTCAAAATAATCTTCTAAGGAATGAATGTTATTTAATGTTAATGCAAGTTGAGTGGAAAAACAAAAATATTTTGAAGAAAATTGAGAATCAAAAAGCTTTCTAAAACATAATTTATAATGAAAACCTTTTTATTTGTCTATGTTAGTTTATGTATTCTAGTAGTGCAGAACTTTTTTCAAAATGAGACCCACTGATATAACATTAGTGTTTTAGGGCCACAAACTGTGAAAGGTTTTTTGTTCATTAAAAGTATTTTGAATAGTCGCAAGAAAAATTAGTAAAATTTAAAGGAACTAACTGGAATTTAAATTCATTCACGCTCATTTATGTAGGAATCTACAAACACATGTCTGTAAATATAGATATAGATAAAAAAAAAAAGTTTGAAAATGTCTTGAGGAATTATCCTACTTAAAATGAAAAATAAATAAATAAAAATCTAATATATATTTATTTGAAAAACTTGCTAACTCACTGTATATATATACACACATACATCAGCCTTTCATCCCATCAGTTGATTGTTAAAATGAGAACCAAGCATGCTTGGGGACTAAACACTGGTTATCTGCTCTTGCACCCCAGAGCCCAAGGTCAAGAAAACTGAGGTGGGCACAGTAGACCTTGGCTGTCATGGCCACTGAATTAAGTTTATATTTGTATATTAAGAAATTATAGCCAGCTTTGATGTTTTACTTAGTATGAATTGTATCTTTTGCTATTAAATCCTTAAACTATACTTGTTTTGAAAGCGTTGTGATTAAAAAAAAAATTATCTGCTTCAAATTTTTGAACATAATTTCTTTGTTATAATTTAGATGTTATGGGATAATTTATTAAAAAATTTCTTATTTTAATTACATAAGCAATTTTTAAAATTTTTGCTAGAAGATGTGGCCTGGATATGAACTATTCTCCGGCCATATTTCACTTACAAGGTCAAAGATTGTGCCCCTATGTAATTTATGTAATATCAAAATACTACCAGTGCAAGTTGATCATGTGATAAGAGAGTTAATTGGAAATTACCTAAATTTAAGACGATCTATTCCAATAAGAATTGTTGTTGCAGATTTTTCTTAAACACCTAATACTCTGTTCAATTACTGTATTAAAATTTTATCCTTTTTAATAACTGTTAATAAGTATTATTAAATAATTATCTTACTTCCAAGTGCCCTTGAAAGTAAAAATTTTTTTAAATTAATGATTATTTGAAGAAAAAAAGTTCTGATTTTAAAGTTAGATGCGTCTTTTCTTTACTGCAGAAGACACCCTTGAAACATCTAAGCCAGAAGATCAGAAAGAAGAATCTCCTGAAGTGAAGGAAGAAACACCCGAAATAAAAGAGCCCACACCTGTTCCCGGTGAAGAAGACAACATCAAAGATGCCTGGGATGACACTTCATCTGAAGATGAGGAATTAGAGAAACAAGATGCAAAAGGTGTCAAAAAAGTTGAGATCGTAACATCAAAAACTGCTAAAGGTGCTGAATCTGAAACAGAGTCCTCTGGTAGTGAAGATTCTTCCGAAGAAGAATCGGATTCAGGTGAAGAGAGTTCCGACAGTAGCTCTGATAGTGATAAAACAGAAGAATCTTCAGAAGAAAAAATACGCTTACGAATTCAGGTATAATTTCTTTTTCAATAAATATATAAATCAATTAATTTAATAAATAAATGTTAAGAAAGCTTAAGGGGACAAAATTGCTCCTATTTAAATTTCTTGCAAAATATCTTAATTTTATCAAAATTAAAATATTTTCTTTATTTACTATCAAGTATTAGCAAATACCTTTCTAATAGTTAAAAATTAAAATGTATGACATTTTGCATAAAGAATTATCAAAACTTGTTGACTTGAATAAGTACTATAATTTTGTCCTGTAAAAATAAGCACCTTTTTGGTATTAGGAAATATTTCCAAATGATACGTTTAGGTGATTGTTATTTTATGGTCTTGTCTCATTCACTTGTTATGTCATTAATAATTTCACTGTTACTAGAGATAATGCAAAACTTTAGTGGCAAGCAATGAAGGGTAATAAAAGTTTTATTATTTCACTTATAAAAAGTTTTACCTTTAGCTATCTATGAATTATGCTTTAAATACTTACATTTCATGTCTGAAGTGATAAATCAAATCAATCATCGGACAAAAAAGTCTTCCTTTTGTTTTTTTCTTTTACAAATAAAATTTTATGTTTTTCTACCACTTGACCTGTTTTGTTGGTATAAAACCTTTTTATAAATTCCTATTAGAGTTTACTTGTATCTGTCAAATATATTAATTGAATTGATAACTAGAAAAAAGATAATATTCCTTACATAATGAAAAGGAATATTATCTTTTTTTCTAATTACTCATTCAGTTATAGTATTGCTTTGTTTTATTATTCTTGTGATGGAAAAACTTAATGTAAAGATGATTAGAAAAGGGATATTGGTTATAATTAATTATTTTTTTCTAATCACACATTCAATCACAATATTGTTCTTATTTATTCTTTTTTATTGGTGTAAAAGAAATACAAACTGTACAGCTCCTTATGATTTTCTGTTGGATATAAACAGGAAATCAGTTTTGATTGAGTCAATGAAATTTTATTTTGTTTTCAGAAACGACGAGAACTTGCTGAAAGCAATCGAAGCCTGGATAAATTGCGATCTCCTGTAGTTTGCGTTTTAGGTCACGTAGATACTGGAAAAACTAAGATTCTTGATAAAGTAAGTAAGGAAAAAAAACTGAGCGTCTCCCGTCTGAAAGCAAACCAATATTTTGAATAAATTACTAAGTCGTCTTATTTTTTTTTTCTCCTTCTTTCAAATTACAGATTCGTAGCAGTAATGTACAGGATCATGAAGCAGGAGGTATTACTCAACAAATTGGAGCAACAATGGTTCCCCATGAAGCTCTTATGGAACAATGTAAATTTGTCAAAGGGGTGAGTAATAATTTGCCCTATTTATTTATGACTTTTATCCTTTTATTTTGCTGTTTCTATAATAATAGCATTTGAATGATCAATTTGATGAGGGGGGGATTTCACCTGTGAAATATGTATTAATCAAAATATAAAAATAATTCCTTAGTTAAATTTATTGAACAATGGGATTATTTAAAAAGTGTTTTTACAATCAAAATAATACTCACATTTTTTTATTATTATTATTATTAAAGTGATGACATTCTATTTTGATAATTATAAAAACTAACATCCATAAGCATTTTATTTATAGTTAAATATCATTAGGGTAGAGAATATTCTTACCAAATTGATAGTGCTATGTAATAACTTTTTATGACTCAACCTATTTCTTTCCAATTTGAAAACATCAAAACTTACTAATGTTTTTATTTTTATCAAAGTTATAATTTTAAATATTAATTTATTTTTTTTAATTTTTCTTTTGGCTTTAAGATTAATGCTTTAAAAGCATTAGTCATCTACAAAGTAGAAACTGACATAAAGGAAAGTGCATAAATTTTTTTTATGAAATGTATAGAGCTGACTGTTCAAACTTAAGTTTGTGTGCCAAGAAAGAGCGTGTACCATTTTAACTGTAATTGCGTATTTATCCCTACTATTTATAAAAAAAAAATTATTTTTTTTAGTTTGCAGAGATGGAATTGAAAGTTCCTGGACTTTTGATTATTGATACACCTGGTCACGAATCTTTTAGGTATTTAATTGCTTAATAGTAAAATTGAAATAATTTTTAAGGTAACTGTAATTTATAGGCTTTCTTTTCTTACTTTGTCTACATTATTAATTGGAAAAAAATTAATGATAAAATTTAAAGCTTGCATAATGGTTAATTGAAATTTATGATTTAATTTTAATCACTTGCAATCATTTAGCTTAATTTTGTTTTGGAAAAAAAAAGAACATTAGATTTTATTTATTTTACTATTTTTACTTCTTTAAATATATTTATTTGTGAGCATAATAATAATGCTGATAAAAAAAAGAAAGCAAATTCAATATTGGTAATGAAGCTCAATGGATTTTTCTGTAAAACTTTTTCAGCTTAATACTTTTTGCTCTCATAGAAAATATTTGAATGATCCCGTGTATTTCATGTAATGTATGTTATGAACATAGATAAATTATTTGCAAATAATAATGCTTATTAAAAAAAAATTTACAATATATGTTTTTTACAACCCGAAGTTTAAATATATGTCACAAGCTACAGGCTAAGAAGTTAAGTGAAAGATCAGTATAACTTACAAAATGCCTTGTTATAGAATTATTAAATGAAAGTATTGAGCTCTGTTGTATTGTTCTTATTATTCAGTCTCAACAATTTACTTTAAGTTGTGTTTTTAAATTGATAAATATTTGCGAACTTTTTTTCTTCTTTTTTTTAGCAATTTAAGGTCCCGTGGTTCATCTCTGTGTGACATTGCCATTCTGGTTGTTGATATCATGCACGGTTTGGAACCCCAGACAATTGAATCTATTAACATGCTGAAACAAAAGAAGACACCTTTTATTGTTGCTTTAAACAAGGTATGTATTTAGTTACTCATTTTAGTTTTATTATCAATTTAGCAGTTGATCATAATTTTTAAAACTACATTTTTATTTTTGTTGTTTTATTTCTTGGTGCCTTTAAAGTTTTGTTTACTTTAAGTATACTTCAGAATATGTAAATAAGCTTCTAGCTCAAAATATAAGCAAAAAAATTTTTTATATATACATAAATTTCACAATTTAAATATGACTCTTTTATATATATATTTATAATAAGTGTATATTATCTTCACACATTTTCAATCTATAAAGCATGAAACAAATGGCATGTTCTGTAACATACACTGTATTCTCCATAAAACTTTTGTAGTTATTGTAGATGTATTGAAAGTCATTCAATCAATGTTTATAATGACACCTGTACTAATTTATAGCGCTATTTGATATGCTTGACTAAATTGCCTTTATAAATATTATTTTATTATAAGGTGATTTTCTAACTAAAAAATATTTTGAAAATAATTTCCTGATTTATATTCTGTTAAGCAAAGCTAATTTCTTCAGACTTACCCTAAAATTAATTTCAGTTATAATTTTTTTTTTCAATGCTTGCAGTTTGAATTGTTCTTTTTTCACTTAGATTGATAGAGTCTATGAATGGAAAACTTCAAAAAATAAAGATGTCCAGGATATAATTAAAAGTCAGTCTCGTCCAACTAAGCAGTTTTTTGATGACCGAGTGAAGCAAATTATACTTGAATTTGCTAATCAGGTAATCAGTTTCTAATTTTATTTTTTCATGTTTATTTTAAATCCAATATCTTTTTTTCATTTGTTTTTTATGTATTCCAAAAAATTTTATTATTATATCCATTTTTTATGCATGTTTTCTTAGATGTTTTGTATTTAATCAATATGTAATAAGTTATATTGTTTAAAATAACATGCATGATGTCATTTCCTTAACTGATATTTATTAACATTACTGGATATAAGCAACTCACCATGTTATAATCCCTCTGTCCTTTCTTATTCACACATCATTCAAGACTTTTGGAAACTGGCCCAAAAATAACTGACAGTTTGACAAAATTTAGTTTTAAATTTTGTTAATTACTTTATTATTGCAGATTAATAACATTATTATTGCAGATTTTAAGATATTGAGAATATCAAAATTTTAGTTTTTTAGTTGTTATCTATGCCATTAAATGATTATTCAATTTATTTTATTGAATTCACAGATTTATTATAAAAAATGTCAAAACCATTTTGATTGTTCGCTGAAACTTGAAGTTGTTTCTAAAATCCTGTTCTTAGCCTTGCCTTCCTCAATAATGATTTGCCAATTTTCAATAATATTCTTATTTTTTTGCTATTTTAAACATAAATTAGCAATTCATACTTTGTGTAAGTTTTTGTTTTCCTTTTTGGCAGCAATTTTTTATATATGTGTAGAATATTCATTTCATAAAACTCTATATCTATTTTAAGTAAAATAATTCGAGACATGTCATCTCCTAAGTGCAATTTTGATTCTTAATCTATATTTTTGCATTTTAAGTTCAGCGTTTCATATTTGTTATTGCATTGCTAACAGGATGTGCATCATGTTATGATGTTACAATTTTTATTTTAATAAACAAGAAAGAATTCCCTCCATTAAAAAAAAAACTTTTTTAATATATTTTTAATTCTTTTCAGTCTTTGAATGTTGTCCTTTATTATGAAAACCAAGACCCTCGCTCATATATTTCAATGGTGCCCACATCTGCCCTTACTGGAGAAGGAATGGGTAACTTACAGGCTCTCATTGTTGAACTTACACAATCTATGATGGCAAAACGTCTCATGTTTTCTGAAGAATTACAAGCTACAGTCTTAGAGGTTAGAATCTATGTTTTTTTTAGTTCTGATATATATAAAGTATCTTTTTATTAATGTTCTCATCATTATGTGCAGTAAGTTTTTATTATCAGCGATTGGAAAAGATATTTCTAAATTTACATTCTTTTTTACTTTTTGGTGTTGATTAACACAGCATTTCAATTTTTTAATAATTCTAAATTTACCTCTAAATTAATAATTTTAAATTTCAGCATGAAATATGATCTTATTTATCTAAAGTTATTGACCTTCTCTGGAATATTTAGATTAAGGATTCACCATAATTTTTTAATAAATTTTTGAAAATAAAGTCTTAAAATTGTGGTGCTTTTTTAATAATAATGTAATATGCTTCATTTTAATAGAAGTGGAAACCTTGATGTACAAACTAAAATAAACTAGTACTATTATAAAAAGGAGTGAAACAACGCAAATTATAACTTTTATATTTCTTTAGCTCAACCAAATCAACCCACTTCCCCTGCTAACAAAATGATTAATTATTATTTACATAAAATGATCAATTTGATGCAGTGCAAAAAAAAATTTATTTTGAAAGCTTGAAATATAAACTTGGTAATCAAAAAGCTCTTCACATTCACTTATTAAACCAGTTTATTTCACCACAAAGGTCAAACTTTCAATGAGACCAATGATGTGGCTTTGAAATTTCTTACCATGACTTTATTCAAGCATCAGTATGTGAGGTACAATACTTATAAGTTAGTGGCAACAGTGGCTTTAATACTAGAATAATAATAAGCGATTTTTTTTTTCTTGTATTTTACTTGTGATTGTTTTAAAGCAGATTCTGATATTTAAGATTTACTTCTATAAGTACATTTTACAAACTTACTGTAAAGAACTAAACTTTTGATTTGAACTATTTTTAATTTATGTGTTTCCTAATTTGTTAATATGATAAAAAGCTATATTTAACAAAGGAAATTTATAAAGATTAAAGAAAATATATTTAACTTTAAATTTCTTATTAATTACTTATAAAACATAATTGTCTGAAATTTATTTTAAAATATGTTTAATTTACTATCAGATGTACTGGAAACAAAAATTATGGGTTGGAAGTCAACCTGATTACGTTCATGAACAATTGTTTATTTCACAAACCAATATAAATTATTTAATATTTAACTTAAACTACAAAGTAAATTTTATATTTTCACCAAAATTTGCATAAAACTAAAAGTTTCTAATATAAATGCATTAATCATTTACATATATTTTCAATAAATTAACCAGATGGCTTTAACTGTATTATATTGAAAATATTAAATGACTTAAAAAGAGAAAACAAAGATTCTCTTGAGAGTGTTAAACCCTTTTTNCAAAATACCTTTATATTTGCGGTGAAATTGGTGTAAATAAAACGCGTCAAAATTTTATGTATTTAAATGTGAAATTAAAGTATCAAAATAGGGTATAAAAAATATCGGACTTTCAAAACCTTGTAGATATGTGTAACAATAATTGCCAAAATAACGATTGAAAAATAATTTGATTTGCAATAAAATTGGCACAAATAAACCACGTCAAAAAATGGTTATCTAAATGAGTGATTATTTAATCGCGATTCATAATAATATTCGTAATTCGTAAACTACATTGCGATTCGTAAACTACATTGAGTGAAATTGGGTGCGTCAAAAACTTAAATGCGTAAATTTCAAATTTTTGAATTTTTTTTTATTTAAAAAAAAATTAAAAAAATTTTTTTTTCATTTTGTTCAGATAGCGGTAGCGGGCCGCACATTGAGGTTTGGCGGGCCGCATTTGGCCCGCGGGCCCCAGGTTGTGCACCCCTAATATAAATAATAATAAAGACCAATTTCTCTGGAACATTGATGTGTTTTTATCAACAACAAAAAAAGCTGCTTTACCTTTAAACTTTGATACAATTACATTTGCCTTTCTTTGTGTATTTACTCTTAAGTCTTTTAGAAAATAAAATATAAAGAACAAGTCAATTTTACTCCTTTCATTGAACTTCTTGTAGAGTTGTAAGGTTGGATTTTTATAACACTTTATGTACTGATGTGCAATAAGTTGAATTTCTTATTCTTCTAAAAAATATTGAAGCAATAATGTTTGTTCCTAGAGCTTAACAATGTAATATATTTCAAGCAGTGCTATGATTTTTTTTCAAGTATTGAAGGGCTTATATGCGTTATAGGGCTGAGTAATATATCATGAAATATTGATATTTTTTAATATTGCAAATAAGCTGCAGTGGCTTAGGGGATAGAGCACTTGCCACCCTATGAGGTGGCCCCGGTACAATTCGAATTCTGCAGCCGACTTGCACGTACCCCAGTGTTAACACAGAGATGTCCTCAGTGGTAGTAGACAGATCGTGGGTTAGAGTCCCCTTGCCTTCAGGTTGACCATGTGAAGTTTTCGTGGTTTTCCTCTTATGTAACTCCAATGCAGGTCAATTCCATCAAAAAGTTCTCTGCAGTGGCAAATTTCTCCCAATAGTTGATATAGGAGTTCACTCGACGTCTGGATGGAGTTCAAAATTGCAAGGCTACATAGTTGAACATTGGTAGTTGTAAATTCAGAATTAGGTCGGCTGTTCTACCCCAGTTATAAAATAAAATATATTGTGAATAGTCTCATTGTAAATATTTAGTTTAAGCTCATTAACAGTGATTATATTTTGACAATAATCAACAATTCATAGTTATCGATTACAATAATACTATTGCTATTATCATTCGTAATGCTTAGGGTCCATGAAATGATAAGATAACTATTGTTTACAATAAATATATTGATAATTCTTGAAAGTAATCCTATCACATGAATCGAGCCTTACTATACTTAGCAAATCAAATATTATGTTTTTACTAACTTATTTTTTTAAAGTTGCTATTAATAAAAATATTTAAGGAAATGTGTTTTTTTTCAATTGAGTTATAAAAATATTAAATGTAAAATTAATTAAATTTGTTAAATAGAAAAAATATTTTACAGCATAGCATGAAATATTGAGATTTTCTGACACTGTATCACTATCAAAGTTTTAATAACATCCGGCAGTGAGTAGGATCTGTTTTTATTCGCTCAAAATTATTCAGTATGATTAAATTATTATTCAGTTCCAAATGGAAAAAAAATCTAAGTAATAAAAATTGTAAATTAATAATTTTTATAGCCTCCTCGACAAGCAAATGAAGAAAAGATCAAGCCCAAACCTGAAAGTGTTTAATTTTCCTTTTTCTAAATGAGATTTTTCCTTTACTATGTTGATTAATTATGCAAAAAGACACAATTCACATTGTTCTATTCAGCATTTCCATAATTAATTCAAACCCAATCTATTTCTGAGTATAGTCAGTCTGTAGCGTATGAAAACACCATTCGTTTTACACAATTCAAAATTTCATGATTTTTAACAACTGTCAAAAATAATGCCAAAAGTTTTTTTTTTTTNTTTGACATGACGGTTAAAACAAGATAAAACTCTCAATTGTCACAAACTTTCCGACCCTGCCTAGTTATGATATTTTTTTTAAAGTGCTTAAAAACATTTTTTGAGTGCTTAAGAATTGCCTATTTTTTGTTGAATAATTTGGCTACGCAGCCTGCATTATTTTCTCACAAAAAAAAATTTTTTAAGCATTGCTGCTATTTTTTTTCTCCCTTGCATTAAAAATTACATATATATTAATTCATGATCAACATTTTTCTTCCTCAGACTCAATTTCTTGAGCATCGAGAAGTGGAAGGAGCTCAAGGGGTTAAAATATGTGCTAAAGATTTAGAGAAAGCAATTGCTGGTCTTCCTATACTTGTTCCAAAGAGAGCTGATGAAACTAAAATATTAATGGTGATTTCGAGTTTTCTCTTTTTATGTTCTTTAACTTTACAAGCAAATGTATGTTTTCAAGAAGTTTTTTTTAACTAACATAAATTTCACTAAATTGATTTTCAGGAAGAGATGGCATCAATGTTTAAAGAGACAATGAATTCTATCAAAGTTACAGGTACAGGTGTTTATGTGCAAACTTCTACTTTAGGTTCACTAGAGGCACTCATGGAATTTTTAACTGAATCTAAAATTCCAGTAAGTTTTTTATTTGTGTTTTTAACCTTTAAAAAAAAAAAAATTTAACCCAATAGTATTGAATGTGATCTTAGACTATGTTCTTGTTTCTCTCCAACAAATATTTAAAATTATGTCTTACATTAAAAGTGAAAATTTTAGCTTATACATGTGTGGGTAAAGATAGCAATATTAAAATATTTGCTGGAAATTGAGAGTTTTTATTATGCTATTGAGTAATTGAATTTATAAATATATTATAAGTTGAACCGTCATAAATTTAAATTGTTGGACATGCTTCAAAGTTTGAATTGTATCTAGAAAAGAGAATGAATACATTTTCAACTTATTTCTACAATCGCATTTTTAGATAACAATAAAGCTTGTGATTTACAAAACATGTTTTCTATTATGATAGACTAAATTATTTAAAGTTTTGCTAAATACTCAACTTTTTATATCTTTGTTTTAAGTTAGATCAATTTCATTTTTACTTATTTAAAATAAACTGTTATCTCAGATCATGGAATGTACTTGTAGAATACAAAAATAAATAAACATTATTTCACCTTCAAAATAATCTTCCCCTCAACTAAAATTCATCAAATATGCTGACTTTTTAGGAAATTTATTATTTTCAAAGCTGGTGTAATATATTTGGTGTTTCATATTTAAGTAAATTAAATTCTCTTTTCTAAAGGTTTCTGGTGTTCGTATTGGTCCTGTTACAAAAAAAGATGTAATGAAAGCATCTGCTATGTTAGAACATGACCCTACGTAAGTTAACACTTTTCCTAACTGTTTATTTTATTTCCTACGTATTTGTTTAATAATTACTGCTTGTTTATTACGTAAAAAGTCCTTGACAGTAAACGTGTTGGCAATTGCTATAAAAACTGGCCATTCCATTGTAGTACTTTTTACGAAGAGTGTTTATTCATTAAGTGTTCATTCATTAAGAGTGTTTATTCATAGCCAAAAGTGTTTATTCATTAAAAGAAGAAAGTTTTTCTCATATTTTTGTTAACATTTCATTCTTCTCTCTTACACTTATCATGTCATAGCAACCTCATTAATATGTATTCAAATATAATGAACCGCTTAATAGGAAAACTACTTTATACACTTGTAAATTTGCAAATCCTAAATGCTTCTTGTCGACTATGGAAGTACAGTATTTTTCCAAATGGACAAATAAAAACTTGTCTCGGGCATATTGTTCAAGGGTTTTTATTTTTGTTGATGTAATCTTTTTAACTGTAGTAATTCTAGAAACTTGAATGCTTTTAGTTTGATTGTATTAAGAATGAACATTTTTCAAAGTCTTTAAATTATTTATCTTTTTTACTTTTTTAAAGATTGATTCAGTCATATCATCTGAAAACAAAAATAAAACATTAACTTTATGTGGCTAAAATGTGAGTTTTCTTTTGAATCCTGTATTAATTTGAATTACTGTTTCATTCCTAGTACTCTTTGTAGGTGAAGAGAAATATTTAATTTCCAAACCTAATCCCTTGGTTTTAAATTTTTTTTCAGATCAAACAAAAAGTCTCTCTCTCTATCAGACATTTGAATTTAATGAAATGTTTTTTATAGTTTTAGCAAAGACAAAAGCTCATAATTATTTTAATATAGTCTTTATTGTGAAAAACATTCCATTTTTTTTTTAGAGCGAAAGAATAAAAATTTTAGATTAAGCTTGACATGATTGTGGATTATAAAAATAAATGTATTTATCTTTAACTTTTATTATTTTATTCTGTTTATTGAGTGATGGAAAATTTAAAAACAAAGAGTATCAATCTTATTTGATATTTGTGTTGCTTATTTAAAAAAAAAATGTAGTTTTTTTTAATTTTACAAAAAATAGATCTAGCTAATTTTGAAATCAAAGGACTCAATTGTTTGAAGTATATCTGGGCATCAAACAGTCTCTTAATGAATGGTTGCAAACCGAATTTTTGATCAGTGTTGTATTTCTAATTAATATTAGAATTTGAATGTATTTCTCTTTATTTTAGTTTCGCTGTGATCCTTGCATTTGATGTTAGAATTGAAAGAGAAGCCCAAGACCTTGCAGATTATCTAAATATCAAGATATTTCATGCCAATATAATTTATCACCTTTTTGACATGTTTGTGAATTATAGAACTGAAATTAAAGAGCGCAATAGAGAAATGTATAAAAGTGTTGCAGTATTCCCTTGTAAATTGAAAATCCTGCCTCAATTTGTCTTCAATTCTCGTGATCCTATTGTTGTGGGAGTATCTATTGAAGCTGGAGTATTAAAAGAAGGAACACCCTTGTGTGTACCATCCAAAGAAGTAAGTTTATTTTGATCACCTTGACTAATGACACTTTGAAAATTACTATATCAACAAATTGTAAACAGTGTTTTTCAAAGCTCTTTTGCCAAAGAAAAGAAAAATTCCATATTTAAATGCCTCACACTTGAGCAAAGCTATAATTTTACACAATATATTTAATCTTGCAGTAAAAATTATCTGAGCTTTAGACCAGACAAATAACTTAAATATATTAAAAGTTGTGTAGAAAAATTGCCAGTTTGGTGAGATTTCCCCACCTAGATTAATATTATTAAAATCAATAATTCTCAATAAGCGGCTGAGTACTTTTTGGATCAGTAAAGCTTTTCATTTTCACAAAAGTGTAGCCTTTCTTCATTTTGATGCTTTACGCAATTTTCAAAATTAGCTCAAGAGGACGCCATACCAAAATAAAAAATCCGAACTGGTAAAATCAGTCTTGACTATGCCACACGGGGTGTTACTTTTAGGGGGTGAAAGAGGATAATTGGCAGAATGACCTCTAGAGTGACAGAGGGCCAACTACAACTGTAACATCGTCACATGACGTGTCATATGGTCTAAGAAAAACTGAACAATGTAAGCATTAGTTTCAAAAAGGGATTCTGTGAAATATCCAGAAAAAACATTCTACATATTGATCTAGATTAACTAAAACTGTAAATAGCTAATAGATGCTTAGAAGATAATAGTGATCAACTTATATCTTACAATTTATTCATTTCAAATTAGGACACCCAGAAATATATAAGTTTTTATCTACGTATCTGAAATTAGTGTTTGAAAATAATTAAAGAAACTTAATTTCAATAATTTGCACTAAATAAGCTAAGTAATTGAGCCTGAAATATATCACGAAATATAATTATAAAAATTAAAAATTTCTCAGAAAAATATAATTTCTAAGAATGTAAGCAGTTTATAAAGACATAATATAGAATAGTAAAAAGTGATATAAGTAAAACAAAAATTGAAAAATAATTAACAAACAAAAAATGACAAAAGGAAACAGAAAACCTTTGTTATCACGTATCAACAAAAAATAACACATTTTGTTTTGAAGTAACTTTTTTAATCCTACATTACACCATTTGTATAAATTTTATTTTCTGAAAAAAAGAAATAATAATTTCTCAAAAAATTTTATAATTTATTTTCATTGCTTAATAATTTTTGTGTTTTGTATTTATCTAAGAATTTTTTGATTTTTAATATTCTAACACATACACACATGTATGTGAATTTATAAGCGAATAAAAACTAAAATTAGATTATAATTAAACTAGACCAAAAACAGTTTAACACAAAGAAAAAATTTTTTTTTGTTTTATACATTTCAATCACTTTCACATCACTTATACATTTCAATCACAAAACAGAATGAAAATTATAATAATGTTATGTTATAGTTAGAGTAAACTATGAAGTTTCAAATGCTGAAAGAATTTTGTCAAAATGCAAACAAATTGTGAAAAGAGAACTGTCCCATTTAAAAAAAGCATTAGCTGCTGTTATTGAGAGAGGGAGTATAGCGTCTTCTTAAGACAGCCTTAACTTTACTTAACAGTCGTGAATAGTTGTTGCTAACTTATAATAGTTATAAAAATAGCGTATTTTTTTAAAGCCAAAAAAAAAAAAAAAAAAAAAAAAAAAAAAANAAAAAAAAAAAAAAATTGTGACAATAATGAAAAACAACCTTTTTAACTTTAAACTAGCAAAATGACTTACATTAATTTGAAATCCCATGCTAAGAGCAGAAAGTTTTGTGATACCATTTTTTATTGTCTTATAAAAATAACCTTTTGTTACCCATTATTTTTATTTTAATCATTTACTTAATAGTATTTCTTTAGATCAAATGTTAGTTTTCTTTTTAAGCGAGATTAAAAACATTGAGCCGCATTGATATTTGTAACACCAATATAATATAAACTGTAAATACTTAATTGTGTTTCTTGAAGCTTAAATATGATAGGTTCAAACTGCTGCTAAATTCAGGCTTTTAAATTTATATATTTTTATATCTATCAATCTTAATAAAAGAAATGATTCAATTTATTTTAAATTCTATCAAAAATAAATCTTCCTATGTGTAAGATTTTTTTCCTTTGTATAATGGGATCTTGAATTGTGTTTATTAGTTTCTAGATATTGGAACAGTTACTACAATTGAAGTGAATCATAAAGCAATAGATTCAGCTCGAAAAGGCCAAGAGGTCTGCATTAAAATAGAACCCTGTGGAGGTGAAGCTCCTAAAATGTTTGGACGCCATTTTGATCATACTGATATGGTTGTTAGTAAGGTAAGAAATTTTTGACAAAATCTTATTGTAAGAGTACACAACCTTCTTTTGGGAGTGGGCAGCAGAAACTTTCACTGATCATGATGATTTCAGTTATCAATAATAACTTATTTATCTCTGAGCATTATAAAATATCAAGCAGATTTAATTGACGCCACCAGCTACAGGTTGAACAAATACAAAAATAGCAATTAAAAAAATTTTCTAATTTTCTTTTTTTTTTTTTTTCAAAAATTCACCCTATATGTATTTTATTTTTTTAATAAATATGAAATTATGAATAGTTCATTCCTAAAATTACTTGTAATTTTTACCATTTATTGAAAGGATTAAAAAGAAATGCTTATTGATACAGTTTTTTAATCATTTAAATAAGTTCGCTTTTTATAGGTGGCCACTTGTTATGCAAAGTAGTCTCTGCTAAAAATATTACAGCTGGCCACTGGCTAAATTTCCTAATTTGCCCAATATTATAAAAATAACAATATTAATTTGTCTTAAAGTTAAAAGACAGGTATAATATTTGTAAATTATAAAATGTTTGAAATTTTATGTCTTGTCATCTTTAATAGTAGGATTCTACAAGGTCCGGCTATTAATTTCCAGGACTGACGTAACTGTAGGAGAAAGAAAAGCCGGAAGATGGTGCTAATGATTGAATATTGAAGAGTGTTTTCTTGCTCATGTGCAGCGCAATCGGCGCCATTCTGAAGTGAGTGGTTCTGGTGGAAAGGCGTATTAAAACGGAGCTCTTAAATTCCTGTTGTCGAAGTGAAATGGAGCAGAGAATTAACATTAAATTTTGCTTCAAATTGTGCAAGACAGCTGCAGAAACCTACAAATTGTTAAAACAAGTTTACGGCAAGGAAGCATTATCTCGCTCAAGAACTTTTGAATGGTTTAAACGCTTTCGAACGCGAAAGCGTGGAAGATGATCCGCACACAGTTCGTACGCAAGCCGAAAGCAATTGAAAAAGTTCGCGTCCATGCATTGCGTTTGCCTGTGAGGCGATTCTTAGCTCAGCAAGGTGTCGTTGAGNCATGCAGTTAGTTATTTTGATAATATATATATATATATATATATATATACTCTTGTAGTTTATGCTTGAAAATAAATGTTTTCAACTATATATAATTGTTAATATCTTACTAAGTTCTTTACTAATCTAAGAGTAATTTCGCCCTTTCCTTCTTTTAGATATCAAGGCAGTCAATAGATATGTGCAAAGAACACTTCCGAGATGATCTTCAAAAAACCGACTGGCAATTGATGGTGGAATTGAAAAAGCTCTTCCAAATAATGTGATCAGGATATTAATTAGCTGTTTTAAATTATCGTTCGTACTGTCCCATTCCAGAACAATACTCAACACTGTTAAGTGGAAGGAATTCTATGTTTCGTTTTTAATGTATAACTTTAATAAAACGGTTAACAAATTTGCTTTATGTTGATGTCCATTTTCTTTCTTATTCTATCTGGTCACCTTAAATTCACTGCATCATAAGTACAGACTATGGTTAGCATAGAACATTATTTTTTCTGTCAAGTCTTAAAGTAGATTTGTGTAAAATTAATTGTGTAAAGTAGATCTGTGTAAAATTAAAATTTAGTTTACATTGCATAAGAAAACAATGTCTGAATAACTCTTTACTTAATGATAGGATTATCATGTAGTAAGATGCTATCTCAAATGATTAACCTTAACTATGCTCAATTAATTAGAGCAGAGAATATGCAAAATTGCAAAAACTTATTTTCTCTGTATAAGCATACCCTTTTTCAGTTGATTTCACTTTTTGAGCCACTAGATATGGAGAGTAGATCCATTCTAAAAATATGGTCACAATTATTTGACTAGTATGTTGCATTTATGCATATTATATTCCACCATGCTTGGAATCCACTATATGATACAAATATTTATAAAAGTTGCCAATTAGATAATTCCATCTAAAACAGGGAGGCACAATGTATGACCCACAGACCAAAAGTGGCATCTGAATTGTTAAATATAAATATGCAAGAGGAAAAAAATAAATTTTTTCCAGCCATGTTCTGGAATAGAAAGTTACTATACAGCTTTTATAAAAATGTGATTATTTCATTATGAAAGTTTAATTTATTCAATGGGTTCAGATTTTGCTGCGAAATGTAATTATTTATGCATTTTTATATATAAACTAAAAGAGAAGAAAATTCAGCAAGTCAATAAGATAAATAGTAAAAAAATTCAATATTCTAGCAACAGTCATCACATAAATCTGATACTGATTATTTTCTGAATAATAAAAAATAACTTATAATAAAAAAGTTCTTCAACAAATGACAGCTAACTACAAAAACCATAAAACAATGTATTGTGTTACATGTTTGGCTTCTATGCACTTCTCTGACCAGCCAGGCTGCTCTCCTATCACTATCAAGGTGTAAATTCCCCTCTTCACTAATGTGGGAGTGCTCGGTTCTCTGTGAGCTTTCTACTCATAACAAGGTGTACCTATAAAAGTGGGTTATCTTGAAAATGAGCTGGCTCCAGTGCGATTTGGCATTTTTTTGGGCCCTAAACCAGCTTTGGGAATCTCCCCCACATCATTCAGGGCAACTGTTTCCAAGCTCTAAGGTAAAATTGCCTATGAGCAATGGCGCTAGAGAGCTGAATCATGACTATTCTAGTGTGCGTTAAAAAGAGCTTCTTAAGCTAAACAGGAACAGTTTGAGGAAGATCATTGGTCTTCTCACTGGACACTGCACCCTCAGGAGACACCAATGCATAATGGGTATTGTATCTGATCCTCTTTGTAGAGAATGTCATCTTGAGGAGGAGACTTCACGACATATACTTTGTGATTGTGAGTTCTATTCTGGTCAAAGAGTGGTGCATTAAGGCCTAGGAACTGCAAGGCATTCCTGTCAGGTGTTTGCTGAACTTTATTTCAGCTATAAAACTTTCTTGTTCAGGATTGTTCAGCTATAAAACTTTCTTGTTCCGTGCTCTTTGGAGCTGCCCAACCTCTAAGTTTGGCTGTTTCAACAGATATTTGCCTATAGCGTCAGCTAACTTCGCCTTCATACTGCTTGTCATGTTTCAAATAGTGGTTATTTTAAAATTATTTTTTCTTACAACTTTTTTTTTAATGAGAAATTCCATTTCCTGACAAACTTTGTAACTTATTTTGAAACTTAGTGAGAAAGAAAATCCTATATTTCTTTCATTTTCCTTTCTTTTATTTTATAAATAGACGGTCATTTTTAGAACAAACATTAACTCACCCATGTTTACAAGATATTTTAGTTTACTTTTATTACTAATAAGTATATATAAAAGTAATACAAAGAATTGCCAATGTAATTCTCGACAATTTTCTTTGTTTAAAAGATGAATATCTATAAAAATTTAAAAATAAACTTTACTTCCCAAAAAGTTTCAATACAAAATAAAAGAAATCTCAAAGAATAGTTTTTTTATTCCAAAATTAAACTTTTTTTAAAAGCATATTACAAAAACACCGGATTCCAATGCTTTATCAGGATATCTTAACAAAACACATAAGAAATCATGCAGAACACAAACATCAAATTGTTCAAACTAATCTCTTAGTTTCTTGAACAATCTTCATACATGTACAGCAAGAGTCCCAAAAGCTTTTTCAAGATAGAGGAAGCATTAGTCTGCAGTGCAATTTTTCGACATTAAAACAAATAATAATAAACAAGACAATTAAACTATTCTAAATGTTCAGTAAGAAATTCATTGATTGTATCAGTGTCCCATTTCTGAATGCTAAGTTCTTCTTGAGCATTCCCTTCAGCATCCAGAAGTTTGATCACTGGATCTGCTCCCCGAACATACTTCACAGTGAGTCCAGAGAAATTTTTTGATTGGTCACCACGCACAAATGCTGGTGGAAAAAAATATTAAAAGCATTAGAACATTTCATTTAAAGAAGTTTAGAAGGCATAATTGCATTTTACATTTTTAAAAAAAATTATGCTAATTGAAAAAGGAAATTGATATATGAAGCATAACATTTTGAAATTTATTTGAGGCATTGTACCAATTTTTTTACAATTCTATTTTTAAGATATTCAAAATTATTAGACACAAAAACATGGATTACAAAATGTTCTCAATTTTGGTAAATTTGGTTATTATTTAGCAGTAAAAAAAGTAATGGCTTAACTTTTTGTCTTATATAAGCTACTATTAATCATATATCCAATGCTAGAAGTATAAGTAAATATGGAGCGATATGTCCCCCCATTTTTCAAAAAAATACCCATATGCAATAGATGACAGTTTTAATGAGCAAAAAAATAAATATTTTTGAGAAATGTAAGATTTACTTTTAATAAGAAAAAAATCTTTTTTTTCAGTTTAATAAAAAAAAGGAAAAATAGTCTAAATACGAAAAATTGAGAGGCAGAAGTAAAATATGATAGTCTCCCATTAAACATAAGTATAGGAGTAAACATACATGTTATTGTGTCATATACTCTTGAAACAATAACGTAAATATATTTAATTACTTAACTGGAACACAAATTAAGTAGTCTGAAATAAATACAGGTCGTATTTCATTATAGCATTTCTTATTGGAATTACCAGAAACTGTAAGAAAAATTATCGTCTTTTAGCTCTGTCAAGACATTTTGTGAATTCTTCGATTGTGGACAATTTTTTAAAGAAATTAAAAGGCTATAAATGGAAGATATAAAAATCTACTTTAACAGTCAAATGCAATAAATTAAACAAGACAATAGCAAAAAAATTACTTGGAATAATATATCAAATGAAATTTTGAGAAAATGACAATTACTTAGAAATAAAGAAAAAAAAATTTTTTTTGAACATACAATTTGCACTGGCATACAATTTTAAAAATAGGATAAAAATTAATTTCTAGCAAAGAATATATAGTTGAAAAGTTTTACAATATTTGTGTTAAATTATCCAATTAGTGTTACATACTAAATGTAAAAACTAAGGTAAAATATTGATATAAAATGAACAAAAACTGTTCCAAGTCTTGTATAGTTCGAATATTTTTTATGTTATATTTACCTTGGATTTGTGGGTAGTGACCGACTTTTCATCCACACACTTCAAGTCGCGCTTGAGGATATTTCTAAAAATAAACAATATATATTTTATAAATGATCTATTAGTATAACTATCGATTACGCTAAGACTTCCAAAACAGTTGGCAGATCTTTAGAAAAGTTAAAACAACAACCTTGATTAATCAAAAGCAGCATGTAAAATATATTTAAAGTAATGTTATACCAAACTAAATGTCAGCTTTTAAATTTTGATATTTTTACGCAATTTATTGTTTCTAGAAAAAGCTATTTTCTAATTTTTTATGAGAGTGTATCATTTAAAAATTATAACTAAATAATAAAACTAAATATTTGCCTTGCACTAACATAAGATTCAATAACACCCACTTAGAAATTGAAGAATATAAATTTGAAGTTGTTGACAATTTTGTTTACTTGGGTTCTGTAATCAACAACAGGAACAAAATTACAATGGAAATACAAAAGAGAATAACTATAGCCAATAGATGTTTTAATGGAATTGGAAAATACATAAAATCCAATATAATTCATAAAAAAAACAAGTTTTATTATATAAATCTCTTTTAAGATCATTTTAACATATGCTTGAGAAACCTGGACGATATCCTGTACGGAGGAGGTTATGTTGGGTACCTTTAAAAGAAAGGTCTTGAGAAATATTTTTGAAGGAATTTAAAAAAAAATCATGTTTGGCTTAAATAAAATTTAGAGCTTTATCACTCATATAATGAACCTGACATTATTAACCTCATTAAACGACAAAGAATAAAATGGGCAGGCCACGTTATCAGAATGGATGAAAACCATACCACAAAAAGAATTTTCACTGCCAGATCAGATGGCACACAAAAAAGAGGCAGGGTGAATTTGAGATGGATAGATGGCCTAGAAAAAAACCCTTTGGTCTTAAAAACTAAAAAACTCTTGCAGGAAAAGGGTTAGCCTGGAAAAAACTTCTTGAGAAGACCCACCCTGGTCTGTCGAACCACTGATGATGATCAACATCATCTAAAAATTTAGCAATGAACACTTAATCTAATGATGCAGATCCAATTGTTACTAAACTAATTAAAAATTGAATTGCTTACTCAAAAGTTAAATTTAAATGATTTAATATAATCATAAAAAAAATCTTGTTCTATTCAAAATTGCTATATTCAAAATGTTTCCATGTGAAGAAATTTTTTAACAAAAAAAGCTGACAGCAGCATGTTTTTAAACCTGACATACGTCTCTCACTCCCACTAAGCTCTTCAAAGTTTAAAGAACAGAAAAATATATTAAACTGCATAAATGTTTACAACTTTATTAAAAGCATGTACAAAAACTATATGACTAATGTTTGCAGGGATTGTAGAATAATTTTATTATTATCAAATAGAATAACTTGAAATATTTTACTGATAGAAGAAATGTCAATTTAAATCCCACATACCTTAACAGGTTCTTTCTCTGCTTTCACACAACAGTTAAGGCAGCTATCCTTAAGGATGTCATCCAATTCAAATTGTACTAATTTATCACACCAAGTGCATTGAAGATCTGATCTCCTAAGACCAAGGTCAAAACAAGCTTCATTGCTTAAACTGCAGGCCACGGTTGTCACCTGCAAATAATTCCCGTTAGCCTACATTTTACAAGAAATTACATAATACTCAGCATAGAGATCATAAAATATTTCTTTCAATCTTTATAATAAATAAAAAGAAACTCCGTCACTTCAATAAATGCAGTTTCTGCAACAAGTTCCAATGTCGTAATTTTTTTCATAATATTTCGTAAGGTACATATTTTATAAACCAAAAATTTTTACAAAAAAATTTATTACAAACTGCAAAAACTCTTTTAAAAACATATAAATATACTAAAAATATTTATAAATCATGTAAGAAAAATTGCTATAAAAATAAGTATTTAAAAGGTTTACTGACCAGTACAGTTAAAGACAACAGAAGCTCATTAGCAACTCCAAGGGCTTTGTTCAGCATTATAGCATGTTTGTTTCTAAAATATTAGTTAAATATGTGTTATGCATGTTCATAAATCATATAAATATGATGTACATTTAAGTGACATATTTTTATTAGTGTAACAAATTAATGTATTTGTTTAGAAAAAAAAGCAGTGTTATGCAACAATACTTAAAATCTAATGAAAAGGAAGCATAACTATACTGGAAATTTCCACTGAACTCTAAGTAAATTGATAATAACATTCACTTTAGAATAAAGTAAAAGAGGGATTTTTCAATGAAGTCAAGGAAATTTTAAGAAATAAGAAATATATCCTTAATAAATTAAAAATCCTATGCTTTTGACAACGAAACATTTTTTTGAAAAATAATAATTTAACTTTAAACATTCATGTTTTTTTTATGTATTAAAAAATACGTTTCAGACATAAAATTGAATAAAGTAATGCAACAATATGTCAATTAACAGTAAAATAAATATTTTATTGTTCAGAATATTATCGTAAGCAATTGGGGGGATTATCATTACAAGATTGAATTTTCATTTTGCTTATAAATTACAAATATCATAGTCATTTAATAAATATTAATTGAACAAGCATTTTTCCTTTTAATAGAAGTTTAAAACAACAGTTTTTTGTTAACAACTCTGAAGGTAATATTCATTCAGAAGATACATATGTGGGAAAAATGAATAACAAATTTACAATAAAAAAATTTAAATTTGTTATAATTTTTTTTTTAAATCTAAACTTAAAGAAACAATTGACCGAATAGTGACTTATAATCTCTCATTTTAGAATAATTAGATATACCGGCTAACATAAGAATGAGAAGTCCTATTTTATATCTAATATGATGAGACAGGAATATGAGGGAAGAATTCCGTAACAATTACAGACATAAAATTTAAGAATAATCAGAAATCATTAATTAATTATCAGAAATCATACGTACATTTGCTCCTGTTTAAAACATTAAATAACACGTTCAACTTTAAACCAGCTTTTAACTTTCTTTCTTGAATGAATAGATGATAGAAATGATAGTTACAAATTAAAGGAAGTAAATACCTATTTTTTGTTGGCAACAAACTTTCAGTGTTTTAGGTTTAGCTTATTTTGATGCTTGATGATTATCTCACGTTTTGCGACAAATTTTTTCATTATGAGACATAATATTGCTCATAAAATCTTATTATTATTTGTCTTAATCCATAAATTTAGATCATTCATTTTATTTTAGTCTTAAAAATATGCATTTTATGTCATTTGCAACCACATTATTAAAATAATAAAAGTTTATTATCATTAAGGATAATTTTCATTTACAATGGCCTGTAAATGATCAGAACAAATAATCTGGTTATGCTAATCGGGAAAGAACATAAAAATATTTGAGGGAAAAAATATTTTGTTTATAGGAAAGATTAGAAAGAAATATCTAAATAAATATTTTACCTGACAGTTTTACTCATGTATAGGTCAACTTATTCTAAAGTAAAAAGCTTATCAAGTAATTAAGATTCAATTTAAGAAAAAAAATTGCTAATTTTTTTCTAATACCTAAAATATATTTAAACTGTAAATGATTAAGGACTTCACAAACATCTTTGTATTGGCAAAATATTTTATTACCATTAAAATATGATTTACTTCAACCAAACATTTACTTCATAAAAAAAAATGTTTTTGGTTTGGTACGTGGAATAACTTGGTGCTGTAAAAGGATTTACTGTGTTTTATTTCTTAATTTGTGGGGAATTATATGTCGACTATGTCAACCTTCATCTATCAAAAGGTACCTCGTGATAGATTCAAGTTAACATGTCTTATATACTATTGATTTGGTATTTAATATTTGTAGTGGTAGTTACGCCACAAATTCATGTGTATAAAAAGAATACATAGCACATAATGGATGGTGTTTTCAATATAAATATAAACAATAACAATCTCGAGCTGTATACCTGCTCTAGTTCTGGTTAGAAAGTTTGCAACTGCTTACTACAGCTTATTCCGCGAGGTGATATTTTGAACGGATAATTTTGTTTTCAATAAAAGAAGTAAATTAGATAATTTCTGAGCTCAAATCTGATGTATTTCATAAGATATTAATGTTGTTAAGTAATTCTGGTGAGTTTGAAGCAAAAATTGTTTCAGTTATTTATATTGTTAAAAAAGGTGATATGGTTGCTAGATTTTCAATAACTCGCTTTTTTGGCAGTCCTGATTTGGCCTTTTTCCATTTTTTTATTACTGTTTGTTCTTGTTGTAAGCTGTGCACCATTTTAGGGTAGTGTTAGCACCTTTAGCATTGTGAACATGAGTATTTTTAGCATTGTAAACACAAGTAATATGCACTCAAATACCACGTTTGCAAAAATCTGAAAACACTATGATCACGCTTTGAGCCAAATGGCTTTAAAATACACCGGAAACAATAACCCGGAGATATAAGCGGTATAGAGCTTGCAGCGTTCCCTAGTGTAGAAAACACCATAGCACATGCATCAACAAGCAAAACAAATACGATTGAAAGAGAGTAGCCCCTTTTTTTAATTGCCACCAGAAGTATTGAATTTGATTTCCATTAATTTGTCACTTAATGACAAGTAAGGAAGTTAATCACAACCAGCGCCATCTAGAAACCTTCCACTAATCTTGTTCATCGATTGATTCAATGTTTCATCGATTTTCTAAGATATTAAATAGGACAAAAAGAAGCATTACAAACTTAAAACAGGAAATAAAAAATTTCGTTTTATTTAAAATAGTTTTGTTTCGTTTAGCTCTGTTTAATTAAAAAATAATTGAAAGAAGTTAATTAAAAGCATATCGATGCATGTTCGCTCCTACTAGAATTACCGGGTTCTTAAAATCTGGATTTGAAAGATAAATTTTAGGTTTTATAGTTGGTTGTGTTAAGATTTTTAATAGTACAAAGCTTATCTAATTAGGCAATGAAAATAATTTTATTTTTGTATTAATACTTATTATGAATATGTATTATGGATACTTTTCGGTTTGTCAGGCGCAAGCGAAAAGTCGCCAAAAAGTATAGACTTCTGAACTTTTTATTTTTTTTAACACTGAACAAAACAGATAATGCTCACAAAAATTCATAGATGCAAAAGATGTTGATAAAAAAAATTTATTCTCTGTATTTTATTTGTTACTAATTCTTTTCAGATTTTATGCCATCATTAGAATTTTTCTGGCAACCACTGAAGATTTATTCAGTGTATTTAATTTTTTCTAATGAATTTAAAATTTGTTTCAGGATGTTTAATCCTCCCTTGGTTTAATTTTTCTAGCATATGCCTGAACTCTTTCTTTCAATTCTATTTGTTAGTAATTCATTTCTTGATTTGTTCCAACTCTGTAGGAGGGATATTCATCAAATGGTTCCTTTTTAATCTGAATTTATACCTGTAATCAAATTTCTGCTCTGGTGCCAAATCCTCCATTGTTGGGATTATTATTTTCAAGCATGTTTGGAATTAAATCAAATTATTAGAATCCATTTTAATCTTTTTGTTTCGATATGTATATTGTGCTCAAAGTAATCTTATTCTTAAATGTACTTTTTGCTTAGAAATCTCATTCAGCAACATTAAGCTTCACATTCCTTTTCAGTATGAATAATGAAAAACTAGTAAGTGAGCTTTATTCTGCATAACAATTTATAAATGCTGTTGTAAAAATAAATTATATTATCATTTATTAGCCCTTGTAATGCACATTCATATATTTTGTTTCTCTGGCTCATTTTAATTTATATACAGTTCTGTTAAAATTATTTATAGTAACATATAAATCATAATTCAAATATAGAAAGTTATTATAGAGTACAGTTGATTAAAAGTAAATGTTACTTTTATATATGAAATAATATGAGCAGATATAATCAATTAATCATTATCATTTTTGTTATATTTAATGAGCTTTAGTTATAGGGCATATCTGTAAAATTAATGTTTTTAATTGTGTAGCTACTTATTGCAACATCTATGATTTTTATCTTTCCTTTCCAAAAGGTATACAAAGAAAGTTATTATAGAGAAAAAATACAATTGATAAAGTTAAAAGTTAATTTTTTATATGAAATGATATGATCATGCATCTGATCACATAATGTTTCATATGTCTGATGTTAATGTTTTGCATTATTTTCACATAGTGTTTAGTAACATCTGTTCTATAGCATTTTAGTATTATACAATTTTTTTTAGGCTTAATAAGCTCCATTCTGCATTATGAGTTATTATTATTGTCATACATAATATCTCTTAATTTTAATCCAAATATTTGACTTGATTCTCATTATTACCAGGTTTGTGTATGCTGCCACAAGTATCCTCTGATGCTAAACTGCATGTTATTATCTCTAAATAAACTTGGTTATTTAAAGTATTAAAATACATTTGTACCTTTTTGTTTATATACATTGTGTCAAATAAATTCTGATATTTAGATGAACCTTCTTGTTTGTATAGTCTTGTCTTCAATATTAATAAGTTTCTTATTTCTTTTCATCATCTAGGACTATTTAAAATGTATGCTTTGTTTTGGAATAAATTTAATAATTAATGTATTTTAAAAATAATCCTATGTATCATTCATTATAAAATACATTTTTTTCTTAAATTCATCAAAATATCATGCCTCAATTACAGCGATAATAATCTCTCAACTTGAAAAATGTGTGGAAATTAATGGTTTTATTTTATTAATTTGTTTTGCAGTAATGATTGTTGCAGATTCTTTTATCATCATGATAATCATTTCTAGTTTTCATCTTTTTGAAAAATCTTAGTATCATAAAAAGAAGTAAATTTTATTTTTTATGTATAAGTTTTAATTCAATTTGTTTTCAGTAGTTCAATTTAGATAAATAATAATACTTATCAAAATTTTAAATGGAATCTTTTTAATTAAAGCAGTATTGTTTTTATTCTATGACTGATTTTCTTAATCATTAATCTCCCTTAAAAAGATTTCACTCAATGTTATGCTTATTACGACAAAAAAAAAAGGTCAACATAAATTAAAACAGTTGGGTCCAGAATTGAATAAACTCCTTTTTTGGACAATTTTATGTTTGTGTTTTTAAATTTAATTTACAAAATAAATAAATCTATGTTTTTATAAGCAAGCAAATCAGTATATTATAAGAGTTAAGATATAAGAGTTTAAAAATCGTAATGAGTTTTTTAATATATTATTCGAATTGGAGATTCTTTTTTTTTTATCATCATGCATTTTTGTACAGTACAGAACCCGTTATCCGGAAATCAGAAAACCAAAAAACCGGAACGAAATTCGATAAATTTTTGAGCCATTTTTAAAAAAAAAAAATTTTTTTCCTCATAATATTTTAGGATTTTTTTTTCTTTTTTGAAAGATGTTTACCTTACCATCATTTAGGAAATAATTATTAGTGTATTCCTTCATTGTTTATTCTTCTTTTTAAGATTATTTCCAAAAAAACATTTTTTTTGGTTGGGTTTAACAATAAACAAACGGCTTTTTGTAGCGATTCAGAAAACCGGAAAAATCAGTTATCCGGAATAGCAATGGTCCCGATCGTTCCGGATAATCGGTTCCCTACTGTATTTCTATGATAATCATTTTATTTTTTCATGTTTTTATTTTATTTTTCCAATATTTTAAAAATTATTTTTCTTTTTTATTTTAATAACCATTTTGTACCTGAACTTCATGAAGCATTTCAAATTAAAATTAGTTTGAATTAATAGCAATAGAGAACGTCATTAAACTACATCGTACGGAGCAGAAATAGAAGCTATCTAGGCTCTCTTTATTTCTCTATGTTGTAAACAAATCACAAGCTCTTACCTGACAATTTCATGTTAGTCAGTTTACTGCTGTTATTGCGCGAGGTAATATTTTCGAACAAATGATTTTGTTTTTATTAATATAAATAAATAATATAATTTCTAAGCTCAAATCTGCACAAGTAATCGATCGAAAATCACTAATTTCTTCCATGGAATGTGAAAATTAATTATTTTTAATATTTGGTATATAATCTAATTATCAATTAATAATTTATAAAAAATATACAATTACAACCATTTTCAACAATACGCTAAATGTCATACGCTAAAGTATAATTTTTTTTAAAAATTGGAATTTAGTGAACCACACACACACACCGTTATTACTGTGTCCGTACCGTAGACAGTTCACTATAATGGGGTTTGATTGAATTCGTTGATGAGAAAAAATTCATTGGATAGAACTTTATTTCTTTTTCCTATTGTCACTTAACAGAATCCTTTATTGATGTTACTTTTGTGTATAAAAATACAAGTCTATTATTTAATAATTTTTCATTTGGTAGAACAAAAATAATCTTAGCAGAAAGAAAAAAACAACTTTTAAAGAAAGCAAAACTACACATTTAGAAAAAAATATTAAGTAAAATATGTAACCATAAAATTTATGGTTTTTTCTTCCAGCTATCACAAGCCTGTAATGTACTACAGTTGCTTCTTAATGATATCATTTTCATTGCATTTGAATAGCATAGATTTGTTGGATTTAAATTTTCCTCACAGTTTTTCTTGGATGAATAATTTTAGTTGTAAAACTTCCATACATTTTATATTATTGTTATTTGATTTATTAAGCAAATTGTTCATTGTTTACTTTAAAAAATTTGCATTGTATGACTTACATTTGCCAGTGTTTTGAAATACTATTTCCCATTTTATTCAGTTTTAAATAATTCTTTGAGGTAAGTTTCCAATTACGGTGGCATGATGACACTCCTGGCGCAACATGAGACTTATATTGATCTTTTCCAGTGTTCAGAAATGCTGTTTGCCATTTAATTAATTTTAATGTACCCTAATTCTTTGTGGGATTTTTCTAATCTTTCGCTATGATGAGATTTCTGGTACCAGATATGACTTAATACCAGATATAATAATGTTTTCCATTGTTCTGAAATACTATTATGTCATTTTATTCAGATTTAAATAATTCTTTGAGATTTTTCAAATGCAGTAATATGATGATACTACTGGCACCAGATATGACTTATCATGATATTGACCAGTATTCTGAAATACTATTTTTATACAGTATTAAATAATTATTGAGAAATTCTTAAAATGAAAATGTATTTTTTTAAATGTTTGGTTTAATTGACTATTTGGTTGATTATTTAGTGAACTCTGTGGTGTGTGAGTGATATTCATCATTAAAATTAAAAGCAAGTATTAAAGATTTATTGGAATGCTGATAGTTATTTGTAAAAAAAATGCTGGATTAATTATATTAAAGAGTATTTAGAATTAGCTATTTATGTTTAGATTTTTATTTTATAGGGTCAGGTTAGGTAAAGTGTGTATAAATTATGCTTTTTTTTGAAGAAGAAGAAGACTCTAAAGTCAAGCTATTAAATTTATTTTTCCAAAAATTTTGATGCATTTTATTTACATTAAATTCATGTAGATTGACATATATCTGATCAATTTTGTTTGATTTCTTACAGTAATACATTCAAAAGAATACAGTTTGACTTTGTTATACCCACTTTACCCCAGAGTGGGGTAAATTGGTTATAGTTCTAAAATTAGTATATATTTCATTAAAAAACCTGTGTAAACAGAGCCGTTTTTAGAGGGTTTGGGCCTGTTTGGGGGACCTTGAGTAATTTCAAAGAAAAAATTTTACTCTTGAATAATTTTCATTTTTTTTTAGAAAGTAAAACAATGATAAGTTATTATAAAAGCTTTAATACATTATTTGCATTGAAAGTTTAAGGTAGCAATACTTTTTCTGCGTTTTGAGAGGTGAAGCCTTCTATCACGTCATTAAAATCAATTTATTGCAAGACATCATATTCAATGCTCATGATTGACAAATGACTCATTCTTTCTTAAGTCATACGATTTCTTAGTTCATTTTTGATTAATTTTAGTCTGAAGAATGAAGATGCACCACTACATTTAGTTATCATGAGTGACAATTGTCAAATGTCATACATGAAAAAAATTGACAAATGTTAATGTATGGAAACGTGTCTTCAAGATTGTTGTTTTTTACTATTTTATGCATATTATCTATTCTAAATTTATCTAACATAATCTCCTATGCCAAATCATGCTTGAAATGTTCTAATTATAGAGCTAGTTCTTTTTCATTTATATCATTGGCATAAAATATTTAGAAATTATGACAGTGAAGCGTTAATCCCTTGAAATTTAAAGAATTCAAAATTGACAAAAGAAAATTCAAACAAATCAGTTAATGCGCCATTGAAAGAGATTTTAATTGACTAATTAATGAAAGATAAACTTAAACTTTAAATATTTCGCAATGCCGAACAAAAAATTCTTGGTGAAGTACTCTTCGTATATTCATATTTAAAATTGGAAATATATTCATGAGTAGAGAACTTTTTTCTCTGTCCACTCACAAAAGCAATCAAGGCTTCAATCAATTTTAGACCATTATCGAAAGGAAGACCTTTTATCTGTATGCTGATTGAAGTCTGATTTATTCTTGATAACATATCACCGCAAAATTCTGTCAACACAATATTTTCCAATTTCTTTAGAAGACCACAAGCATCGAGTCCAGTTTATAGAAGCTCTTCTTTATTCGTTTCTAAAATTTGAAGTACGGCCTTAATTGTTCTGTAACTTTTTAGCAGTGCCGTTACTGCGTCGAAATGGGTGGACCACCTAGTATCCGATGGACGCTTTACGACTAGTCCAGATTCTAAGCATTTTGTCAAGATATTCCACCGATGGGTAGAACTGGAGAAAAAATATTGCTAAGTTTCTGTAAAAATTGGAAATAATCCTCTAAGACGCATCTCGCTACTTGTGCACGAATTAAGTTTAAGCTATGTGCTATACATGGAGAGAAAAATTGAGGCGGGACATTTCTCTTTTAACCTTGCTTGTAAACCTGAGTACTTACCTGCCATACTTTGAACGTTATCTCATGTTTGTCCTCGACAATCACTTATATTAATGCCATGGTCATTAGGAAAAGATACAATAGTATCATTAAAATATCAATGATTTAAATTTATGAAGACATTAATTTTTTGAAATGCGTCATTAATGATTTTGCTCAAGAAATTTTCTGGATTTTTAAGTTGGGCTCACAATCACCCGGGTATCTCGTATCTGTAAATGATTAAAACTCGCTGAAATCACCTTTAAATAGTTTTAAGATGTAATTAAAAATAATTTATTGTTATTACAGGGTGTTTCCTAATCACCAGAATCCATGTGAAAAAAGAAATAAGAACATATACTACTAATTAAGGAACAACTTAATATTTAAACAAAAGGAAAACATCTATCAAGAATTAACGAATCACTAATAAGGGGAGTAACGGAAAATAAGTTAAGTAACCTGTAAATTACAGGTAGAAATTTGGTATTTTTAATTATCTTCTTTCAGCTCATACTTGCTTTCCCAGATAATCTTACAGGTTTCGGTGCTTTCATTTCCCTCTTTCTCAGTAGTGATTCTTTGGATTTCATTATCAATTTCTTTTTTTTCCTCATCTTATTTGGTATCCCAAATGTGTACAGTTTTCATGATTTTATTTTTGGCAAGGATCTTAAAAATATTTTAAAGGTGATCGTTATAAAATGCCCTGCATAGTATCGTGTAATTAAATTGACAACGGAATGATTTGCTCGGCAATCAATACTACTCACATAATGAATACTTAAAAATATTTTCGATTTATAACAGTATCGTGTAATTAAGTTTAATGAGGATTAATTTGTACTGTAATTAATTTAGTTTAATCTGTCGCTGATGTTAATGTTATTGTAGAACTTTCTTCAGTATATTTTAACCGTATATAAATTTAGCTAAATTTTTCAATCTAGTTAAAATTAAATAAAAAGAATCAAAACAATCTATGGAATTAATTTATTATTAATATTCATGAATTAAAATAATGGATGCTTGTTTAATCACTTTTTTGCAAAAAAGAAATTAATCTGATATGGATAATGCAACACAGTGTTATGCAGGAAGTACGCCGTCATGTTGAAGTTGCTTCTAGGATCAATCCACTTATGACTTGGGTAATAGCAAGTTTGCTCGTACAGCAGAATTATGTATCTGTGACGATCTATTAAAAAGTAGTATCATTTAGTTTGAAAATATAATTAGACAAATAAAAAATAATTTAACACAAGTTTAATTTATTTTTCTTACTTATTTGGAAGGAAAAAAGTTGGTGGTAAAACTCATGCCCTCCAAGATTAAATGAAACCATGCTAGTTGTAAATGGTTTTAAAAAAAACGTATTGTTTTGTATTCATGGCTTTTTAACCATACTAGTTATAAACGGTTTCAAAACCGTAAAGGTAAAAATTATCTTTACAGTAAATTTCCCGGTTAATCGAATGGATAGACTGCTACTGGTTATTTTATCATAATTTTGGAATGAAAATTCTAACAGTGCAGATCACAGAAATCATGTAGTCCAAAATTTAGAATTCCAAATTATAAATACAAATGAAGATTTCTAAATAAATTTATATAAGATATATTATTTAGTCTGAAAATTGATTCTAAGAAAAATATAAATACAAAGGAAGATTTTTAAGTTTGTGTTTGGAACACACAGTGTAAATATATGCGACCCAAAACTTCACTATGACAAGCAAATGATGGCACGAAATTTAACAATTAAGCTCAAATGATCGTCTGAAATTCGTCCCGGAAAGCGATACTATACTAATCAATGGATAAAGAATGTTCTGAAGTGGCAAGGTGATTCGTCAAAGCTTGGAAAGTAGCGGTACCTAAATGATGACTTTTATGTATAGATTCCCACACATAAAAATTACAAAGGTCTGGAGATCTTTGAAACCACTTAAGATGAAAAAGATCATTTTGCACATCTCTTCCAATCAATCGTTGAATGCATGAAATAGCTTTAAGCAATAAAACTTAGAACTTTCTTCAATCTTTTGTTGTGCTATATGTAATGCCATCTATTATCATTCACTGAAAATAAATATTTAAAATCTGACCATGTCTATCAATATTTAATACAGCCGATAACATTTTGATTGCTGATATGTGTGCTTAAATGGGGAGGAATATTTTCGAAAAGCTTCCATATTGGTGAAGCTCTAACGAGTTTGGGTTACAACAGTAATTCAAACAATTTGCAGTTGTGATTTGATAACAAGCAATTTGAAAAGTACATCAAAACTGAAAAATAGCACAGTCAAACGTGGCAATTCAGGGCTGATTGTGCTCCGGAAAAAATCCGGAATTTTCGCTAATAGTGATCCGGAAGTTTCCGGCGATCGAAGGTCCAGATGTTTCAAAAAATCATTGATCACAAAAGTTTCCGGAAATCAAATTTTTAAAGATGGAACTTAAAAACACAGTTTATTTTATTTGTTTGTAAAGGAGAGCCAGAGAGATACTTTATAAGCTTATATTCATGATTAATATTCACTTTTTATCAGTAAATAGTTCTTATAATTATAAACTCAAGAAAGAAAGACATATTTGTAAATTTTAATTACTTCTCTAGGTCNATAACTTTCTTCAATCCTTTGTTGTGCTATATGTAATGCCATCTATTATCACTCACTGAAAATAAATATTTAAAATCTGACCATGTCTATCAATATTTAATACAGCCGATAACATTTTGATTGCTAATATGTGTGTTTAAATGTGGAGGAATATTTTCGAAAAGTTTCCATATCGAACGAGTTTGGGTTACAACAGTAATTCAAACAATTTGCAGTCGTTTCAGTAGTGATTTGATAACAAGCAATTTGAAAAGTACATCAAAACTTGAAGAATAGCACAGTCAAGCACGGCCTAGGTGGCAATTTAAAAGATTCGTAAGTAATTTCGATCATAACGTCAGAAGTAATTTGTTGCAAATGCAGTATTGTCTATCCAACTAAAGAACTCTAATGAGCAATAGAGCAACACTGAAGAATAGCACAGTCAAGCATGGCCTTGGTGGCAATTTAAAAAATCCGTAAGTAATTTCGATCGTAACGTCAGAAGTAATTTGTTGCAAATGCAGTATTGTCTATCCAACTAAAGAACTCTAGCCAGTTGACTGAAGAACTGTAGTGAGTATGTTTAAGAGGTTAAACTACTTCTAGTAGGAATGTGGATAAATATTTAGTTCAATTATGATTCGAGTTGGCGAGAGAAGTCTCCAAAGTTAGTCTTTTAAAAATTCGCTTTACTTTCATTCCGTAACAGCAGAGAGCACCAAACTTTGTCACGGAAGGAGTTCTTTGGTTAGACAGACAGTAAACTTGATTGACATTATGAGTCAAGGGGTAGTATATTTTTTTTTTCAAAAGAAAAGAAAAAAAAACTTCAACGTTCCACCGTGGAAGCTCTGAAGAATCAAGTTAGGTCTCCTACTCATATGTTTAGAATTTTTACCTTACACATACCTGAATCAGCAGGAGGATCTGGAGCCTCATATTCTAAGAGCTCTCTCCCTCTGTAAATGTCTTTTCCGGGTATGTTGTTAATTAGCCAGTGGAGATAAATAGCGTTTGTAGGTTTGTTGGGATATGGCGCATCAGGATCTAAAAAACAAAGTGACCGTGAATTTAGATATGTGCAAGATTTGTGTTATTAATTAGCCAGTAGAAATAGTATTGACTGCCCAATTAAAGAATTATTCTCGCCAGTTTCCTAAAGAACTGTAGTGAGTATGTTTAAGAGGTTAAACTATTTCTAGTAGAGATGTGGGATAAACATTTTCACTAGAAAACTATCTCTCATCTTCAAATTCAATAGAAATTTTTGATCTATACTGCTATGTCATTAACAGGAATTATATTTTCTACATTTTTAATATCATTTAAATTTAATCCTTTTTTCAATACAAATATTCATATTAAGATATTTTTCTCAGCAGACGCATTGAAATAAAAATTAATTAAATCGTGTACTGAAAATATCGGTGACTATTATCAAAAAACCTGCAAAAATTTAAGGTTAGGCTTTCGAACCATCAAGATTGAACAATAGTACGCGAAAATTCGATCATTAAATTAAAATTTATTCGCGTTGTCTTTAATTTTGCTTACAGTACATATTTATCTATACTCTAAAATATAAAACTTCAACTTTATCAGATAAAGCCAAAGGTCAATGAAAATGCAAAATTTCTTGGTGCCAGGATCAATTTTTAGGATCGAGCATGTTGTGAAAAAATAGCGTAACAGATTTTTGCTTTTATTTTAAACTATATTAACCTGGCTCACGGCATTTATAGATTACTGGCTAAAAGTATTATTTTTTTTTAAATTCTGTTTTTACATTTTTTTTCCTTTTTAATAACAATTTTAAAAAAAAGTACTCATTAAAAATTGTTCTCATTACATTTGTTTCACACGAGCGTCAGTAGATAGAGCGTGTCCCGTAATCGTGTATTTTAAACTCTTAATATGCATTCTCAGAATTTTAATCAAAAATGAAATAAAAAGTATGCACTTTGGGGGTCTGAAATTTATATTAAAGCGAGAGAAAAAGGCATTGAAATTTGACAAATCGCAGAACAGGAAGGCAATAAGGGATCAAAACAAGTTTGATTGCGAGGGGGAAAAAAACATATTACCTACAATTATTAGGAACAGTTTCTTATTTCAACCTTCAATTAACTCTGTGAAGCAGTTTATTACACACGCCATCCAGCACTGCGATTTGTTTGATTTCATTAGCGCCTTTGTTTATCAAATATTAATTTGCAACTCCCAATATATGTAAAAATATTTTTGTTTTTACTTTTGATATGGATTCTAAAAATACATATTAACACGTTGAATGCCCGTCTGGCCAAAATGATTTTCTCAGTATGTATTGCATTAATTTCTTCAAATCATTTTAGAAACGATAATAATATAAGAAAATTAAAAGCATTCAAAATTTACTCGAATTATGTGTTTCTAATAATCTTGGCTTCACCGGTGACCCCCGTGGCTCAACGAACAAACTCAGTGCCGGTCACCGGTGACCCCCATGGCATTCAACGTGTTAAGGGCGGTTTTTGCGGGACAACCTCTATCAGAATGTAACAAACATGTTTAAATTTTTAACTGATTTCGAAGTGCTATTTTTTTAAGCATAATACAGGGTGTTAATAAATTCCCGGACCCATTTTGATGTTTAATAACTCATAAAATAATGAAGATATAAACAAACTTATGGCATTTATTGATGGAATAACTCATATATTTTCCTTTCCAGGTTTGAATATCTTTACTTTCGTAAATATCGTCTGCTCGTGTGGTTAATTTCAGAAAATTTCATTTTCCAGTCTAAATATCTGTACTTTTCTAAATATCGTCTACTTATTAATTGCATTTTTCTCTCTTTTGTTTTTGGCAACTATTGCAATGTTATGTTTACTTTTGATGTGTTTGTTCTATGTAGTACTTTTCTATGTGATGTTTTATTCGAGCGGATATTAAGGAGAATGCATACACCACAAGAGAAAGCACAGATTTTATGGTGGTTCATAGAAATGAAATCGATAGTGCAAGCACAGAGAAATTGCAGAAGAATTTACCAAAAAGATCCTCCATCTAAAAGCAGCATCTTGCGGTGAAAAAAGAATTTTCTAGAAACTGGAAGTATCGCAGATAAGAAACGTTCCGGATGTCCCTGCACAAGTGATTTTGACGTTGAGCGTGTCAGACAGACATTTTTAGACAATCCTAGAAGATCTGTGAGATCAGCGGCAAGAGAATTGGATATGCCAATTTCGACGGTGTACAAGGTTATTAAGAAACAATTAAGACTGCATGCATACAAAGTTCAAATTGTTCAAGGTTTGGAACCGGACGATAGGCCTAGGAGGATGGCGTTTGCAACAGATATGGTAGGAAGGATAGAAGATGCTGCTGATTTTCTGAAGCGCATAATGTTCTCCGACGAAGCATCCTTTCATGTTTCTGGCATTGTTAATCGCCATAATGTGCGCATATGGGGATCTGAAAACCCCCATGAATACCGTGAGACACAAAGGGATTCCCCAAAGGTTAATGTGTGGTGTGGACTAATGCACGACCGAGTCATTGGGCCTTTCTTTTTTACAGAAAAGACGGTCTCATCAGTCGTATACTTAGACATGTTGGAAAACTTCGTATTTCCACAACTAGAAGAGCTTCAGCCACATGTCTTTTTGCAACAAGATGGTGCACCACCTCATTGGGGTATCATCGTTCGTAGTTCTTTGAATGACCATTTTCCAGGAAGATGGATTGGGCGAGGAGGTCCAATTCCTTGGCCACCCAGATCACCTGATATAACGCCGCTGGACTTTTTTCTTTGGGGATTTATAAAGGACAATGTTTACAGGAGGATCGTGTCGAACATTGATGACCTAAAAGCCAGAATTACAACCGCAATAGCCTCTGTGGATGCCGACATGCTTGCCGCTACCTGGCGTGAAATTGACTATCGACTTGATATTCTCCGTGCGACGAAGGGGGCACACGTGGAAGTTCATTGACAAGGGTCATGAAAGTTTTTGAGTCTATCTAACCATTTATGTTATTAATTTTAATCTATCTTTATTATTTTATGAGTTATTAAACATCAAAATGGGTCCAGGACTTTATAAACACCCTGTATATTAAACGCGAGCTTTCGGCAACAGCATTATATATTTCAAAATGTATGCTAAAAGTGTAATTTGACCCATGGTGGCTCAGGGGATTGAGAGTTCTCCTTCCAATGAGATGAACCGGGTTCGAATCCCAGCGACGGCTGATCGAAACGAATTCCGCATCTGGCTTGCACCGATCACAGTGCTGGCGTAATATGTCCTCAGAGGTAGACGTATCATGGGGTAGAGGCCGCTTGGCGTCAGGCTAACCGTTTCATGTAACACAGATGCGGGATAGTTCCGTCAAAAAGTCGTCCAAGAAGGCAAATTTCTCCCAATACTTGATTCAGTAGTTCCCTTGTCTTCTGGATTGTGTTAAAAATTACGTATTTATGTACATGTTTGTAACAAAAAAAGCTTTGAGTGTATGCAAGAATTTAAAAAATATTCACCTATGATAATTAGAGTGTTTAAGATATCATATACACGGGAATAACTGATTGAAGGTGGTGTTCTCGTTGCGGTAAAATCAATTTCATCGCCACAATTTTTTTACAGATCGTTTTTCCAAATTTTTTTGACGTATTGCACAGTCCAAACTACTTTTCTGCCTATATATTATTTACGTATACATTCGTATAAAGGAAAGAAAATGAATATACGCAAGTATTTAAAAAAATATTCACCTATCATAATTAGAGTGTAAAATACATCATCATTTACACGTGTATAACTGATTGAAGGTGGTGCTCTCGTAACATTTAAATCAATTTCATCGCCACAATTTACTTCTGTTTTTCCATATTTCACCTAAGAATAAAAAGAAGGAGTTAATGATACAAGCATATAGTACAAAATGATATTTTTAAAAACTAATAAACAAAAAATTAGAACATTTTCGAACATTCGAAAATAATTACAATTATAAGGATTAATAATAAAATAAAATAACAATTTTAAAAACTGCATTGCTCAAGTAGTCTAAAAAAGACAGAAAACAGGCATAAACATATTGTAAAATAATTTGCTCACCAAACCACCTGATTGCCTCTCATTCACCATTTCCATCAAAAGTCGATATTTTTTTTTTTAATAAAAATAATTTTGTTTATAAAAAAATTTAATCATAACGATAAGCCCTTACGATTTTTTCATTTTCTTCTAATGCGTATTAAATTAAACCTCAAAAAATGAAAATATTCATTTCTTTTTTTTTTAATTAAACTACTCAATAATGGATAAATTCAGATGCAGTTTTACATAAAGAATTGGTTAGTGAAAATGCACAGTAAACAAAATAAAAAACGGACCACCCTAAAAAACTATTTTAAGTTACAAAATCAGTCACAAAAACCTACTTTCTCTGAATAAAGACTTTTTTTTCCGACGGATTCAGATTTCTAAACTCAAAAATATAGGGGGTAGCCGCAATCTGTGAACTTGATCCCAATAGTTTAGTCATGAGAGCGCTCCACAGTTTGGACCCCTTAATGTTAATTTTACTTTTCATGTATTTCGCTATATCTCGAGAACTTGTTAAACGAATTGAAAAAATTTTGCACGCAATTATAAAATTCGTTTATGTACAGATTAATGCAAAAATTACTTTTAGTAAATTTTTTTTTATTTTTTTAATAATGGTTGAAGAATTTTTAAATTGTAAGTTATACGATTTTTTGCATCATTTTGAAGAATATAATTTTACACGGAAAAAAAATTGAGCGAAATCAGTTAAATAGTTCCTGAGAAATCGAATTTTAAATATCTAACTTTTGTGACATTTGATTCCTCAGAAACTATTCAACCGATCTCTCTCAAATTTTGTATTTTGCCATGTAAAATTACATAATTTAAAATGACGTAAAAATTTATACCTTAGATTTGAGATCAACAAATCGAGTCATTGAGGTAAAGAGCTAGAACGTGAAGATCCGATCATTAGATCAAAAGTTATTCAGAGTATTCCGTTTTTTTTTTCGGAGCACAGTACATAAACTATAACATATTGTTACACACATGTTAAAAGTTTCATTAAAACATCCATTTTGGCAAATCAGATGATAGAATAATGATCAGTCTGACTCCGCTATACTGAATCGTCTGCTAACATAGCAATGAATCTAAGATCTTTAAAAAGTATTTTTTGACCCAATGCAGTAGTATTGTTGGAAATAATGATTGAAACAGTACATAATTTGCTTCATGCATTGTTAACTAATTACTTATATAGGGGTTGGACCAATTTATGGAAACACATCTATACTAACTCATTATATCATATTTCTCGAGGAACAGAATTATTTTATAACTTTGGAACTGTTAAGGTCAACCGATTTCTCAAAAATGATTTAGAAGCCTTAGAGGTTTGAGAGACCAGAAATAAATTACTAAAAAGCTTATAACTTGTTAGAATTACTCTGGTTTTCATATGCAATAACGGCACAAAATTTCGTAAGCCTAACTTAAATATTCATGGAAATAAGAACTTTTTAATGAAAAACTAATTTTATTGCCTTACGAGTTTTTACTATAATTGAAAAAAATATTTAAGAAAATTTTTAAAGCTAATTTCAATTAATAGCAGAAATATCATTTTGAAAGAAAAAAGAAAATCAATTGAAATTGCGCAAGATACGAGTTCTTTCAAACTGCGCATGCGCGGAAAAGATATTAAAAATATAATAAAAATAATTTTTTTTCTAAATCGTATTTGGTAACTTATGAAGAAAGTCCGATTTAAATATCGTAAAAACTTGAAAAGTTTCTTGTAATTTTCTAAACAGTTTTTATAAATTTGCGAAGAAAGCTGCGTATAGTAAGGGACTTTTCACAAAAAAATAACACTGTCATTATGTAGGACCACCCCTTATTAAAGTACGTTAATACCATCACATTTTGTTGACCGGACCCTCACTGTAGTATATTATCATATGTTATTAAATTTTATGATAAAATACAAAATGAATTTTGTGAAAAAACCCTTATCACATTCAGAGGTTGTTTTTTTTAATGTACTAAAGCTGATTTGAAAAATACTAGAGGCATTTTAAATTTTCAAGAAATTCAAATATGACTTTTTTCATAGGTTACCACATATGATTCAGAACAAAATTATGGAAAAAAGATTTTAATTCCGTTTTCCGCGCATACACAGTATGAAAGGATTACTTTAAATGCTCATATCTTGCGCAGTTTTCAATGATTTTTTTTTTAAATCTTAAAATAATGTTTTTGTTATTAATTAAAGATTGCCCTAAAAATTATGTTTCGTTTTATTATATATTTCTGCAGTAATAGTAATTTTTAAAAATGTCCACACTTCTAGGAATATGTAAGCTAGGTTTACAGGATTTTGTGCAGTTATTGCATATGTGAACCAAAATAATTTATACAAGTTTATTGCTATATTTTTTGGTGCAGCGTATTCAGAAACACTATTTTTTATTCATAATTTATTACCGATCGCTAAAAGCTATAAACTTAAATTGATATCTATAGAAATCGCATGACCCAAACACCTCTAAAGTAATTCTCTAAGTCTTTTTTGAGAAACATTAAAAAATGAGTTAGTACAAAAGTGTACCCATAATTTTGTTCCAACCCCTGTATCAAGACAGCGGAAGTTCCTTACAGCGAATTTCTTTCTATGACGAAAATTTTAATCCGAACATTAAATGAGGTTTAAAATATTTTCCATATAATGAAGTAGCTCTCCTCTATAAAAATCTGTCCAAGTAATTTCTTTGACGTTTATTTTTTTTTTTCAAACTTCGCCATTTTTAGATATTTAATTTTTTTATTTATTTTTTTAAAAAAAAGAAGTTGTAATTAAAAATTGTAATTTCTGAGCAATTATTCGCTCTTCAATGTGCCCGTTTTTAAAACCATTCAATCCAACGGTCCCGCTGTGGACTGATCATTAAGACTCGGTTCCCAGTACATCACCGAAGTCAAGTTTCACTGACTGCTGTCAGTGAGTGGTTAGATACCCCACTTTGATTAGGCTGCAAAGGGACCGAGCGTGTGCGGTATCTGTCCTCGTAAAACTGTTCTAGAGTTAAGTTCTTGACTTCGCGTGCTGAGGATCAAAAGTGTGATGGCATGTCTTCGGATCATCCTCAGTGATGTTTCTCAGACCTTCGCCAATAGTCCAGTGTGAGCCGCGATGCATCAGGGGATAGAGCGTTTCCCTTCCATTGAGGTGAACCGGGTTCGAATCCCAGCGATGGCTGATCGATACGAATTCCACATCCGGGTTGCACAGACCACAGTACTGACGTAAAAAATCATCAGCGATATACGGATCATGGGTTAGAGTCCCCTTGCAATCAGGCTAACCGTGGGAGGTTTTCGTGGTTTTCCTCTCCATGTAACGGATTAGTTCTATTGAAAGTCTTTCACAGAAGGAAATTTCTCCCAATCCTTGATTCAGAAATTCCCTTGTTTTCAGGAGTGGGTTCAAAATTACAAGGCTTCGGAGTTGAACATTAGTTGTCGAAAACCCAAAAATTGGGTCTGCTGTTCAAAGACACGGTTATAAAATGAAATAAAATAGTCCATTGTGCAGCTCTATTGCGACTTAAATGAACTATTACTAGAATTTTTAATTAAATATCCTAATTATATACTTTTAAACTTATCACATAGATTTGAAACACAATTTTAAAAAAAAAAAAAAAATTATTATCAGCTAAAAGGATATTTGAGTCACTGTGAATAAAAAACTACCCATTTCTCAGCTGTTCGCTATAAGCGTAGCGAATAACAATAGTTAATCAACATTTCGGACAGGACCACTAAAAACGTTCACTATAGCGCGAGTTCATTATAGCGGGGTTAGACTGTAGTAGATAAAAAAAGCAATTAAAATTTCATACCTTCATCACATAGGGTGGGATACCGGGAAGTACACCCGGATAGTTGTTAGCTTTTTGATTTTCCTTACGACAAAGCCAAGCAATTTTTCTTTGGTCTTCTTCGTCTGAAACGACAATTGGTACGCTAAGACAAAACAAAATACAGCAAACTTTAAGGAACGCCATGCTTACTTGATTTTCAACAACACTAGAAAATATTTCAGATTTTTGAGTTTCCCTCAGATCCTAATATATCATTAATATCCTACTAGTATTTTAATCATATTCAAATTGTAGGGATTCATTTATTTTTATATATTATTATGTAAATATTAATAAACATTACTTATTCATAAATACAGCTGGCTTCATTAGTTATAAATCATACCAATCGTTGTAAGAACCATCATTTGACACATATATATTTTTTTTTTCGATTCCATGAAAAAAATAATTTTAATAATTTATGTTCATGGCTTTGTTGGTAGAAGGATAAATAAAAAAATAATATATGCTACATTTGTAAAAAAAAAAATTTAAGAACCTTCTGTCACGCAAAAAGAGACATAACCCTTTCTTTATGTTCGCACATTTATTAAGTTTAAAGAGTATTCTCCATAGAATAACGAAGAAAAATGCTGCATCGCATTTGAAACGTTTTTTTTTTAATTTTTTTTTTTTATAAACAAAATTATTCTCAAATGTGGAAAAAATCCCACGCATAATTAGTTGGCAATTACGTTACCTCATCCTTTGAAGCATGGGTGAGTGATTGTAAAGAAGATAGAAATTTAAAATCGACACTGGATATAATAGTTCTTATAGCTTTTGTACGCAAAAGTTTGGCATTTATAGATTTTTTATTATCAGTCTTCATTTTTTGGAGTTTTTTTTTTTTTTTTTTTTTTTTTTTTTTTTTTTTTTTTTTTTTTTTTTTTTTTTNTTTTTTTTTTTTTTTTTTTTTTTTTTTTTTTTTTTTTTAGTTTGAAAAACAAAATTTAGAGAAAATGCACTGTATACTTTTAATTTAAGCCTAAAATTCTATAGAGATATAAACATTAGTTTTTTTCTAGCTTTGTGCAATAAATATGAAGTTTTTTTTTTCTCTCCTTTAAACCCACAATTTATTACTCTTTCTAGACTTTAAGAGAAAGTGGATTTTTTTCCTTTAGCTGAATTTTACTGTAGGTTTTTTGATTAATAATAAATCAATTTTCATTTTTTTTTCTCTCTCTTGAACACGATTTTAAAAGAAATTTTCAGTCATTGATTTTAGTTAGTCATTAAGTCACATTTTATGGTCAAATGTGATGCATTTTATCTGATGAATCGATGCACGCTTTGATATTGTCGGTTTTGGGAATTATAAGTTGTTGATTTTTAATTTAAATATTATCTTCTTAGACAAGAACCTTCGCTTACTTTAAATTTCAAAAATAATTTTTCTTAATAATTTAAGAAATGTAATAAAATAATTTTAGAAGAGTAGAAAGAAAAAAGACAAATATTTTTTTTTGAGAACAAAGCGAAACCATTTGTTTTAAGTGACTGTCTCTTAGGGAGCCCGTATCCCAACTCGCTCGAATTACTTCATAGATTCTTTAGATAAGTGTGTATTTTAGTCTAGCTTTGTATGCATGGTGATTATGGTATTAAGCTCGATATACTCATTAAATACCATGGTAAAAAAATCCAATGTAATGCATCTGAATGTAATTTTATTTAAGAGCCAATTTTTTAAGAGTCCATGATGCAAAGGTCCACAGTTAAAACAGTTTACAGTTTGTAAAAGTATTGTGTATAAAAAAAAAACAGTTATGAATTTTTTGCCTTACCAACTGGAAACTTTTATGATTTTTAAACTTTTAGTGGATTGTAGTATTCCTATCGATTTCTTTAAGAATACATTAGAATCAAAACGTAATCTAGCATTAGAATCAAAACGTGTCAAACGTATAAATATGTAAGAATCGTAACTCTCTCAATTGCAATATAAAACTCAAATAACTTCTTAACTACTAGATAAATCGACTTGGGTGTGATTTAATCTGATTCAGAGTAAAATTTTATATCGGAATCATTATGTTACTTGCCTCTAGATAGTAACGAGTATGTTTTGATCCCTCTTAATTCTAGATAGATCCCTTAGTAACTTCTAGATCAGGGTTTTCCAACTTACATGAGGTCGGGGGCCACAATTTAAAACACCAGTCAATTGGCGGGCCGCAACTTTATCAAAATTTCATATGGGACTCTTTTATGTTAGAAGGAACATTAAATATTACTGTCTTACATTCGAATGGAAACTTAATAAAATAAGGATTATATTTTAGTTTTAAATATAGTTTTTTTTTTTAATATTAAAAAGCAAAATAACAAGTATTACAAATAATTTTGTTACGTATCATTTTGAATCTTCTCTTAATCAGAAACTTTGTGACAAGATTTTTTTCTTCTTTTAAATTTAATTCTGTGATAAATTAAAAATTTTTCTTGACCTATTAGGATTTAAAGCAGAAAGGAAAAAAACTTCTCGAGCATCTGAAATTAATTTTGTTTTCTTTTCCGCTCAAAGAATTTTCGATTCAAAGAATTTAAATAAATATGATATTCATTACCTCCTTTATGCGTTTTAAAATATACAAATGTAAATAACTTCGTTCAAAATTAGTTGTTTCAAAAAGATAAATCGGAAAATTTCTTCGAGAAAATTTCTGATAAGCACATTCTAAATTATATTCACAAAATACAAAAAAAACGAAATAAAGAAGAGCAACATACACGATTATTNTATATATATATATATCAGGGATGGCACAACCGCTCTTTGGCCCAACTACCTGCACGCGAAGTCGAGCGCTTTACGGTAGAACAGTTAAACGAGGACCATACCTCATACCCTCGGTCTCTGCGCAGACTGATCCAAGTGGTCACCCACCCACACAGTTAACAGCAACTGGCTTTTCCCGTTTTATTTTTGAACGGTGGCAAGATAGCGAGAGTATACATATTTAATTATTATTTATTTCATAAAATTTAACTAATTACACGATCATGTCGATAAATTTGAAATAATAAATAAAATTCCAACAAAAGCTATTGTGGCAGATATAGTGCTACGTACATGAAGAACTACTGCTATATACCATCAAAAATATTATTAAAATTTATATTTTTAATGAAATTTTCGCTTTTTTATAATTTTTTAATCTGTTATATTTTTATAATTAATAATAAGTATTACGACACCGTCATCAATGGAACGTAAGGAGGGGAAAAAAGCTGTTTTTCTTTAAATTTTTGTTATTATTTTCCACTAGATAGAGAGTGCAATATTTATTAATACTATCCTTTTCACATAACTTCAATTACTCAAGTTATTTTAGTTATATTTAAACAATCCACTTTTGTCTTTCTATTTTTCTCCTTCATCTCTTTATTCAAATTTTATTTTAGTGATTTTTTATAGTGTCTTTATATGCTGTTCGATGGCAACACAAGTAAATATCACCAACAAAAAAAAAGAAAACAAATTAGTATATATTCGAAGAAAAGAGATTTAATAACTATATAAAATCAATTTCAGAATTAAAATGTATTTTTTAATTTCAAACGAAAACTTTAGAAACAACATAGTTAAAAAAAAAAAAAAAGAGAAAATAAAAACGATCAAGTTAAAATCCAACGTTTCTTCTAGTGTTATAAAATTCTGTTAGATAGCAGCACTAGTTACTGTGCCAGATAAAACTTCAGAAAAATGAATTAAATTAATGAAATAACAATTTAAAAATAAGGAAGAACAACTGTAGTAAAATAAATTATAAAAAAAAAATTTATAAAAAATTAAAATTTGAATTTTAAAAAGAAAAAATCGAAATTTCATTAAATAAATTAAAGACTAATTAATGACAATAAATAAATATAACCTTCTTCTGATATGCAGTTAATAAAGCTTGAGAACTTTCTTTAAAAGTTCTTTTAAATATTCGATTCTTGCATATTTATTTATTTTCATACATTTAAAGAAATTAAATCACGGCATAAAATTGATTTTATACATGTTTAAAAATATTTTTTTAAGTACTGAACTTATATAAATAATAAAATAATTATTTCTCTAAAAAAAGATCAAATGAAAGATAGAAAAAGATCAATCAAATTAAAATAAAAAATACTACCATTATAAATAAAGTATTGTAAATTTTATTATACTTCATGAGTAGTATATTTCATTTTATTTTAACAATTTTAATTCATGTTTTTTACTTAAATAAATTTTTTATTCTAATTTTGAACTTTATTGCTCTAACCAAAATAAAACAATTCATATTTTAAGAATTCTTATTATTTAATCTATAAATTATCATAGTGCATCTTTACAAAGAACTATATTTTGAGAGGTATAAGCTAAAGCAAAAATTTTTTATTTTAAAAGGTCAAAAAGGAAAAAGTTTTAAAAAAAAAGTAAAAATCGCTATGAATTACCAAAATTCAACAATAAAGGCAAAGACACGTTTCGTTTATAATCTTTTACAACGCTTATAAAATGTCGCATTACAACATTTGTTTTTAGTCGCATTTAGTGATTATGTTGAGGTAACGTGTCTCGTTACAGCAGGGAAGGAGGGAGGGGGTTACCAAACGCCGTTATCTCTAATTACATCACCGTTTTTGATTAAATGATTCAAGAATTACGATTTTGTGACACTTGTGTCGATAACTCTAGAACAAAAGTAGAAGAGTAAAGAAGAAAAAAAACAGTGCAATCACCTTCTTTCACAAAAAAACTCTTAACTGTTTAGTGCGCAAAATAAAAAACGGAATACCCTGAATAACTTTTGATCTAATGATCGGATTTTCATGTACCGGCTCTCAATCTGAATGGTTCGAGAGCCTGACCTCAAATATGCTAAATAATTAGTGCAGCTGATTTTTTTAAATTACAAAATTTGATACAAAAATGTTCCCCCCCCCCTTTTTTTTTTTTCTTTTTGATTGTTACTGATTTTTGACCTTCAAACTTGCCGTAATACGGAAAATGTGGTTCCATTAGTTTGGTCAGGAGAGGTATTAAAAACTATTTTTTTCATGGAATGGAATTATCTTTGGATTAACGAATTTTATAATTGCATGCAAGAAAATTTCATTTCCCTTAAAAAATTTTCGAGATATAGTGGCACAGTAAAATTTATCTTTAAGGGGTCTAAGCTGTCATCCACGTTATCTTTGAGGGGCCTAAACTACACCACGTGTTTTGAGGATCAAGAGAAAAAAAAGGTACATTTATTCAGAACAGGGACTAATAAAGGGCCCTTATATCTATGATTCAGAACGAGAACATGTTTGTGTCTCATTTCGTAACTTAAAATATCATCTGCACTCTGCACTAATTAAGCACATTTGAGGTCAGGCTCCTGTATGATTAAGATTGAGTTCTGGTACTTTAAAACAAGATCATTAGATCAAAAGTTATTCAGGGTGTTTCGTTTTTTATTTTGCGTAAGGCACGTTGTTCTGTTTTGAACGCATCACACTTTAGCATAACTTTATATTCATTCTAAATGCTCTCATAAGAACTTACAAAAAATCAGTGATCTGCAATCAGTTGTTAAATCAGTTATATGCAATCTACATCAGAACACTTCTGCAATCGATTCATTTAAAAAACCTGAATGAAATCAGTATGTCTACACGGGATTTTTCTTATAAAACTTTTGACCTCCATTTTATCATCTTAAATATTTTAGTAAGTCAATTTCGAAGTTCAGGCGCTCTGTTCTAGGTCCGAGAGTTAACATCACTAATTATGACAAATTCATTTTAAAAGCTGTTCAAAATTTTATTTTCATTTTAAACAAATAATTATGACAAATATTTTGCTCCTTACAGCGAATTACTCAGTATAAAAATATTTGTATTATCTCTGTAGATTAAAAAATCGAAATTCGAAAGTTATTGCCATTTTAAGTACTTTTTGCAAAGTTTTCATCCCTCTTTTTTTTTTCCTTTGCTTTTTTTTTTACAATTTTCTTCTTAGATTACAAAACCTATAAGACTTAGAAACTGGAAATTACGAAAGTATGTAGAAAAACGTGCAGGGAGAACGGTGAAATAATAAAATGTGGTGGCATGCGACTCAAAGAATTCTAATCAACGGTGTGATTTAAGAATTTTAATGGGACAAGGGACATAAAATGGTAAGTAACAAGTCACAAAAAAAGCATTAATACAATCAGGGAGAAAACAAAACTTAAGTGGGGGATTTCGAAACATACTTGTTTTCGGTTCGAGAGATGGAGTTAAACTAACTTAGATTCAACAGTAAGTTTGAGAATTATTAACTGTTAAACTAGTTGGGAAAATACACCATGTTTGGTCGATCTGTTGCCATCTGGTGGACAGAACGTTCGCCTTCCAATTAGGTGAACCGGGTTCGAATCCAGGCAATGGCTGGTTGATTCAAATTCCGCACTTGGCTCGCAACGACTACAGTAATGACGTAAAATATCCTCAGTGGTAGACGGATCATGGGTTAGAGTCCCCTTGCTGTCTGGCTAACCGTAGGATGTTTTCCTCTCTATGAAACACAAATGCAGTCCGCCAGGAAGGAAAATTTCTCACAATACTTGATCCAGGAGTTTCCTTATCTTCTGGATTAGGCTCAAAATTACAAGCCTAGGGAGTTGAGCATTAGTAGTTGTAAGCCCAAAATTTGGTCGGCTGTTCAACAACGGTTATAAATTCTGTTGGCCTAGTAACTCGAATCTTGATTTATTCATATGAATGCTGATTTTCTTGTTAACGGCATTAGTTCCTCTCCACTTTTCCATAGGACATGGAAATGCATTTTACCCTGATTTGCGCATCTCGGCCACTAAGATGTTTCTTCTTCTTTTTTTTCTCTTACGTCACCTTTATTTTCTACTTTTTCATTGACAATTTTCTTTTTCTTCTTTTTCAAATCACTTTCGCTTCTTCCCAATCACGCTGGGCCTAACCGGCTGAGAGACATCGCGCAGCCAAAGGTGTGTGAAGCGGGGAGGTGGTGGGTTCGAATCCCACCGTAGACCTGGATGTATCGTCATGATATGTCCTTCTGTAAATTGTTATACCTGTCCTTCTAATTGACAAAGGTTTATAACCTTGAATTGAGCACACAAGCCTGCAAAAGTATGTAATTACAATAAAGCTCATTCACGTCTAACAAATCTTGAAATTGGGTGCCTATTTTTTGAGCGCTTGAAACATGTCGACTGTTGTTTCCAGTTTATAATTTTTTGAGACGAACGCAATCTTTGATCAAGTAATATCTTACCATTTCAGTTTCTTTGGATTTTTTTTATTTAATTAATAACACCCGTATATTTATTATCATTTTGCAGATAATTCGCGAATTTTTTAAGAGGTTTTTGCCCAGTAGATTGTAGAATTTGTTTGAAACTGTTTTCACGTTAAAGAATGCTTGTCATATTTTTCGAAAATGTCAATATGCCTCTGAAATTAATCATAAAATGCGGTATTTTTTTCTTCTTCTTTAATTTGTTCAATAATAGCATCTGATTATTTGATGATATTTGGACGATACTATTTTCTTTATTTTATTGCTCGCGCTGCACAGTCAACCAAATTTTGACCCAAATTATGTCAGCACTGTTTTCGGTGCGTGCCGGGAGCGGAATTCGTATAGACCAGCCAATGGTGGCTCTTATATCGCCAACTATAAATAAGAGGATGGTGGAAAATGTTATATAGAGTAGCAGTACATTAAAAGCAGTCATTACCAAACACCTTACATGACTGAAAACAATGAACATAGCAAATTTTCAAAGACAACTATCAACAAAATGTTGTTTCTCATAAAAAAAAATAAAGAGATTAATTGAATAAAAGAAATAATAACTTGAATTGGATAATAAACTAATTAATTTGTGTTTAGGAACATTCTATTTTAATTAATAAGGTTTTCTCCTCTGTCATAAACTGTTCGAAAAGCAGTAACAGCAAACAATGCATGTAATTTAGGTTGGTATCATTTTCAGTTTTTATCATATCATAATAATGCATGTAGAGATAGCAGAAGAATGATATTGCGATTTCACTTTTGTGACCTTGGCGGCCAGTGGTCCATTGTAAACTACCACTGATGCAGAAAACTAACAGGTGTGACGCTGGCGTAAAAAAAAAGTGTGAACTTGTCCTGACTTGGGTCATATTTTAGATTGCTGAAAGAAAAACAAAGATAAACAAATGCCATTTTCTTAAATATTAGAAAAAATTGCAATTTAACATCCGGGAGTTCTTTTCATTTCGAATAAGGGAGACCACTCTCTATTTTCATCTTTAGAGAGTTTATGCAGGTATTAGTCTTTTCATAGAAAGCCCAGCTGGTAATTGCAACCATTAGGTTTTTCTTTATCAAGGCCGTTGATTGTTAGTTTAAATACCGCACACCGCAAGACAACTCATAACTTCCATTAGACAGAAGTAACACAATAAAGGTAATGATTTTTTTTTTCGGATGATGAACAACGATTGGTAGATATGAGCCTAAACTTAACATTAAAGAGTCTTTGTTTAAATATAACAAGCACGTTTTCCGTAAACATGTATATTTAGAATAAAAAGTTGAAGGTATGATAGAAGAATTTTGTATGGTTAATTGTTTATGAATTATAAAAGAGGGACAGTAACATTTTGAGCTCCACTTAGTTTGCTTTTACTGTCGTATCTACCATTACTGTACTAAGAGCATGTACAGTGCGCCAAAAAAAAAGGACCACCCTGCATAACTTTTGATCTAATGATCGAATTTTCACGCTCTAGAACTTAATCTCAATAGTATAAGGGAATCTCAGGTATGCTAATTAATTAGTGTAGTTGACATTTTAATTTACGAAATCAGAAGCAAAAACGTACTTTCTTTGAATAAACATATTTTTTAATTTTTCATCGGATTCGAATTTTTGACCTTCAGGGCATAGCCGCAATTTGGGAAATACGGTCCCAATAGTTTGGCCAGAAGAGCAGTCCAAAATTTGGACCCCCTATATAATGTTAATTTTACTTGTAACGTACTTCTCTATTTTCTCAATAACTTTCTATGGGAACTGAGAAATTTTTGCACGAAATTATAGAATTCGTTTATCCGAAGATAAATGGTAAAAAATAAGCAAATATTTATTATTTTTTATCATTTTAGTTAATAATGGTAGAAGCATTTTTGAATTGCAAGGTATGCAATTTGTTACATTGTTTTGAAGAATGTAATTCTAAATGGCAAAAAACAAAACTTGAGCGAAATCGGTCGAATAGTTCCTGAGAAATCAGGTTTAGAAAAAATCATATTTTTAAAATTCGATTTCTCAAGATCGATTCGATCGATTTTGACCCTTAAATTCTGGGGATCAAAAATTTTAATCCGCGAGAAAAAATATGTTTATTTAGAGAAAGTACATTTTCGTGCCTAATTTTGTAACTTAAAATACCGTCAGAACTAATGAATTAGACTATTTGAGGCCACTCCCTCGAACCTATAGCAATAATCAAAACGTAAAGATCCGATCTTTAGATAAAAAGTTTTTCAGGGTGGTCCATTTTTTTTTCACGTTGTAGACCTACCCCAAATAAACTGCTGTTTGTAGAAAATGCAACACCATGAAAGAATCATCAGAATCAAATGAAATTTAATGCAGAAACGACTTGTACTGATACAAATAAATGATGAAATTTTCAANTACCCCAAATATGTTTAATTTCTAATACAGAAGCATGCAGAGAAGTTAGGATGCTATTTTGAAACCTAATATACAACTGAAATAAGTTTTTAACCTACAATCAAACCCGAAACCCGCAAAGTAACCCTCATTGTACCAATATTCACGAATCTTGGCTCAATAATTCTAAGAGTCGTTATTTTCCCTATATCGACTCCTATATAGAATTATTCGATTCACCCGATATTTCACAGCCACTTTATACTCAATATCTGCCCTTTATAGAATTATCAGACTCAGTGGCGTAGCGAGGGGGGAGCAAGGGGGGGGGCATAATGCCCCGGGCGCTGCTCACAAAGGGGCGCCAAATGGTCAGCAAAACAAAAAAAATTGTTGGATAATTTTTATTTTTATTATAATTTATTTCTGGAAAATATATTTTAAATTTAGTGCCGGTTAAATATAATAAATGTTAATTCGTATATAAAAAGGAACACTGATCAAACTGTAATAATATATTCATAATAGAAATGACACGTCTTTTCTAATGACAGGGCTGACTCGACCTGTGTCTGTCAGCACTTCCTTATGGCACCTACGCTGTGTGGTTACATATATTATCTCCAAATATTTGCAGTGTACAAAGTACAACCATCAGTGTACAAAGTGTTTGTACAGTGTACAAACATTCTTTCTTTCAGAACACTGTTTATTTTTGTTTCTATAAACGCAATGTAGCTTACGCTTGTTATTTTAAAACGATAACAATAGCACTCTAATGTACTTATATGTACAGTCACGGAAAAAAGTATCCCGAAAATAACAACTANAGGCCGATTATCCTCCCTCGTTCAAACTCCGTAAGTTGCTTGAATTTCTTATTCTTCCGTCGTGGAGGCATACTCAGGTCTCACTAAACGTTTGCCACTAACAAATAATCATAGACTATTTTCAACGTCCCGCTACAGCACTTTATTTATACGCTTTCAGCATCAATTCAGAGGGCGCTGCGCGCGCCACGCACGCGCGATGGCTCTGAAACTTTATTAATTTGCATAATATCCTATAATTGACATTTGCTGCGAATTTCATTTGATTCTGATGATTCCTTCATGGTGTTGCATTTTCTACAAACAGCAGTTTATGTTTAATTTCTAATACAGAAGCATGCAGAGAAGTTAGGATGCTGTTTTGTTACCTAATATACAACTGAAATAAGTTTTTAACCTACAATCAAACCCGAAACCCGTTTTTAACTTCAATCAAAATTCAAAATTGTTCTTACCGTTTCAAAATTGATAAACCATTTAATACCAATTCAATGATTTTTCTTTTTTTCATATTACTAATAAATAAAATGCAGGATGCGTAGATAATGACGTAAGTCATTTAAGAGTTTATTAACACCTTCCTAGCAGCAAAGTAACCCTCATTGAACCACTATTCACGAATCTTGGCTCAATAATTCTAAGAGTCGTTATTTTCCCTACATCGACTCCTATATAGAATTATTCGATTCATCCGATATTTTACAGCCACTTTATACTCAATATCTGCCCTTTATAGAATTATCAGACTCACCCGATATTTTATATTCATTATTCGGCCAATATAGGCCATTCTGGGACCAATTTAAAAAAATCTCAATATGGGTTCTTCGGTGCATTTTCCTATAGGACCCATATTGAGTCGATTTAAGCCTAACTGAGACCAAGGTAAAATTGTTGCTAGGAACCTGAGGTAAAATAAAGAAGAAGAAAAATTCTGTATTCGTTTAGTAATAATGTATATTCGATTGCAAAAATACAAAACGTTACTAGTTAGACGAAAAGTGTATGTGTATAGAGCAGCATTTATTATTTTTTGCTAATGTCGCTAAATTTGACAATCATTCTGATGTTCCATAAATTGCATTTTGCTGAAGTTCGAAAGTTTGTTATACCCTTGGTTACGTTGACTATTTTTTGACGTTATTTTATATGCTGCACTGAAGAGACAGTTCTTATAAAACAACATTTATTTGAAACATCAACCATACAACAACAAAGATAAAATAATTTGAGATTCCCGTAATAGATTGGTATGTGCATTAAAATAAAAAATCGATCCCAACTGTACAATACTGATGTACTTTGTTTTTGTATTAATGGTATTAGCTGGATATACTTAAGACTCTATAATACAAACAAGTGACTCATATTTAACTCATTATACTAATGCGTAGAGGGGAGGAGAGTACAAGGCAGCTTTGCTCTAAACTTCCCACAACATCTTAAGAAATCTTCAGCGGCATTGGTCATGACATTCACGGATTTTGTTTCAGGGAAATCAGTGAGTGTAACATGAAACTGCAAGTCATGTAAGTTAATTAAAGAATACACATCATTTAAGAAAAAAAGAAAGTCGACAATTAGATCCAGCGGATAGCTATAAAGGATTTTTAGAGGTCACGTGACGAATCAAAGGAAGCTCATTCATCAGAGCAACTCATCCACTCCAGATCCTTCCCATCAAAGCACTTCAAATTCAATATCACTTCCTCTCTCTCATCTTCAGAACTCCCATTGAAGCGAGGTTGCATAAATACGCAGAACAATTCTCTCCTCTACTTGAGAGGAGAGGAAAACAAATAGTTTGTATAACAAAAATGATAATAATCCGTCCGTTTAGAAAGAAAGTTACCAAAAGATATTAAGTAGCTTGAAATCTTTAACCATTTTAGAAAGAAAAGTAGAAGTATTTTATTTTATAATCAGCGTTGAACAATCTACCCAATTCTGAGTTTTAAGACTATCAATGCTCAACTCCGTAACCTTGTATTTTTGAACCTTACCCAAAAGACAAGGGAATTCCTCAATGAAGCTGGGGACAAACTGAAGAATATACATAGGGGAAGAGGGCTAGCTTCCGTAGGCATAATGTAAGTCAGTTCCCAAAGGTTTGGTGCTGTCCCTGTGTATAAAGAAAACAACAACATTTAAGAGCACAGCAACAGAGGTTCTTGAAACAGATTTGCCCCCTCCTCTCCCCCTATCCACTACTGGGGTTGAGGAGGAGAAAAAAAGTTATCTTTTTATTTATTGTTGGTTTGTTCTGCATTTTTACTCTATTGATAAACAGTACTGTACTACTAATTAAGATATTTCTTTTAGAATAAATTTATATCAGCTATGTTAATTAAATACGCTAACACATTTTGACATAGAAGGAATAAAATGGCGGGAAGTAGCGTACTCAACCATACAAGTAGAGTTGTCCAACAACTGGTTCACAGGTGACGTACCTCCTCTACTATCACTTTGCTTCTGATGCGCATGCGCTGGATCTTAGTACATATCTTTGCCATCAGAATAAGTATCTATCTGTCTAATCTTTGTATGCCAAGGTACATATAATGTTCAACTAAATCTGAGTGTGTCTCTCACCCTATATGCGGTTGTTTTTTTGGTATGGCACACCGCATCGAACAGCTCCCAGCGTTAGTTATGTATTCGAAAAGCTGGACTTCTCCTTTCTGTATTCTTTGGAACAAACTAGCCTCGTAGAGGATTTTTTGATGGAACTAACCCGCATTTGCATTAAGTGGAGAGGAAAACCTTCCATGGAGATGAAAACCTCCATCTTAGCCGGTTGGTAAGGGTATTTTAACCCATGATCCGTCTACCACTGAGAATATTTTACGTCATGGGATCGGTGAGAGCCGAGCAGAATTCGTATCAAAAAGCCACAGCTGGGATTCTAACATGGGTCAGCTCTTTGGTAGCGAACGCTCTATCCTCTGAGCCACTGCCCATTGTAGCAAACCTGCTACCTGCAATAGAAAAATATATTGTTAAATAGTATATAACAAAGGCGAACAACCATCAGTTACTTTGCAACTTAAACGGAAATAATATTTATTGCAAACCAAAGTATAACACAGCAAATAGAGAAAAAAAAATGCATTTCGCATGGAATAAATAGTAACTAAACATTTCATTCAGTAATAATAAGAAAAAAACTATTATCCTTTATTCGATTTTTTTTTTAAATTTCTTTTGATTATTTTACGATTTTATTGTGCTGGATCACAATTTATGCAGGAGTAATGAAAATGTATGGCCGGATTTTAAATATTTATATTTTTTTTACCTATTATATACGTTATAATTAGTGATACACGGCATTAAAGAAAAATAGGCTAATATTTTTTTTTTTCAGTCATAAATGTTGTAAATATGACCTTTTTGTTACACAGAAAATCGTGTAATCTGTAATCAATTCACTCCACACCATTTTGTAGCTTCACACTAATCAATGAAATGAATCCTAATACTGAAGAAACGAGTCAAGTTTGTGTTTTCGGTACCAGTAATACATAAACAATGTCTAGGGAACCAGAATGCCCAGATGTCACTTGTCATCCACATGACCTAGACTCTAGGGCGTGCATGTGACGAGATAATTACCCTTAATCACTTTAAACAATTAACAAGCTTTGTAACGAACCATGCACCGATGTCAAATATATTGCAAGAACTTAAATAACGCATTTGTTCAGCATTAGGAACCATGGGAAATGCAACCAAAATGTGAGCAGTGAATTTTTACTTGCTTATAAATTAAAATAGGCTTATCTTAACTAGCCGGTCTAAGGTAGCTGTAAGTAAGCAGAATAACAAAATAGCTGGTTTGCACGAAGTTCCACACTTTCTCAAATGATTAATGCAAGAAAAAAATTAAAAAAAAATACAAATGCAACAATACGGAGTCGAGGGGGTAACCTCAAAAAAGTCGTATTTTTAAAATTCGATTTCTCAGGCACTATTCAACCAATTTCGCTCAAATTTTGTATCTTGCCACGTAACGTTAGATTATTTAAAATGATGTAAAAAATTGTCGACCTTACAATTAACAAAAATTTTCGACCATTGTTAAATGAAAAATAATAAATATTTACTAAAAGTTATTTTTTGCATGAAATTATCTTTGGATAAACAAACTTCATTATCCTGTGCAATTTGCCTAAAACGTTTTGGAGCTATGGTGGGTGAAACACGCAAAAAGTGGAATTAACATTACATTAAGGGGGCCAAACTTAGAACCGCTCTTCTGACCAAGCTCTTGGGATCATAATTTCCAGATTGTGGCCATCCTCTATATTTTGGATGTGCATTCATCGAACTTCAGCAACTGACAAAGATTTAAAAAAATAAAAATAAAAATTGGTATAGTTTTCTTTAATTTCATGTATATTTCATTATATGCAATAGTTTTGAAAATATAAATTTCTTAAAACTACTTGTGCTAACCCAGAACTTTATAAAATTATGCGTTTTCGCTAAACGAAACATTGTCGGAAAAAGAAGCTTTGTTCGACACCCGATCGATTCCATTCTCGTGAGAGTTCATTGTATTGTATCATTTTATATATTTTATAGCAAGCTTGGTTAATATCTGTACGTATGACATATGACGTCATTTCATTTATTTTGTGGCTTTCTCATTACCCCCAACAGGGTAATAAACTCCACCTTTAATCAACTTTACCGAGGGCGTTTCCCTATAAGCTTATAAGTAATTCTTACCTTTTTTTTATTTACATGAATTCGAGTGAAAATTGTAAGAACTTCAGTAATATATGGTAGTAGAGGAAAGGTATTATTTTGATTGGGTTGAAAATTATAGTTTTCTACCAGCATATCTCTTGATCTTACCGAAGATCATTTAATTCGAGTAGATTTTTTTTTTAAAAAAAAGGAAGAAAAAATCAACTGTAAAGACCACCCCGAAAGCCTATTATGAAACGCGAGGTAGGATATTTGTTCCTTAGGTAAGTATGCAGAACTGTGAGAAAATATTTTGAAACTGACTCGAATTGAGGTGCCATTCAATAACGATATATATATATTTTTTTTAAATATTTCTGACCCCTTTATCCCACGTGTTACACTTCACCATATCCCCCTACCCCCACTTCTGAAAGGTCACACTATGTGACATAAAAATATACTTACCGTTCTAATACACAGCGCATGTTCCCATAATGCAGTGTTTCCCAAAGTGTGGTGCGCATACCCCCAGGGGTAAGGGAACAGTTAAGCGGGGGTACGCGTTCTTATGCGAATATCTTACAACAAAAGAACATTTCAAAAAATTTTNATGTTATGAAGAATTTCTTAAGGTGATTCATCATGTTTGACAGTCCTATCAAGAGTTCTTTCTATTTGGAGCTTTCAACAAGATTTCTCAAGAATTTCTGTTGAGAAGGGAACGGTGAGGGGAAAATGGAAGATGTCTGGCTTTTAAAGCAAAGCCCAGCGATATAACAGCCGGTTGGTAAGGGTATTTTAACCCATGATCCGTCTACCACTGAGAATATTTTACGTCATGGGATTGGTGCGAGCCGAGCAGAATTCGTATCAAAAAGCCACAGCTGGGATTCTAACATGGGTCACCTCTTTGGTAGCGAACGCTCTATCCTCTGAGCCACCTCCCATTGTAGAACACCTGCAACGTGCAATAGAAAAATATATAGTTAAATAGTATATAACAAAGGCGAACATCCATCAGTTACTTTGCAACTTAAACGGAAAGAATATTTATTGCAAACCAAAGTATAACACAGCAAATAGAGAAAAAAAATGCATTTCGCATGGAATAACTAAACATTTCATTCAGTAATAATAAGAAAAAAATTAATATCCTTTATTCGATTTTTTTTTAAATTTCATGTGATTATTTTACTATTTTATTGCGCTGGATCACAATTTCTACAGGGGTAACGAAAATGTGAGGCCGGATTTTAAATATTTAAATTTTTTTAATCTATTATATGCGTTATAATTATACACGGCATTAAAGAAAAATGGGCTAATTTTTTTTTTCAGTCACAAATGTTGGAAACCTTTTTGTTGCACGACAAATCGTGTTATCTGCAATCAATTCACTCCACACCATTTTGTAGCTTCACACTATCAGCGAAATGAATCCTAATACTGAACAAACGAGTTAAGTTTGAGGTGTTTTCGGCACCAGTAATACATAAACAGTGTCTAGGGACCTAGAATGCCCTAGATATAACACTTGTCACCTACATGTCCTAGACTCTAGGGAGTGTATGCAACGAGTTAATTACCCTTAATCACTTTAGACAATTAAGAAGCTTTTTACGAACCATGCACTGATGCCAAAAACACTGCAAAAACTTAGGCTCATTTTGACGAGCTGGTCTATGATGGTAGTTAAGCAGAATAACAAAATAACCGGTTTGCACGAAGTTCCACACTTTCACGAATGGTTAATGAAGAAAAAAAAATGACTAATGAAAAAATAAGCAAAGTTTGTTAATACGTGGCAGAATGTATTAGTGCTTAAAAAAATCGATTACCTGAATAATTTTTGATCTTATGATCAGATCTTCACTTTCTAGGACTTAATGGGTCGGAGGGGTGCCCTAAAAAAAGTCGTATTTATAAAATTCGATTTCTCAGGCACTATTCAACCAATTTCGATCAAATAAATTTTGTATCTTGCCACGCAACATTAGATTTTTTAAAAAGATGTAAACAATTGTCTACCTGACAATTCAAAATTTTTTCGACTATTGTTAAATGAAAAATAATAAATATTTACTGAAAGTTATTTTTTGTATGGAATTATCTTTGGATAAACGAACTTTATTATCCTGTGCAAAAATGCTTCAATTCGCTTAAAAAGTTCTTGAGATATGGTGAATCACGCAAAAAATAACATTAAGGGGACCAAACTTAGAACCGCTCTTCTGATCAAGCTCTTGGAATCATAATTTCCAGATTGTGGCTATCCTCTATATGTCGGGGGGAATTCATCGAACCGAACTTCAGCAACTGACAAAGATTTAAAAAAAAACTCGGTACAGTTTTCTTTAATTTCATGTACATTGCATTACATGCAATAGTTTTGAAAATATAATTATTTAAAATTACTTGTGCTAACCCAGAACTTTATAAAATTATGCGTTTTTGTTAAACGAAACATTGTCGGAAAAAGAAGCTTTGTTCGACGCCCGATCGATTCCATTCTCGTGAGAGTTCATTGTATTGTATCATTTTATATATTTTATAGCATTAATATCTGTACGTATGACATATGACGTCATTTCGTTTATTTTGTGGCTTTCTCATTACCCCCAACAGGGTAATAAACTCCACCTTTAATCAACTTTACCGAGGGCGTTTCCCCCTAAGCTTATAAGTAATTCTTACCTTTTTTTTTAGTTACATGAATTCGAGTGAAACTTGTTGGAACTTCAGGTAATATATGTTAGTAGAGGAAAGGTATTATTTTGATTGGGCTGAAAATTATAGTTTTCTACCAGCATATTCTCTTGATCTTACCGAAGATCATTTAATTCAAGAAGATTTTTTTTTAAAAAAAGGAAGAAAAAAAATCAACTGTAAAGACCACCCCGAAAGACTATTTGGAAATACGAGGTTGGATTTTTGTTTCTTAGATAAGAGTGCAGAACTGTGAGAAAATATTTTGAAACTGACTCGAATTGAGGTGACGATTCAATGACGATTTTTTTTTTTTTTAATAATATTTCTGACCCCTTTATCCCACGTGTTACACTTCACAATATCCCCCTACTCCCACTTGTGAAATGTCTCACCATGCTATATAAAAATATACTTGCCGTTCTAATACAAAGCACATGTTTCCATAATGTGTTCAGCGTAACCCTAGGGTTCCCTGGAAGGATCACAGGGGTCCCGAGATTTAAGAGACTTCTTTTGAATCAGTAACAATTTTCAAAGCTGGAAATAATATTTATACCCATATTAATTTAATATTTCGGCTATTTGTATTAAATTAGTCAAGCAAAATGTCAGTGAAAAAGCTCTTAATTTTTCAAAAATAACAAATGCGCCAACATTTTCCCTCCAACTTTTTAATACAAAAGAAATAATTAAATTCAAATATAAAAAAAAGTGTTTCTCTAATAGCCATTTTCTATGTTTGCAACAGTTCTTTTTCATTCCAACGAGAACCCTAATTCAGCTTATTTTAATCATTTCATTTCATGCATACGCTAAATACAATTTTAGTGCGACCCATTGAGACCTAGACACATGGAGAACGAAACTAATGTTTCATGTGTAACGCGTAACTAGAGCCGGATTATACCTTTCAAGGCCCTAGGCATAGCCGTTTTTGGGCCCTCCCCTCCCTCCCCCACTCCTCCCCTCTTTTCAAAATATATGCTAAAATTTTCTTGCATATTTTTTTTTAACATTTTTATTAATATGGATTTTAATTTACGAATTTGTTTATCGAACTTTATCTGCAATACCGACATACTGCCGATATTGCAGTTGATATCGATAATACCATTATGATTAGTTCGATCGATAACTATGTAAACACTTCACGTCAACAATACAACAACAAACCAGCAAAGAAAACAGTGAAATTGATAGTGAGATTAATTACAAGAAATATTTATACAGTAGAGAACCAATTATCTGGGATGCTCGGGACCATCGCTATCCCGGATGTCTGAATTTCCCAGTTTTCTGGATCGACCAAAAAGTGTCATTAATCGATGTTTTATCGAACCCGAATTACAAGGAAATTACACAAAAATTTGTCAGAATCTGAGATTAAACTAAAAGCGCAAAATTTGGTGAAAATTTACTCATCCGATTTAGAGAAAAACTTTGTAGATGAATTTTTACTATTTTCAAATTTATATGAACATAAATCTGCACAAGAAATGTTGAAGGCTCAAATTAAAGATAAACTTGTGAATACTTTTCCTAACGTTCACATTGCATTAAGAATATATTTGTCGATTCTTGGATCAAATGCAGAAGGAGAAAGATCTTTCTCCAGATTAAAATTGATAAAAAATTATTTGCGTTCAACAATGAATCAAGATCGTTTGGCATCGCTCGCACTTATGTCTATTGAATACGACATTTTGCGTAGTTTGGAATTCGACAGCATAATACAAGATTTCGTTGAATCCAAAAATCGCAAAAAAGTAATATATTAGATCATAAGATTCTGCAAAATAATTTATTACCGAAAAATATTATATTTTTATTTGTATCTTCATAATTTTGTGCAAAATACACTTGTTTTTTTTTAAGCTAAATTATTTTTGTCAACAAATTTTTTTCTCCCAAGTTTTTTGTAGGCCCCTGAATTTCGTAGGACCTAGGCCTTAGAGCCTCCTCTAAGCCCTAGGCACGTGCCTAGTGTGCCTATGGGTTAATCCGGCCCTGCGCGTTAACACATGAACATAGATATAAATCCCCTATTAATTAGTCCCTGCTGCATGAAGCATAAAATCAAACATTTACAAATTACTTGACTTTATGCTGCCATCTATATTTCATTTTGAGAACTATATATTTCAAACAGAAACACATGTAACGTCAACACTGAACATAATATGTTCAGAGTTGAAGGAAGGTGTAATTAGGTGATATTATCACCTAATTTCATAACTATTATTGTTAAAACGATCAAAAAATTTAATCCCCGCCTTAAGTAATTTCAAAATTATTGGTGATTTATTTACAATTGCTAAAGAACTTTGTTTATTAAATCAGTGTTCCGCAAAAGAATGTAAATTATTTAGGGTATCGAAGACGGAAAAAAATGGAAACCGCTGAAATAGATTACATTTCAAATTTTACCTTTAAACTTTAACTGTGTATTTTTATGTCATTTGTAATAATAATCATTATATGTGCACTGTTTTGATGAAAAAAATATAAAAACCATTTGTATAAAAATGCTTAATGAGTTGATTTTAAATATTTTAATTTCAATCAAAATACATGAAGTCATACTTCTTGTTGCATCATTTCTTCCTTGTCACAAACTATCAAAATAACCCTACGAGCATAATCTCTCCGTGCCCTACGAGCGTGACATCATTAGTAGACGTCTCCAAATTCTGTAATCAGAATTTGTATTATTGATTGAAATAGTTTATTGCAATATCAAATTTATAATTTAAGGATAATTTATGATAAGTTTTTACTTTTAGATCAACGTTTGTAATTTTTTTAAAGGAAACAAATCTATTATATTTTATATAAATCAGATTTATTTACTTATTTATTATTATTTTTTGTCGATAAATCAGGTTTATTAACACATATCTAATGCACGGATTCCGCGATTCAAATTTAAATAAGAATGAAATTAAACTTAAAAAATGTATACTTATTGCCTACATTAAATTTTCATTTTGTTATTAATTAACATTCTAAAAATTCCAATTAATTATAAGATATGCATTCAAAATATTATTTCAAGAGTACTATTAATTTAATACGATAGTATATTCTATGATTCAAATCATTTCATCCGTGGTTTTTTATTAAGTTAAGTGATTATATTTAGTTAATAAACTGACAATTGAGTGTGTGAGTGTGTTTTTAAAAAAGCAAAAACTTAAATTTTTTTTCTTCTTAAAACGGAATTTATCTACCACTTATTAACTATTGATCGATCGCTGTGGCCACTAAATTTACCTAATTTAGAAATGATAAGAAAATTATGTCTTTCACTCTCTTTTTGTGAAACGCGATATTTTGTCTGCTAAGACAAGTCAAAAATTACATTTATTATGTTCAGTTTTACGACTTGCAAATTCTATTACTTTTAAAATAGAGTTAAAACTAAAATTTTAACATTTTCCTATCCTAAAGCATAAGTTTGAAACCCCTTTTTAATTTTTGAGATGATTATTCTTGAAAATTAATTAAGTCTCAGATCATGAAAAAATTTAAAAAATTGCTTTTGTTAAATAAAAAAATATCCAAAACATTTGTTTACATAAATTTTTTGAATCATTTAAAGTAATTGAAGTAATTTTTTTTAATTTTCTTTTTTACATTTGTGCATCCTTTTTTCATTTATTTCTAATTAGTTTCGTAAAAAAATTTTAAAAAAAGGTACCTGAACATTTTATAACTGCAATGGTAAAACAATCCTCTTTAAAAGTTGATGCACGATTAGTTTTAACTCATTAGTGCTTATAATCCTTTTTTGGTGGACGGTTAGAATAATGCATCAAATATTATAATTTTGATTAAAAAAAACTATTTTTTACCATTCTATTCTTTTAAATTAGTTTCAAATGTGTGGATATCAGCTTGGATTTTATACGTTAACAATAGATAACGAAAACGATAACCTTATGTCATTATAACTATTCAAAAATATATGTCATTATAAGAACTCAATTCAATATAACAATTCAATCTCTCTTGAATTCTTGATGGAACTAAGAAGTGTTTTCATATTTTTAAAAATTAATGTTAAGTTAATAAATAAAAATTGTTCTTTTACCATGTCAGAGTTCAAATGTTAAATTGCATTCCTGCAGCGACCAACGGAGTATTTTTTAATTCAAGTTTAACAGTTAATAATTCTAGAATCAATTATTGAATATTTAAATTTTGCTTTCCATCGTATTCACTGTATATTTTTCTACACAACTTCACAAATTCAAATTTTTAAATCTCATACTTTTGGCTCAGCAAAACAAAATGCAAATCCATAACAGCGGCGGCATTAAATAAAGCGAGAAAATTTCAGTAAAAATCTGTAAACGTCGACTACTATGCTTATGCAAATTCGGTGTGTACGTTTTCAAAAGCGAAGGCGTTCGTCTCTTTAAAACGATCTCAGACAACGTGTTTGGGGAAAGCGTGCAGGAAAGATCTTTTTCGTTGAATTAACATTGAAATCGTTGTTGGAATTAGAACGCAGAAGATTCGTTATTAATTGTTGAAAAATAGCAAAAGCAAGATTGAGGATAATAACAAATGATTTTCAATACCTTAGAGCTCAAATGAAATTATACCTTGAGAGCCTTGCTACTTTCTGGATAATAATTTATTTCTTGATTTATTTTGTTAGGTTTGAACACTTACATAAAGTTTTATTTTTAACATTGACTCTCATATAAAATACAATAATACTAAATATGATACTAGTATCACTACCAGTTTATTAAATAGCCTGTTTATAAAATAAGTATACTAGCATCAATTTATTTTATTTTATAACCGTCGTTGAACAGCCGATCCAATTTCGGGATTACGACTACTAATGTTCAACTCCATAACACTGTAATTAATTTTGAACCCAGTTCAGAAGACAAGGAAACTCCTGGATAAAGCGTTGGGAGAATTTCGCCTTCGTGGAGGACTTTTTGATGGAGCTAACCCGCATTTGCGTTACATGGAGAGAAAGACCCCGAAAACGTTCTTCTGTTAGCCTGACGGCAAGGGGACTCTAACCCATGATCTGTGAATATTTTACGTCAGCACTGTGGTTGGTGCGATCCGGGTGTTTAATTCGTATTAACCAGCCATAGTTGGAATTCGAACCCAGTCACAGCATTGGAAGGCGAAAGCTCTATTCCCTGAATCACCACGGCTCATACAAGCATCATTGCGAGTTTATCATACCAATGTTAATGTGAAAAAAATAATATTAAATAAATATGTGCTACAAATACCATCACGAATTTATCACCTATATAAATGCCTACTAGTATTATCTTAATTTAACACTATTAAAAAATAAATAAATACGCTACTGATGGCATCATTTCGGATTTGTCACTACTGATTGAAATTAGTTGAGAACGAGACACTTTTCCACCTTTTCTTTAATTTTTCAAGGACTAAATGAACTCTGTGTACAACAACTAATCCAGTTTCCCAAAATAAAATAAAAAGTGTACATATAAGAATATTAATAATAAAAAAAAAATTGTATAAAGACTTAAAATTAAGAAGGAAAAAGGCAGACGAAGTTCGAAAAGCTTTTGAAAGGTATTTTTTACAACCTTGCTCAACCTTGAGGGAAAAAAACTTGTCGTCTGACTTTAGTTAATAAAGAACAATTTAAGAAAAATAAACGGTGAGGGTGTAGACTGCAGATTGAATGTTCCGTGTGCGTCTTTCATTTAGGAAAGTAGAAATACTCCTTAAATGATAGCTAGAAGAGTAAAAAAAAAAAGCAGAAAGTGTTCTTCGCTATACTGCTGCCAAATTATATTGAATTCGCGGATAAAAGACCTTGAGTCATTCTGGCGCAATAAAAAGAAGAAACAAAAAAAAAACTTTTATGAGTCACACAACTTGACTACGGCAATTAAATCTATTGACTGACCTGTGAGCAAAATATTTTTAATGTTTTGCGATAAAAATCAGGCTATGTTTTTCGAGAGAGAGAGAAATTTCCGCTAAATGAACAAAAACTTTATGAATAGAAATAAAACTATAAATATTTCCAAATCAATAACTGTCTCCCATTATATATCGCGTTTATGTTTATTTTTGAAAGAAAGTTGCCTTATTTAGCTGAAATGCTTATCACACGCATTTAATGCTTTGCTTTATTGATCAGATGTCACTGCACCGGCACTTAATAAACTATAATTTGATCTGATCAATATAGTTAATGCGTTTATAACTCAAATCACATTTCCCAAGGAATGAAACACAACCTAATTGAAATCGATAAAATCGTAGAAATATTTATGTTTTGATGCATAAAAACTGGTTATTTTAAGTTCCATTATATTAAAAAATCGTAGCTGTTTCCTGTGTGCATTAACTTAACGTTATATTTCATTTTGCTACATGAAAATTATAAGACTAGAAACTAGAAATTGCACTAAAGTGTGTTGAGTAGTGCCCCAAAAGGAAAAACGGACCACCCTGAATAGCTTTTAATCTAATGAGCGGATCTTCACGTTCTAAGACTCCTAATGATTCCAGGAGGTGACCTCAAATATGCTAAAAAATTAAAGCAGACGATTTTTAAGTAACGAAATAAGACGCAAAAACGTTCCTTCTCTGAATAAGCATACCTTTTTATCAACGGATTCGGATTTCTGACCCCTCCCCCAAATATAGAGGGTAGCCGCAATCAAACGCGGAAAACGTTTCAAAGTTTGGACCCTTTAACATTACATTTTACTTTTTACGTATTTCGCAAATAAATATTAGCTAAAAGTTATTTTTTTGCGTAGAATTATCTTTGGATAAACGAATTTTATAATTGTGTGCAAAGAATTTTCGATTCGCTTAAAAAGTTCTCGAGATATAGCGAAATACGAAAAAAGTAAAATGAACATTAACAGGTCCAAACTTTGGAGCTCTCTCCTGACCTAACTATTGGGACCATATCTCTCAGTTTGCGACTACAGCTATATTTTGGGAGTCAGAAATCCGATCTACCGCAAAAAGGTATGTTTATTAAGATAAAGTGCGTTTTTGTGTCTGATTTCATAACTTAAAATATAGTTAGCACTAATTAATTAGCTTATTTTACAGCATACCCTGGAGCTGATAAGATTAGTCCCTGAAAGTGAAAATCCGATCATTAGATCAAAAGTTATTCAGGGTGGTCCGTTTTCTTTCTTTCTTTTTGCGAAATATACAAAATGGGTGGTAGAATAAAAAAAAATTATGATTCGATATTTAATTCGAGAATTGTTAAACATATAGTAAAAAAAAACATGTAGGAAGATCTACAGCCCTCTGAATTGCAACATTATATTAGAAACTTGATGTGCGGAAAAGGGCAATTTTCATTTATGAACTTAATGCGAGTTTTCCATTAATGAAAATGGTACAAGTAAAATTTATCTCCTATCGAAATTTCGATGGCTTCCTGACAAAATTTTGCTAACTGCCATAAAACTAGAAATAAAATTTAAGAACAGTTTTAAAGTACACTAAAAAGGGAGAAGATAGTCTCATTTTTGTTATACCTAAATCGAAAAACATTGTGCAGACCACTTTCGAAATGCTTCTAAATGTATTATCACCGAAATTTCCCTCCGCGTGTTGCGTATGTGATGTGCCCTTCGATTTTCGTTACATGTTATTATGAAATTATTTTAAATTTTATATAGTCTACTGTAAAAATATCATTTTAAATTATTTCCTTTTATTTACAGTTTTTACACTTTGTTTCAACAAATTGAAGAAGAATTTTCCGGCTTGGTGTTACTCTATTACCTCACGTTTTTTAGAACAATTGTTCAAAATGATCTAATACCATTTTAAAATGGAAAAGAAATCCTTATTTGGTTTTCCTGTTCACAAAACATTTAATAGCTCATTGAATACTATCCTCTATCTTTTATAGTGACATTACATAGTGTATTTAGTCTTTGAAATAAAATAAACAGAACTATTGTTCCTTTAAGAATGTCCTGCAGAACTTAAAACAGAATCCAACTCTAACCTTTTCTTTTCAAGTGATCATCATTCGGTGATTGACTATTGTAAAATCAGTTATGTCAATCTAAAAATAATAAAATAAAAAGGATGCTTGTCTTTTGTCAGAAAAGGCGTGTAATAGTTCATCGAACTACAATTTTTTTAAAGAAAGAATAAGTCGCCAAATTATGGCGTTATTGGCTAAGACGATATACACGATTTTAAATCCCGATAAAACTCGACTAGGAGAACAAAGGATTTTTTTTTTCTTTCAATTTCCTTGCTCTATTTTATACTCTTATCGTGTTGATTTTGAGTAAATAAGAAATGTTCATTAAATGGGAATGGTGTTTTGTTTGTTATGAAAGACACACCGCTCTAAATTATTTGTCAAGATTATTGATTAATTTGTAGATAAAATTTATAATTGAAAAATATTTCTTTACTTACATTTTATTTTAGGTTCATTAATAACAGTGAATTCATTGTAACCTTGCAAAACCGTTCAGTTTATTTATAGCCATTATAGTCTTAAGAATATCTAAAAAAATATGTAGCTGACCCAAGCATGAATTAAATAAACATATAACGAGATCAAGAAAAAGTAAAAGAACAAGACTATTTTTGGAATTGGGTATAATATGAAAAAAGCACAACTACTTCCACTTACTAGGAATAACATTTACCTTTTAGTTTAATTAATAAACTGAGTTTTAAATATGTTTACTAAATTCATAAACTTCGGTAAAACAACAATATAAATTATTTCCAAAGGAACTAGACTAATACAATTTCAATCTGGCGAGTAGCGACTTATAAACAAGACACTTCGTTTGATGCTTTTACTTGTTGCTAGAAATCAGGTTCGCAGAAAATGCTGTTTACTAGTTAAATTTAGTAGGAATAACACGATCTGTGACGTAGGCTATAGTATACCCAATTAATTTATTAGTTAGGAGAATTAGATTTTTGTTGAGAATAGTTCTTGTTTGTGTTGATTGATTCGTTACAACATACAAAATTAATTTAATTAAACAATTAAGTTTTGGTTACAACAAATTTTTTTATTTATTTATTTTTAATTTTAAAAATTAATGTTCTCTTTTTAATAGTGTAATCAGAATAAAGTTTTTATTCTGATTACAGCAACAAATTTGTGCGATTTTAATTTTGATGCAAAATGACAATGATGAAATTTTATAATATTTAATATCTTCTTTGTCAACTTCTCTCTTTCTCTCTCACTCTCTATTTATTTTTACTTGTTTTGTTTTTAAATTTTTTGAGTATTAAAATGGTATAAAATTTTATACTTTACCATTTTGTTTTTGAATCAATCATCCTAGATTAAATTTAATACATTATAATAAATTTGATTGGTAATGATTTTGAATATCACTGCTCATTAACAATTAAAACAAGCAAATAAGTCCTTGATAATCATTCGACGAAAGTTTTAACGCACTTTGGTTAACTTAACATGCTTACCAGTCCTCACATCTGTGCTCTAAGAATGTGAATAAGTTAATTAAATAATAGCTGGTAAATCAAAAATTATAAAGTGGATGTAATAGCTGGTTAAATTGAAAAACTTAAAAAAAAAAAAAAAAAAAAAATTCGATACGGAAAAGTAGGTATTTTCTTTCTGCTTCACTCCAGTTCCACAGTTCTTGACGAGCCTTGGCCTTATCTACCACTAAGTTCCACTGCGCACTTTCCCCGGCTCTTTTCTTCCAGTTCTTGATTTTGGTTGAACTATCGCAATAGTGATCTAAATAGATTATAAGTAATTGAAAGAAAAGCTAAAGACTAAAGCTATCAAAATTTGAAAAAAGCCAAGGCCCATTCTAGGCTGTCGCATCATTGAGGAAGGAACTAATCAGCTTTTCTCACCCCTCCGGGGGGTTTAACCCTCTCTGTTTTGGTTTACCATTTTTTCTGTCGCTGTTACGTTTTTCTTTCACAATTATATTAGCATAACTGTTTCTTATTTTTTTCTCCGGCAAGTGTTATCGACAAAGTCAACCTTCAACTATAAGGAGATACTCCAACATAAAATCGAGTTAATATATCTTATATACTAGAGAACTGGAATTGAATAATTCTAGCAGTACGCATGCTTCAGTACTCCCCCACCAGAATTTTGTCCGAGATAGAATTTGACGACTGAATATCACTAGTTGATTCATTACTGTTTTATAGGAAGCCGGGCGAGCTGTATTAAGTTCACGATCGTGGTTGCTCCTGTATTGCCATTAGCAGTTGAGTCTACACAGGCCGAAGTTGTGTGTGATTGAGATTGAATGGCAGCAGCGTGATGATGATGATGAGGACAGTGTCGCAAGGAGTGTCCAGATCACATCCGGGTCACCAATGTAAGACGTGTGTTACGCCAACCTTCATCTATGACAAGGGACCCCAACATAGAATCGAGTTAACATGTCTCATATGCAAGTGAATAGGAACTGAATAATTGTAGTGGTAGATGAACTATATTTCTTTCTACATGTCATAAGCATTGAATTCTTTTTTTTGCTTTTATTAATTTTACGACATCTTTTCTCTAAATTAAATTTTCAATGTCATGAATGTAAATTTTCCTCTACTTGCCATTTATCTCTATAGGCCCACAGTTTTTTCTCTGAGTTCAAAATGTCTTAATATATTTCGATAACTATTGGATAAAACTCTTATTTCAGATTCGTTTGATTATTAGTCTTATTAAGGTATTGAAACTTACAAGTCTTGAAGTTAGATTACTTATTTTACATTTTATGCTTGTCATAAAGTTCTTTATTCCTATTTGTCATATATATTCCGCTGTTCTGGTCTCGCCGATTTGGTCCCGTCGTATTGATCTCGTCGTTTAGGTCCCTTTATCATTTCGGTCCCGTAAATGTTCCTTTCCTTGCTATTTCAATTTTTCTCTTTTAGATATTTAATTTTTTTTAAAGAAAAGAAAAAAATTACCAAATATGCAAAACATTCCTTTTAATAATCCTTACTTCTTATTTTATTCTGTTAACATTTAGCCTTTTTTCAAACGTTTTCTTTTCTTTTTTTCAAGGTTGGAATTATTTAAAAAGAATTTCCAGATTACATCGCTAACACAGAAATCGTTATCTATAAATTTAATTATTTTTCCAAACTTTACAATCATAATACATTATTTTATAATAATTAAAACAATTACAAAAATAATGGAATACAACAAAGGACAGTTTTCAATTGAATTCATTCATTATTTTAGGCCATTAGAAAATTGTGAGCAATCCCTCGTAAATATTCGTAATAATTTTAGCATTTTATTTCACTCTTAATAATTTTTGAAAACTTAATAACTATTTAAAATTCCTGATTTTCTGTGACAGAAAATAATAAATAAATGATTTAATAAACTAAACAAAATTACATTTAAGGATATTGAATAATAATTAAAATATTAAAAAATATAATACTTTAATAATTAAAAAAATAATTAATAAATAATAATTAAAAAAAATATTACTGCATAATTTTAATAATTAAAAAAAGGTAAAAATGGGATGGAATGTATATTTTACAATAGACGAGTAGAATTAGTAACGGTACTGAATCGCGAAGGTCCGAAATGGCAAGGGTACCGAAACGGCAATGGTACCGAAATGGTAATGGTACCGAAACGGTAATGGTACCGAAACGGTAATGGTACCGAAACGGTAATGGGATCGGAATGATGGGACTCAAATGGCGGACCGAAATGTCATAAACCGGATAAAAAGTATCTATTTTAGTCTTTGGTATCAAAATTTCATGCATCTTTGCATCTTGTCATGATAATAACCATAAATGCGAAGCATTACCGTTTTTAAGCTTCTTTCAAATTGATACCAATTATTTTTTTAATTAAAGAAAAAATTTCATTTTTAATTTAACCATTTCTTAATATGCTTGATTGCAGTATTTAAAGACATTTTACAACTTTCAGTTATTAAAAGAAATGCTTAGTTCAAGTTCATATGTTTTCTTATTGAATCGTGAAATTGCTTATTTGCACTTGAAATCTTTTGTTGAATTTATCACTTTTGATGGAAAGATTTTCCCAGATTGTTTGGCGAAATCTTTCCTTTTCAAAAACTTTTGGCATTATTCGAATTCTTTTCTTTAAAAATCGCTCTTCTGTCATTGATAAATTGAAATCAGACGTTGACATTGACTTAAAATTCTTATTTATTCATTGCTTATCGAAGTGTTGGATGAATTTTAATGTTTTCTTACGGTATTACTGTAATGCATGAATGGATATTGAACAATCGCAATACGCAGTATATTTCAACGCACGTGAAGTAAGATGAGTAGAAAAAAAATTTATGCATATTGTAGCCTTAAAAGTTATTTTGTTTCTAATACTGAGATAAATTGAGAAGATTGATACTTTTCTATAGATACTGAGAAGATGTAATTTACTACATAAGAACCCGAAACTCTTTCCAACCTTTTCATTGCATATCTTTGTGGAACAAACGGTGATAAAATAAATAGGAAAAATACATAATTATTTTGAAATGTAAATTTTGCAAAAAGCCCTTTTGGTCATGCATAGACAAACTTTATAAAAAATGATTATTTATTTTATTGAAAAAATTACTTAAAATTGTATACTTAATCTTGCTTTTTATTTCTAGACGTTTAAATATTGCGTAAGAGTTTTTTTTTTCTTTTTTTTTGTGGCAATTTTGCGTACCCATTTCCTCGTACTGAGCAAAAATAATCAAATCACTTACCTTTCTTCCATATTTAAGTAAAAAAATCGCAACATCCCTTTTTTATTTATTTTTTTATTTTAATTTACTTTTTTATTCCAATAAATTTTTTTATTTTAATTTATTTTTTATTTTAATTTTTTTTTAATTTTTTTTTATTTTAATTAATTTTTTTATTTTAATTTATTTATTTACTATTATTTTTCTTTTATCAATTTTTTTAAAATTTGGTTTTACCTTAAACACTAGAATAAACTGTTTTTAAGAAATTTATAATTAAATTTAAATGAAAAATAAATCTTTGTATAAATCAAAAAGTACTTTTTAATTCGCTCGATAAAATTTTCAGATTAGCATAGTTTTTATACAAATCGATACGTAAAATTATTTAAATTTAACACACAAACACCTAATTAGATAGTGTTCAAAGTTCTTGCAGTGATTTCGCCTGCCTTTGATAAATTTCTTATTTTCTTCTAATCGGTAAGAAGCTTGTGTCTTTTCTTTTTCGCCTAGCCCCTGAGTATAAACTTTATACCCAGAGGCTTTATATTATAAAGTATAGATAAAGGATTCTGAATGAACCTTGAAACTCATTCAGAAACCTCGATCAATGGATGGCGTTTTCAATATAAATGTAAACAACAACAATCTCGAGCTCTTGACTTGCTCTTCTTCCGGTTGGAAAGGATACAGCTGCTTACTACAGTTTATTCCTCGAGGTGATAGTCTCAAACAGATAATTTTGTTTTTATTGAAATAAATAAATTATATAATTTCTGAGCTCAAATCTGCTGTGTTTCATAAGATATCAATGATATTAAGTAATTCTGGTGAGTTTGAAGTGTAAGTTTGTTTTAGTTATTTATAGATGTACTGTTAAAGGCGACATGGTTGCTGGTTTTAGAATGAAATCGCTTTTTTGGCAGTCCCGATTTGGCCTCTTTTTAATTGTTTATTATTGTTTTTTCATGTTGCAAATCGTGCACCATCATACGTTGGTGTTAACATATCCCAGAAAGCATGCAACCTTACGGCAATCTTGTCTCGGAATTTTTTTTTTTTATTGTCACGAAAATGTTTGTGCTAAAAACCTTTTTTCAATAAAGTAAAATTATTGCAGTTTCAAACCTTTAATCCTAAAAGGATTAAAAATTATTATTTAAATTTTTTTTGAAAGTATTGCCACTTAAGCTTAAAAAGTATTGTCACTTAATTCCATAATGACGTTTTATCTGACGTCACACCAGCGATAGGATCAAATAAGGCTCCGTATACTATCAATTCTAATTCAGGGGCTCTAGGATCAAATTGCATTGTCCATTAAAATTTCGCGCCAAGGCGGATTATACCTGAGCACACAAGTCTTCGCGAAATGAAACCTTATAATTGTCTAGATTTAAGATTATTTTCACCTTGAGACTAGCTTTATGAAAGAATTTTTTCACTCTTGAAAACCCTAAATAAACCTCGAATTAAGGTTTTTCTATAGAAGGTTGTCTTACAAGGTTTTGCAATATGGTAATGTGCGTAGAATAGAGCAGATTGTCACAGATCTCGTTTTAAGGTTAGAAGATTTACACGTAAACCGCATAACAAACCTTTTTTAGGTTTGCATTAAAAGGTTTTGCTGAGTGAAAATAAACCTTATTTTGCTATGTGGGTATTGTTAGCGATGCGAGATTAGTTCATTTTACAAATTATCATTAAGGTTTAAATTTCGAACTTGATACATACATTGTTGACAAAATAAAAAGTGTATCATAACGATTTTTTTTTAATTGACGGATCTTACGTCTTGAAATGACAGGTCTTATAACGATTCTTTTGATTCCTATAACGATTCGATGATGATTCTTATAACGATTCGATGATGATTCTTATAACGATTCGATGATGATTCTTATAACTCTTCTTTTTTTTGATTGACTGTTCTTACGTCTTGAAATGACAGATCTTATAACGATTCGATGATGATTCTTATAACGATTCTTTTTTTTTTAATTGACTGTTCTGACGTCTTGAAATGACAGATCTTATAACGATTCTCTTGATTCTCATAACGATTCGATGATGATTCTTATAACGATTCTTTTTTTTAATTGACTGTTCTTACGTCTTGAAATGACATATCTTATAACGATTCTTTTGATTCTCATAACGATTCGATGATGATTCTTATAACGACTCTTTTTTTTTAAATACAAATAATAAATCAGGTAAGAAATACACGTATACAAGAAATACTACTCAACAGAGTCTCAAAACACAATGATTACGTTGTCAGCAAAATGACTTCAAAATACACCGGAAACAGTAACCCGGAAGTACCCCTTAGGTGCTTACGTAATATTTGAACTATTTTAATTTATTTCGAAACGGGAGAGGAGCTAGTCTGGACAAGAGGCTAGAGTGAAAAATTAGAATATTTTTTTTATTCATCATTCAAAATTTGTCTATAGATTTTAGCAGATAGGCAAAACTGTGTTATTCTTTCATCTGCAGTTGCATGCATAGCTTGAAAGTGTAACGTAAATTATGTATAGCACAAACGAGTCTAGTCACTCGAGAAAAAAAACGACAAAAAAAGATTTCGACTTCATATGTGAGCTTTCTTTCATTGACCTACAAGTAATAACTTACTAAAGTTATGTTTGCCGCATACGGTTTTTTCGCGTGATCTAAATAGCAGCAAGCTCGTGAGATGTAATAATAAATATTAAATGGAATAGAACCGTGTAATTGACAGCACAAAAATAGAGATGTTCAAAACGTTATTTTGACTGAAGGCAAATGTCCCCATAAGTTGCAGCATAGATAAATTTTGCAGTCTTATATTTTCTATTTATACAAGTAGGTAGTATGTTAAAGTTTAACCATCATACATATGTCCTAACATACAAATAACTATTTTAAATTCTTTTCTCTCTCAAACAATGCTTCGACGCATTGTTTGATTTTTATAAAAAACGCATCTGCGCAATGATTTGGGAAGAATTATTTGTTTATTTAGTTATTTATTTTGTTTAGAAAGCACCTTAATACCATAACATGATTTACCTAAAGGTTTATGAGCTGGGAAAATATCTAATACATACAGGATAATTATATTTGAACTTAATGGATGCGTCTTTTGTATTAACTGCCACTCTAGTTAAAAAAAAAAAAAAAAAAAAAAATATTAAAAAAAAATTCTAATTTTAAAGTATTTCAGGCGTTTAGATCATTCCGTCAATTTCCAAAAATTCGAATTCGAGATTTTTGCACGTTGCCAGCTTTAGTACAGTAGATGTAAATAAATGTCTTGTTTTAATAAAATAGTTGCTAAAAATGCGGTCTTCACTTTTTCCGAAAAAATGGACTTGTTCAAGAACTGACCGCTATTTGCTTAATAATAACAGTACTATATTTCAAATAAATGTAAGAGATATTCCTACAATTAAAATTTGAAATTAAATTTATTTGTAATTTTATAACGTGCTTGGAAAGAAAAGAAAACTAATTAAACTGTCTTAGAATCTGAAGGCCCTTATAAATATGTCACGGAGCCTCGTTTGGTCCGTGTGCCCTTTGTTTGACGTGTTTACTTTCAATATATATTGAAAGTTTTTTAAAATCGCTTAGAGGGGATTTGCTTCCAAATCGTACCACCTTTAAAGCGTTGTATACAGAGTGCTCTGGCGAATAAAGTAGGAAACGCTTTTTGACGTCGATAACCATTCAGAAGACACAAGTAGCTGTGTACTTGCGTTAAGTTTTTATGTAAATTAATCGATTTTACAAGCTTTGTGTGTAATTTCTTAGCATCCTGTGTAAGGATATAGCAAAAGTACAGTGATTAATAAATACATTATATAATCGTTAAGCAACTTATTCTGTTATGTACTACTCTTTGCTGGCTATCGATTATTTGAAGTGTGGAATAACACTTTGTTTAAAACGCTACATAGCTGCCTAAATCGTACTTCTGATGCAGTTCTAAATCTTTTCGGTACGATTGATACGTTGCGGATAATCGTACCGGCTTGATACGTTTCTCCTAAATCGTACCTGTACGATTCAGAAGAAACGTATCAAGGTCAACATATGAACCTATAAACTATTAAGCCATTTATTTTACTACACCCAAACTGTCGAAAGTTGCTGGAAACTATTACTTGATTCAAAACTTTTTCGCTTCAAAAATAAAATTGGAAATAACAGTAGATATTTTTCAAGCTCTCAAAAACAGGCGCCCATTTTCAAGATTTGCTAGACGTGAATGAGAAGAAACAAAAGTGATTCTAAACGAGAATATTTTATTTACATGTTTTTGAAGAGAATGAAGTTTATAATCAAGTAATACATTATCGCTTCAGTTTCTTATTTATCAATTATTAATATTTCTGGAGTCCAGCCAATACTTTCCGCCAAATTTTTCGTCTTGTGAGTGAGGTTGCAACTATTGAGAACGTGATATAAAAGGATTTAACTAATCTGGTGCGTCAATTTTTAAATAAACAACTTCTTTATTTTTTTCTAGCAGAAAACTTAAATCTATACGTGAATCTATCAAAAAGAAAGGAATCTATTTCAGTAAATTCAATGAGATTTAATATCTTTATGATGAGATTTATTTTCCTTATTTAATTAAAAGTGAGCAAAAACATCGAATAATGAGTTTTCTGGTTAGTCAAGTAACGATCTACTAGTCAAGTAATGATCACATTACTTATCTTATTGATAAGTAATGTGAGACGATAGACCGTTCTGCGCCCATACTTTCTATATTGAAAGTTTTTTTGCCGTTTCTGAACATAATAAGAAGAACGTTGGCAATGGATCCCAAAAAGATGCAGTCTTAACATGAAATTTTACAACACGTAACATCATGTTACATTAACATTTTATAGGTTTGCAATACTCTTACTATATTTGTAACAATTCAAAAATTTAATTGTTTTGGTTTGCACATGGTCTACTTATTCATTTAATCACATATGCTCAATATTTTTAAAGTTGATATGATTAAAGGAGAGGTGGTACGAATTTAGCAATCGGTTTCCTACTTGTACCACTAGCAAACCTTACAAAAACAATTAATTTTCTATACTTACTGCACAAATATTATAACGAAAAAATAATATAAGTAGTTGAATAACTTTATTTTATTATTTAAATATTTAAAGCGTAATTATCAACGATTTGTGACTGATAAAAATTTAAATGCGAACAACCTTCCTATATACATTAAATCGCTGATAAACTGTTCATTTAGAGAAGGTAAACTAAGGCATCATAACATCCTCATGCTTAAAAGGATTTTCAGGTATAATATTTTAATAAGAACCAAGGAGTTGTTTCACTCTCAAAATGTAAACACGCCTGAGAAAAACCGCAATTCGAACAAGACCGCATTATTACATCAGTGGATGAAGTCATTCTTAATGGTGATTTTGAGAGATTTTTTTCCTTTTAAACCAAACAAAGAGGCATTCAAAAGGGTCAATGTCGACTTTTGAATCTCGCCTTGATTAGGGTTCATTTTTATTCGATAGTAATCCTCGACCTTCCAGAGATAGCGTATAGAAGGATGCAATTTGCATTTCAGACCGACTGACTGACAGTCGACTCGTATTTTTGATAGAGGTCACTTGGAGAAAAAATTTATGCATGTCAACAGAAAACAGAATAATCTTTTAAGCCTGCCTAGAAATTTTAAAAGATACTCCAAAGAAAGCTCCGAGTTTTATCAAATTAAGTCAGGCCCGGAGGAAATTACGGATAATTATTTTATTTATTTAGAAAATACTTTATTAGCGGGCGCCACAACTTCAACCCTGCTTGCTGCGCTCACCAACCACCGAAACTGCTTTTGAGCTTTCTTTAGAATTGCTTCGCTCGCTCATATATAGCGTTTATTAATTGCTCATATATTATATTCTAGCTTTGTATGTATGCCAATACTCTTCTTAAAATGAATTTCTGTTATATTAGGCATAAATATCCCTGGATAGTTTGGATTTATAAAATTTCATTCAACTTATGCACTTTACGATTTAATTTGTAGACATTTTTATGCTACTTGAGAATTGTATTTGAAACAAATAATTTAAAGATACACAATTATAAATTTCGGTGTTTGGAGACAAGACAGTTTAAGTCCTTTATTCTAACACAAACTTGTAAATTGTATAGAAAAAAAAAAGAAAAAGAGAAGAAAATGAAAAATAAAAACAATGTGAGTAAGTATGTAAAAACGTAGGTAATATACCAGAGTTTGGCGGGAAAAAATGATTTATGTGAATCGATGCTCAATGTAATTCTCCATAGTCGATTTCTATTGATAAAATCTCTCTCTCTCTTCTGTGTTAATTATTAAGCATCATTAAAACTAAAATATCGATCTGCATTATTATGTTATCTGTGTAAATAACAGTTTGTTGGCTTATCATCGCACAATTTGTTTCAGCTCTTCGTTGCCAAAGCGAGAGAAAAAATGTAAGTTAAAGATTTTCAACTTTTAATTTGTTTTAGTGATCACAAAAGTTTTGTTTGCCATACAGAAATGTAAATAATGAAATATTTTTCTTTCATTTATTACCTTTTGATACCTAACCTAACGTACCTAACATTTTTCGCATGCGATAAATGCAAACGGGGTAAAGAATATTATTTAAGCAACGTGATTAACTAAACGTGCAAAGTCTATATATTAGTGATGATTAGCGGTTTGTTTTCAAATTGTAGCTTTTTTTAAATTTTTAATCTCGAACTGAATAATCAATATAAATTGAAATAAAAATATGATTAGTAATGAAATGGTCGTAGGTCCTAACCATATCTATAAAGGAAAACTCACTTTATAGATATGGTTAGATTGTATAGATTAGATAAGATTTCAGAAGTATCTTTAATTAAAAAAGATAAATAAATTACGCAACACTATAAACTGAGCTAAAATATTCTTGTAAAAATATAAGGATATGATACATATTCTAAAACAATGCCTGAAACAAAATAAGAACACTTGAAAATAAAGAATATAGGTACGCAAACTTCTTCTAATAACTACTTGTGAGAAACGTTATTATTTTTTAAAAAAAAATCTTCTTTTAATTAATTAATACTTCTGATTCGGTAATTTTTTAATTGTACTGCTAATATTAATTGAAAACACCTACTGACCGATAAATTCATGTTTGAGACTTTTTTTTAGAAATTTTTATGAAAATAGAAGAGTGCGTAAAATTTGTAAGTTAAGTATGACCCAACTTGCAATGTGCAAATCTAAAAAAGACAAATGAAGTCCTATAAGAGATCGTAAGTCTGAGAGCTATTTAAATATAAATAGACTGAACATATGCGTTAACAGGGTGTTCAAAAAGTGTGAATAATCATTGAATAGAAAAGTCATATTTGATATAATGAAACACATAACTAATAACAGCAGATTCGTCCCCACATTCCCTTGGAGATGATCCAAGTGGAGCGGAAGTGGGCTGGGATTTAATATTAAGTTTTTCATGCTATTAACGCAACTCAGGATTTCGCCATTTTTAAAAATTATATCCCATTGCGATTACAGCGCCACCTATAAGCCGAAATGTCACGGCCTGAAGTTGAATTGGAATATTTTTCTTTAGAAATCCAATTTTGCAGCAAAAAATAGAGGCTCCCTTTTAATAATTTGAAACTGTCAAGGGGTGAGGTCGGGGTTAAGTCTGCTACAGTTATCGCATCTTTTGAAAAAATTTTATTTGTTGGTTTTTAGATTTTTGATTCGATACGTATTTCTTGATGTATTTGACCGTTTGACTTCTTTTGGGGCAATTCATTTCGTTTTGTTATAGCAACATTTAATTTCTTGAACGTTGTGGAATTTTTTCAAATTGATGATTTCATCATTTTTCTTAAAATTGAGATGATTATTCGTAATTTTAGTGGTGAAATACTATAGAAAGAGCACTATAAGATATTTATCCATTGATAAACGGATTCGGAATTTCGTTATAGCGTTGATAACAGCAACACTGGAATTCATAATTCAGTGATTCATAGTAACATGTATTTCGATTCCTATACTGGAAGTTTAAAAAGTTGCTTAAAAAATATATTTCACATTGCATCGATCTTATATGTTGTCCATTGACTCTGCGTGTGAGCATTGTTTGTTTTCTAATAAACAGTTAAAATGCATGAAGAAAACGGAAGTTTACCAACAGTGCGTAGCAGTCCCATGCATAAAATAGTTCCAGACCACGATTAAACTTCCTGTCATTCTCTTGTTTGCTTACTAAAGTTCTTCCGATTCGATGACTCATTCTTTACATTAGAACGAATAAGCGTGAATGTGATCACAATGAAACACCGACGTTTTTTAATATTTTTTCGCTTGCTGTAAATCTGTATCAAATAGTAGAGTATTAGGTAATATTGAAAATAAGTGAGTTTGTTTGTTTAAATTCAAAACAGGTCTGAGTTAGTTTACGTGGCCTTTTAACCGGGAGCACTTCAATTTTTGTACCTCAATTATTTAAATATAAATGACGTGATAAGCAAAGGTTTCTTATTTTACTTAGGAATTATTTGATAAAATACTTTTCCAGAGATCCCATCTCTTCTTAGTCTAATCTAAAATTATAATTTGCTTCAAAAATTTATGAAGGTAATAAAAGTTTCAACCGTTCACAAATAGGCTCCCATATTCAAAACTCAGTCGTGAAAATTTGGAACAAAAAACGCTAAATTGCAAACAAAAAAATGGATAATAAATAAAGATGAAAAACAAAACTTGGCAGCCGAGAGTGAAAGAAATATCTTCTGTTTCACTCTCGGCTACTGCGGTTTTACGCTTTGTAACTTTGCGCTTTCTGCTTCAAATCTCTTTTGTTTTCCTCAATCATACCTAGCGAGTTTTGGGAATGGGAGCTTATTTTTGAGTGGTTGAAACTTTTATTGCCTTCATAAGTTTATGAAGCAAATGGAGTTTCAATTTGTCAAGTATATGTTTTCGCTTCAATTTCTTGTGTTATTCATTGAATCATTTGTTCTGTTAGCACAAAATGTCAACATAAAATGCTATGGTCGAGCGTCTTCTTAACGCATAGAAACGTTTAATCAATTTCATAGTAATTTTAACAGATAGAACTATATTTGTGTTTATTTTACCGTAATATATAATTAATATGAACATTTTTATTTAGATATGAGGTTGAAGCGGGGTTCCCATAGACATTTTTTAAAAAGTAATGTTGAAAAATATTTAAATATTCATATTTTTACATTTACAACCACTATTACAAATTGTTCGTTAAATTAAATGCTACTTAATGAAGATTCTGCCCAACGATAACTATAAAACTTAAAATGGTATCTTAAAAAAGGAAATATCTCTTTGTATAAAGCTTGTAGGAACCTTGGGAAGTGTAAGAATTATCCCTTTACTTTAAACCTATACTATACTTAACTAATCTTTTTTTTTTTTTTATCGTGAACGCACTTTTTACATCAGTGCAATGTTTGCAGTTGGGCATTCATAGTTTAACCTATCCATGCTCAAAGTTATGTAAAAATCTTACTTCGAAAATACTTAAAAGATAAATTAGTGGCAATTCATGCATGGCCTACTAATGTCATAAATTGCATTTATCTAGGGCAGTAGTTACAACTTAATTTCGGTTACCTACCCTAAACGGTCATGCTTTTTTTGGCGGAATCCCGACTTTAAAAAAAGCTCATCATCAAGTTAGAAAAAATAAAGAAAAATAGCTAATTTGAAAACATTTATAGTGTGTAATGAAATTTATTAATTGTTTCATCGATAACAGTATTAAAATTTGATTTTATATTCGGCACTTCAATTCATAGTTTTCTAGCAGCTCTTGGCTTACATGTAAATCAAAGTGAATTAAACAAGCTGAATTACCAGGGCTCGAAAAAACTCAGAAATTTTACCCGTCCCCGAGGACGGCTTGTCCAACAATCTACCCGCCCTCCTTTGAAACTAACCCGTAGCTTCTAAATGAATAAAAATATAATTTTGCCTTATTTATTACAAACATTTACATAAATTGCACAATGAATTGTTAGTAGGATTACAAATACTAGGATTACAAATACTAGGATTACATTTAACAGTAATAAAAGAAATACAAGGTTACTAATAGTAACCTAGTATTTCTTTTATGAAATAATTTATTTCTTTTATGAAATAATTTGAATGACAAAGGTCAAGTTATCTAAAATGTCAATTTATCCGAGGGTACTGCCTTTTTTAAATGAATCAAATATGACGTTAGCCAGTTCCTCAATCAAGCCAATGATTTACAGAGGTTTCTGCACAGAAATCTGAAAGGGGTTTTTCGTTTAGGTAGATGTTCATAATTGCGTTTAACGCTTCTTGTTTAAGACCAGTACGTAATGTGTTTTTTTTTGTAAAACTGCAGTACTCCCAGACTGAGAAAACATAAATTCTAATAACAAAAATTGAAAATGTATCACGAACATTAACGGGAAAATGGCCGTCCGCGCGGACGTCGGATTCGAGAAATTCGTTGTCCGCGGGGAATTTTATACCGCTGAGGACGGGCGGATGGGTGGTTTTTATCACTCTTTTAAGTGCAATTTTCATAATTTTAGTTCTATTTTTTATAAAATAACATCTTTTTACAACACTACACACATCACGATTCCAAGCATTAATGACTAAAACTATTTTTAACATAATTTATACATCTTCTCATTATAAATATTTTGTGTTAAATACAATTGTGCTATTAAGTGGATTGCGGATTGAAACTAACTAAATACCAAAAACAAGTGTTGGCACCATTTTTTTTAAAGATTATAAAATTAAAAAAAATAAAATAATTCTCTTAAAAAAAATATTTTAAGAATAAGTCTTCCAGTGCGGAAGCCATGAGAATATTTTAATTTTAAGCCTAAGACGAATTTAAATAAACTGAAGGGAAGAAAATCTGTGCTTTCTTGAGAACAAATACATTGAAGAAAACGAAAGTCCTTAAAGCTTCCTTCTTTTTTTTCAAATGGCTAAACATATGAAGAAGCATGGCATTCATTTATTCACGCGACCACACACAACACAGTTCGCTGAACACGTTGTACTTCACGTGCCACTTCATTCTCGACGCATTCAATGAGCGAGATTATTATCTGTATTAATAATTAGCTTTTTTTCTCCTTTGTTTGCTTTTGCGCAGTACCTTAAAGCGAAGCGAGTGCCATCAGCATCCTTAGTTAACCCATTCGCATCAACGAGCTGATTTTTCACAAATGCATGCATTTTATTCATCTTTAACTTAAAAATCTGAGGCTGTCAGAATGTAGATAAATATTAATTTTTTTTCTTCTCCAATTTGTGACTTATTAGTAACCGTGTAAGTCCATGAAATTAAAAGTAAAGTTAAATTTCATAAATGTAAATAGATCCTTTTTCAATTTCTACTAATTGTTCACACTCTTCCAATATCTTGCTCTAAGTTTCAATTGTTCATAAAATACTTTTTATTTATCCACTCAAGTTCAAATACACTTTTTTCAAACTTGTATAGTGGAAGACACTTGATGCCAATATAGTTTTTTTAAAATATTAATTCATTAATTAAACTTAATTAATTAATTTTGGTTTTATACGGGAGAAGAAATGGTAATTATTGAAGTTATACTTCTTATGCGACTTCCAACAAGGTTGCGTTAAACGTTTAACGCTACATTTTTATTGGCCAGGAAATCACGTGGTAGGATCCAGTTTTCCCTCATTCATTTCCATATTGTTTTGGTTCTGACTAGCATAAAAGTATTGTTTTTCTATAAATATTTTTCTAGTTTGTTTTGATACACATATAATATAATAGGGTAGTATTTTTTATTTTCAAACTTAGTAGATAACAATTGTAAAAAATGAGTTAAAACAATCCCACGGACAATGCGACGGATTTAAGGTCATGTCAAGGTACGTCTCTTGTGAATATCAATTGATTGTTTCTCTTCTGAAATTACATTATGACGCATTCACATACATTATTAATAGATACAAATACATTTTCCAGGACGAGACGATGAGGCAACCACAAGCACTTCCACTTTCTTATATTGATAGTTATGTTTTTAAAGTGTGTTTCTACAAACTTACGGGTCCCGCAGAGGACTGATCGTTAAGACACGGTTCCCAGCAGATCACCGAAGTCAAGCATCACTGGCTGCGGTCAGTGGGCGAGTGGGTGACCACTTGGATTAGTCTGCGTAGGGACCGAAGGTGTGCGGTATTGATCCTCGTTAAACTGTTCTAATGTAAAGTGCTCGACTTCGCGTGCAGGTCGTCGGGCTACCGAAGGGGGGTGCCATCCCCTCTGCAGAGGATCAAAATTGTGATGGCATGTCTTCGGATCAACCTAAGGGATATTTCCCTGACCGTCGCCAATAGCCCATTGTGCAGCTCTAGTGCGACGTAAATGAACTACAACAACAACAAGCTTACGGAAATTCAACTCGAACTAATGAAATATAATTGAGGCTATCTTTTAAGCCATGGAAAAATTCTGAATATCATATATGCATAGTTATGTTTCAGTTAATGTAAGTTAAGTTAGAATTGTCACATATATGTATAGTGAATCTTTCTTTTGATGAGTTGAACTTTCAACTCCTAACATAATAAATTTAGTAGCATGAAGCCAAATCGAAACATACAACAAATAATAATAAATAAATAAAAATTAAAAAATAGAGACAGATTGTGTTTAAGGTGCCATGAGTGTGTAGCATGGTGATATTATTAACTTATCCATTTCGGAAGGTGAATCAAAACCTATTACCACGAGCTATTAAAAAACATATTTCCACTATACCAATATTAGGCACCTTCAAAGGCTTAAAAGGTTCTCTTTATCACTGCACTTATAACGGCAATACCATTATTATTTAACACATTTAATTAAAGATGACCATGGGCGTCTCCGTTCAATTTTCGAGGGGCGAAATTAAAACATGCTGTCACAATAACTCTCAAAATTTCACGTTTTGAGGAAAAGCAATTGAAAAAATTTCAAGGATGAAAATTGAATTTGCCTTAAATATTTAGAGGGGGATAGACACAGGGAATTCCGCTTTCCGCAGACCCCCTAACTGGAGCCTCTGCTCCTGCACCCAGAAAACTGAGATGGACACAGTAAGCCTTGACCCTCTATGGGCTGTCGCGCCACTGAGTTTAGTTTAGAAGGGGAAATATAACCACCATTCCACCATCTTCGAAACAAGCATCGATATTAGTTCTTCCTCAAAAATGATTCTAAATATATTAGTGTCATTACTAATTATTTTTGAGAATTTCTATAAATAAGAGTTAAGTTACATTTCTTTGAAAGATTGCTCTAATTTTGTGAAAATGAAACCCGAGTTATTCTTTTTTAAGAGTGCGAATGCTGAACAATTTTCTTATATTAATTTTAAATGTTTAACTATTATCAAATGTTTAACTAGGTCTGATTTTAAGGTCTAATCGGCATAATAAAATCATCGAGAATACAAAACAAAAACATCAGAAGAATACTTCATTTTTAATCTTTAAAATAAACCTAGTATGAAAATATATTTATATAGATCTGAAAATTTGAATTTTCAGTTAGTAGCCAATGGCCGGTAAATTTTAAGAACTTAGTAGCCACTGTTTCCTCGAACCTAAAGAGTAAGTGACCGATATCGGTAGCACCTTTTCATTTTATAGCTACTTTTTGCAATTTTCTTTACTTAAATGAAATTATATTTTAAAATATATATATATATGTTAGAAATAATCTATGGCTATAAAAAGTTAATTCAATAATGAAAATGATATGTGAAAAAATTTGGTTAAACATACTGATATTTTTTTAAAATATTTGGGGAGCTAAAATACATTTGAAGTTACAACTTTTAAATATAGGAATTGTTCAAGAATTCTTTCTTCATCCACGTGAATCTTTTCCCCACAAATAGATGGATTCTGAAGGAACAAAATTTTCAATGGAGACAATGGATATTTTAATGAAATTTTTATTATCCAGAGTCTCTTTCTGCTTTAATGTACTTTTATCATCAAACAATTAAAAATAAAAAAAACGATGAGAGAAAGTGACCGGTTGTTTATTTAATTTAGGTCACCACTTTCTTTTGCTGACTCGCCATCGTTATTTTCTGGTCTATATTTACATATGAAAATATTTAGTCTTATGATTTTAATATTTTTATTTCATTAAAATGTGTGTTGTCACGTTTCTTGTTACTTCTCTCCTCGTTATAAAACAGATTTTTTTTTACTTTAAAAGTAGGAAAATAAAAATAGATAGTTTTTTTAATCTTCTTTTTATTTTAATTTTAGAACTCGTTGCTATGTATGTTTTTATTTTTAATTGTTTATCTTAGTAGTTTTTTAAAAGTAAACAAATAAAAAATGTTTCTATAGCTTAAAATTTGTGCTTCTCATTACTTATTTCAATAAATTTAGTCGTTAGAATTACATAAAATGAGGCATAGATTACCGAAATACGACATTATGACAAACGTTTTACATTTCTTAGATATTTTTTTAACTACAGAATTCCTGCCATTAAAAACAATGTATATTATGATGGGTCGCCAAATAAATAACAGTAGTCACCAACGAAGACTCTGAAATAACTTAACAACGTGTCATACATTGAAATGAGAAACGAGTAAGAAAAAATTTATATTTAGATTTTATTCGATGATTTATTTTTAATCTTCAATGAAAAGAAAACACTTCCTTAAATGTCACATAGGCTTTAATCCCAATGTTTTGAAGGGATGTAAAATACACTACATGCATATGCGATGTTTTGTACAAATAAACAATTGTAATTAGATCGTTTTTGTTAGAACTTCTAAAAAAAACCAATCTTCTGTTACTAATTACTCTCTCGTTGAAGAACAAAATGGCAGCAGGTGCACAACGGAAGCATTCTATGCACCCGCAGGTAAAAAATTCCTGACCTAAAAAAAGACAGATTGGAATAAATAAGGAATTGTAATCGCTCTTTATATAGCTGTTTTCGACATCTTAAAAGTAACATATTTAGATATCTGGGTTTAAAACAACTTTTAAAATTTTTTTTCTCTTTTGATAAGCATGATATGAAGATCGTCCGTATGTAGAAAAAAAATCTTGAGCTAAACTAGTTTCTTTGCAGTTTATTTTAGTCAATTGCTATCAAACATTGTCGTGTATAACAGAATAAAAATTGTTTGAAAAGCTTGTAGAATTTTATAGAGTTAGACACACATTCTTTTTCTCTTAAAATAAGTGGGTGGATAATTAGTTTTGGATAATTAGTGGGTGGATATTTGAGTTTTGTAGAAGAATAACAAATGGCGCATCATCTACAATCGAGCTATATAAAAATATAAACAACCAGACATAGTTCATGTTATTAAGGCCAATCGCATTCGATGGCTGGGACACCTTTATAGATCTGAAGACCAGAAACGCGCAAAAAAGTAACTTTTTCTAAATCAAGAAAAGGGGGGGGGCAAGAAAAAGGGGACGTCCACCGACTAGGTGGCTGGACGCAGTTAAGAGGGACCTAAAGATAATAGGAATAACTAACTGTAAAGCCATGGCACAGAATAGATCAAGATGGCAAAAACTTATTGGGACGGCATTGGCCTGTCATAGGCTATAGTTCCCAAGAAGAAGAAGAAGTAACATTTTTAAAACACCCAAATTTCAAGTTTTTATTTTTTTCCCCAGAACTTATCATAAAAGAAACAAATATAAACAAATACTTAAATAAATAACGGTATCAGTGGTGATGTTTAACGACGCATCGTCAAAACGCAGGGCATGTCTTAAGGATTAGCTTCGAAGATCTAAGGTAATTGAAATTAAAACAAAGATCACAGAATACAGACATAGTACGCGCATTTCTTTTATGGAGCACTGAGACCTAGAAACATAAAAAAAGCAGAAAAACAAATGCTGAAGAACTTTTAAAATAGGTACACGAATTACATATTTTAAAAAAAAAAATTCTATAAAATAGTGAATAAAAATCTTATAAAAAGAGCCAAAGTTGACAAATTTAATGTCAAATTTTAAAGCGCAAATAGGTCTAGCTTAAGCTCGCATTACGAATACCTACTATCAGTCTGACTTATGGGCTCTCGAAGGAAAAAGATCAAGAAGGAGACCCAAATTGACGGACAGAAGAATAAGTTGCAGCTCTGGTATATGTGGATGGCAGGGAGAAAGATATGTTGCCAAATATACGAGTGTCTAGTGAAATAAGCTCGAAACCTTATATTTCTAAGATCATGAAGAAATTAAGTAAGTACATGCATCTAAGTTGGCAAGTTGGTAATCATTACATGTCCTGAAACCAACGATTTCTCTTCAAGTAATAATTTTGAAAGAATTTTTGGAGAAATTAATTCATCAAAATGTACCATTTGCACACAGCGAACTTTCTTTCCCGCTTTTTTTTTTCTAAACTTATTTAAAGAATAGTTTTTAAAATCGATTTAACATTTTCTGAGAAAGCATACTTTCAAGTGTCTCATAATTACTGCTCAAAATTCCGCTTTTCTCTTCCAGTAATAGTGATATGAATTAAAGTTGGCAGAATATTTAAAATTTTATTAGCTTTTAAAATCATAATCGCTTGATAAGATCACGGGTGTTTTATGTTTATTTTGAATGGGAGTTAAAATTGCTTTAAAACTCAAAAATTTAATATACTTATAAAGAAAGTTTGCTATTGTTAGAAAAACTTTCGTAATAAATAGAAAAGCTATATCAGAAGACTGATTGTATTCTCTAAAAATATGAATTAAAGTAAAAAATTTACAGATTTTTATTAATTTTTATTAATTACAGATTTACAGATTTTTATTAATTACAGATTTTTATTAATTTAGAGATATTTTATTAAATAAATTTATTTACTCAACATTTGCTGCTATTTCAATGGTATCAATTTAATAAATTTTTACATTCGTTATACGTTTCTCGTAATTTATTCCGTTTAAAAAGAAGTTGCAACTTAGAGTTTAAGAACAAATTTTATTCTCTATTAGAGATTAAATTTCACTAAAACATGTAAATAACTTAGAAGATAAAAAATAGAATAAAAGGAAACAGAAAATAAAATAAAAAAAGAAGAAAAAAAAGAAAAGAAATAAAAACAAAATGCAAATTTACAAAATTTTGCATTTCTTGCTTAACCGCAATAAAGCCCAATTTTTTTTTATTACAATGATGTGGAAAGTGTTATTATAAAAAGAGTGGTAGTACCATCAATATTTAAATACAGTGTACATTTTCACATTTTAGCTACTACCTAATTTTTAAACAAATCACAATTCCATGATTACAGAACGAAATATTACAGTCTGTGTCACTACTATATCAAGGTACGTAATGAAGTTTTGTTTCCTCAAGATAAAAACTAATAATGAAATGCTAATTCGAAGAATGATAACTTTGACATTTTATAATATTAGGAATTAAATTTAAAGGCAACTTAGTAAAAAGTGGGATGAAACTCCTAAATTTCCTCGATACTTTAATGAGAATAAATGTTGGGACATTTTTCTTTTACATAATTTTTCAAGGTATGCACTTATGACCTTTTCCAAAAATTATAAGTAACACTTCATTTAAATGAAGAATAAGCAGTGTCATATTGCAATTATGAAATAGGCTTTGAAAATTTAGAGCTGTTTTTAAACTTTTCCCAAATTCTGTCAACATGAATCATACTAATATAGTTTTCTTTGCACATACGAGGTATGTTTATTTGTTTTAGTGATTGTGTAATACATATTCTGCATCATTTTGAATCATATTCATATAAAACCGTGGAAAAAAAACCCGTTTGAAGTCCGCGATAGTTTATTTCATAAATCCCAGAATCGATCCAAAAAGTGCTGTATTTTTCATATTTATATGAATTTTGAAATACATTTTTAGAAATTTTTTTTAAAAGGTAGTGATAACAATTACGTATAAAAATTAATGTGAATGGTATTAGGGTAAATACAAGAAAAACTATATTTTAAACTTGCAATGGAATCGCCCCTTAATACTTTCTATTAAAACGTACAAGGGGAATCAATCACCAGCTACGCTGTTAAAAACTCGGATGAAATTACGTAAAAAGTACCAGCATTTTTTCCCCATAAAGTCCATTCTTACAGAAACATGTTACGGAACAAAAAATCTGGTATACTGTAATTTTTACAGCAATAGTTACCGTAAAATCGCTGAATCACTCTAATTAAATAAATCTTACTGTAAAAAGTGCGGTACATTATTTTAAGGTAAAATGGAATTTACGGATGATGCAACCAAAGTGTCGGCTCTTTACATCGGAATTTGATCCGGAATTTTTTACAGTGTATACATTAAAATCATTAAATCATGCATTAAATCATTCGTTAAATCATTTGTAAATCAGTCATTTTAGCATTCATATGTCATTCATTAAATCGTTAATTTTTTTTTATTAACTTTTATTTCAATGAGGCGAACCTGTTTGTACTGTTTGTTTTTCCGAAGACGCTGTTCTTATAACAGTGTGCCTCCTTGAAGACTCAGGTGATCGTGATTCAAGTGACTCGAGTCATTTTGGGAAAATAAGGAGATTACGTTCTCCCCGTTAGGCCCAGAGGCCCACCCTATGCTTTGATGCCCTTTATAATCATAGAAGCTCGTATAGCTTATTGACAGAAGCTTATTGAAGCTATAGCTTATTGATAGAAGCTCCTAAAGATACCTTTATTTAAAAGCAGGAGATTCAAAAGTTTCCATTTATAGATTTAATCATAATTTAACGTAATAAAACTTGTTTAAGATTTGTTTGTCGCAAAATAAAACTTTTGACACTGTATTGAGGAAGAGTTCACGGAGCTTGAGATAATCAAATACCACACGCAATTCATAAGGTATTTTTTCAAACGAATATATCCTAAAAACAACCGTTATTATTTCAAAGTAAAATTTTTAAAAAAATTTGAAAATTTTAAACTTTTATCGGTTTGAGGAGAAAAGGTTTGAAGTGCTACCACTTTTGATCATATGTAAGAAGGTATAAATGAAGTCGTGAGGTGTCAATTGGTTAAGTGATTAATTCAAATAATAAAATTATTTGAAATAAATAAAAAAATTTAACAAAAATCTGTATTCTATCCATTTTATTTCTAAATAAATATGATCGTATTTAATCGATAATAACTTTGTAAAAACACTTTTTTTTCTCTTATTGCTATCACTTTTTAACAAGTTATATTTTACGAGAAACAACAATCAGTCCAAGAAAGACGAAACCACTAAACGCAGTTGCAATAATAAAATGGTTACTGTAATAACGCTAATAAATTTCGAAAAATATAGCAACTTTTTTACTTTGAAGAATTGCCTTTTTGCGAAAATTGCTGTTCGTAATCAAGAAATAATTTCCTAGAAAAAGTAGATAATTCTGTAAAATGATAATAAAGAGAATACTACTAATGTTAGTTGGGAAGATAGGTAGCTAAAATGAGCTGCCAAAAATTGTAACTCACAATTTCAGACTATTGCGAAATTTATAATTCGAACAGCGTTTTAACAACTATTATCTTTTCACATTTTAGTCATACTACTTTTATCGGATATTGTCATATGAAATATTAACAACCATTTTTGATAATACATTATCGTTCATTCCACCCCCTTCACATCTTATCGCATAGAAGCAATACGATGTAACCAGTTAATGAATTATCAGTTAATAATGAATATGATTTAATACTTTTACTCTAGATAATTTTTTTCGCAGCGTTACGATTTGTTTGTTTTTTTAGTAATTAATGTAAATAATAAACACAACGATAACAGATTATCTTATTGTAAAAAGTAAAGTGTGCATTCATGGGAACCATGTTTAATTGAAATTTTCAAATCAGTTAGGTCTTAAGATTTTTTTAAAAAAAATATATTAATTAAATCATCCTAAAATTTAAAAAAAAATGAATAGAGGGTAAGAGAGAAAAAAAGATAAAATTAAATTTAAAACATGAGGTCGTCTACTGCTATACAACTAGTTACAGTTTTAATTAAATAAAGGTTAAATTTTTTATAAAAGGCTTAATTTTTTTAAAAATTTTTATTTGCAAACTGTTTGTCATATTCAATAATATGTTCATTCTCTGATTCGCTTACTCAGTCATTAGCTTATTTCCTTTACTCCTTTCTTCCTATAATAATATGATTTTGAAATTAAAATTAAACAGTTCTGACAATAGTCACGTTTAAGTTGCAATAACTTATGGAAAAATTATTGACTAGTATAATATAATTTGCAAGAACCTGATTAAATTATGTGAGAACTGGTCCATGGTTAGTTAGTTGTTAGTAGGAAGATTTGAAAAATGCGTTTTCGATATAGTGTTTTTATGAAATTATACTCTTTTGAACTAATATAAAATATAAATATTGTTTTTTTTAAGGTGTTTCTCTAAATGCGTATGAACAGTAACAGCAATGCATTTGTCTTGAATATTTTTTCCTGGAATTTTGTATAGTTCAGTATTCAAAAACTGAACAATTCGAAAAAAAAAAGAAAACTACCCTAATTGAAGAGAGCCTTTCATTTTTTGACATTTTCTTTCTTTTTAATTTCTCTAGGAATCTTTAAAAGATTATTTTATAACTTTGGATGTGTTTAAGATGCGTTTTCTCATTCTTATCATAAAAGTTTAAGGCACTCAGAGGTTTGAAGGATCGACAATAAGTTACGAACAAAAAAGAGTGTTTTTGAACAACAACTACGCAAAACATGAGCATTCGAAGTTGCCTTTACATTCTGCGCATGCGCGGATAACAAACAAGTGGAATTATTATTATTTTTTTTTCAATAATTTTGTGAATCGTATTTTTTAACTTAGGAAAAAAGTCCAATTATAAATATTTTGAAAATTTAGAAAAAAAAATCAGCATTTTTCAAAGTAGTTTTTTTGAAAATAAGCGCGGAATGATGCGGAGTATTCTACAAATTTCATTTTGTACCATGAAACAAGATTTATTAAAAATGATTCCAGCTGTATGGTATAATATTCCGTAAAAAATATGTTTTATTTCCCGCAGTTACTCAAATGTACGTTTTGAAATTCGCTTGTTAATATAATATTAAAAATATCGGGATTTTAAAAACCATCCAAAGTATGCATTTCTTACAAGAAATAAAGTTACAAACCAAAAATCATTATTTATGCACCAAGTATGGTTAATACAAATAATTACAAATTATTACCTATCAATTTTGAAATTTTCTTTGCATAAATTTTTTTAATAGTTAAAAAATAGTTAAAAAATCTGCTCCACTAACTTAAATTACGTTATTCATATTCTTGCCACAGTTTTCGATTAAGTGATTTTAAAATTTATATTGATTGTAATAGTTTCACGATAAGGCTTCTACATTTATCTCCATTTTATTAATTTTTTTACATACAAGTCTGTAAAAATAAATACACAATAATCACTCTTAACAACTTCTACTAACGTAGTCATAAAATGGTTTGAGCAGCATACATTAAAAATGTGAATAGTTGCAGGCAATTGAGAAAGAAATCAAATAAAACTCAAAACATATTTTTTTAACAAAACATTTTTTCTCATTTGTTAAAATTTAAAAAAATAATTACTAACAATTATCACTGTTTTATTATGCAATTTAAAAAGAGTAAAATAAATAAATAATAATTAAACTTTTTGTATCTCGTACAGTTTCCGACTAGAGATTTGAGGAAATTAAAGAACTAATAGAATAAAGTAACCGTGTAAAATAATTCAAAAAAAAATAATTAATAAAACAAAGGGACTTTTTTTTCAGAACTTTTTTTCTAAAAGAGCACAGCGATAATCCCGGAAACGGAAAATAACACGTTGCTTTTAATGGAGGATGTCAAATTACCAGAGTTGTTTTTGAAGTCCGCTGATCAGGATGTTGTAAAAGAAGGAGGGTTATTAGATAAATATTTCCTTCCAATGCTATTAATTACGTCAATTATTACTTACTTTGTTTTGAAGTTTCTAGTTTCAGTGATTGAAAAGTGCTTTACAGGTTTCCTAAAAAAAATATGTATATTTTGTTTTTCTCGTCTAAAATTATCCTTGTTATTATGTAATTGGATAGTTTTACTTCCAAAAATATTCTATCACTACATATCGTAACAACCATTTACCATTTATTAGGAAGTTTAAAATTAATTTTGAATTTAATTAATATAATATCGGTGTTTCCCGATATATCGCGATATTTTGAAAACTTAACAGATTAATATTTTTTTACACTGTGCAATATTTCCATTGCCCAATTAAAGAAAAAAAATTGTTAACATTTTTAACAATCATAATTTTAAAAAATCAATGTTTAATTATAAAAATGTAACAATAGATTTACAAGTTAGTTTAACTCGACTCAATAATCGTAACCAAAAATAAATGCTATATTAACTTTGTCAATAACAATTGCTGTAGATGGATACTAAGATTATCAATTGTGTTCAATAAATATCATTGGCGATAATAACTAGAATATTAATGCACTCCAATAATCATCACTGTCGATAATAGTCAGGAATTTATCGTTGTTGTTAATTATCTTATCCTAGATAATTATAGCGAGACATAGAATTTGCGAAGATAATATATATTTAAAATTTTCACTATCATGACATTTAAAAACTATCGATTAAACACGATGTATCGCTCAGCATTAGTGATTAATTAGAGCAATAAATCAAACTCAGTTCTCCACGAGATCCTAAATAATAACTTTGTTGTTACTAGAAATACAGGTGAAGCAAAAAATAAAAAGTAATTAGCATCAGTGTTAGTTAAAGTAATAATTTTAAAGCAGCATTTAGTTCGATAGCTTGTATTTACTTTTTGTGAAATAGACTATAAAGATTGATAGTTGAAAATATTGATCTTTTGTCTGATTTATTACAATGAAAACTATCGTCGTTGAGTTAAAAAAAAAAAAAAANAAAAAAAAAAAAAATGCTTCTCTTCACTTCGATTTAGTCATTCAAATTTCCATTAAATTTTATATATAATAGAAATATTTTTTTTTATCGTCGTTTTCTTTTCATGCTTTATTTAGATAAGTATCCGTTTATTGTTAACTTTTTTTTAAGTAACTATTACTGCAACATAAAAGAGTTTTTCAAAAGCTCATTATTTACAGAATTCACATAACTTTTTTGTTTATGACTAAATCTTCCAGTTTAATGATTTCTCTCTTGAAAATGATTTATATCAGATTAAGTTTTTGCAGTGAAATATAGAAGGGAACTGATTCCATTGTCTGTTGTTAAAGATAAATAAATAAAAAAAAAGAAAAACGTCAAAGTTAATACTGTGATTCATCTTGCTAGGTCATTGATATTATTTATTAGGTGACCCCATAGATGTTGTGTATATGATCCTGATCTTTTGAAGTGGAGCAAGCAGAATAAAATTGCATGATCTGAAGTGGCCGTATCATAAATAATACTAAAGTCTAGTTTCTGTCATTTTTTCATATATATATATTAAGATTAATGTCTAGACGGAAGTATAGTTTGCTAAAACTACGTAATTGAAAAAAAAAGGTTATGAAATTTTAATTTCAATTGGTTGGAAAATAAATACATAATGTTGAATATGAAAGAGATTCGTTAATATACGAATCCTTCATTTTCTATTACCAAATCGTGTTGATAACAAATTTCGGCTCTAATCAGGATGGCGATAATTTTGTTCAGTTTTGCTGCAATTCCAATTCTGGTAACCATACTATACTTTGCGGTCTTTGCTTTCAATAACCTTTCACCTTCGGGTTACCGCAACTTTTGTTGATAGGTTCTTGGTTTATTTACATATGTGTTCGTTTATTTGCAAAATCGCCAATAATGAGAGGGACTCTCGTTCGCAAATACGAAGAAAATGAGATTTTCACCTGATTTTTTTAAGTACCTGGCTATACTATAAAATATTATTTTTTCCATTTGCCTCAATTAGGCTTTTTTTTGGATATAACTGAAACATTTTATGCTTTTTCGGAAAATTATCCTAGCTGTAGAAATATGATAATTTATTTAATTTAATTTCTTTTCATTTGATAGATACTTGAAAGCCTTATCGCATATTTGACAGAGACAGTGAAAGTGCGCCGAGAAATGTGAAAAGTGGTAACCAATCAATAGAGTTTAAAACTAGCAAACTTTTCCGACTTTTTTTAGTTTATTGTTTATAATGAATGATAATTTTTTTTTTTATCTTGACGCATATCCTAAGGAATTTTAATTTGTAATAAAATATTTATCTTAACGGTTGTGTCTCCAATGACTTGTCTTATTTTGAAAAATGGATATTAAGGAAATGAAATTTTAAAACATTTTAGTTCCTCGGTGAATTTTTGTCCTTGTTATCATGTCTTTTATGCATTTTTTCATTTGATTAAAGTTTTATACACTAGTGTTTAAAATTAGAAGAATTCTCAAATCTGATCACTTAGCACTCTGATGAACGCATGAAAGTGCAAAAAAGTGGCCGAAAAATATTTTCTCTTTACTGTAAAGCTTTAAAAAAAAAAAAAAAAAAAAAAAAAAAAAAATTTCCTNTGGGCGACAGAGCGAGACTCCGTCTCAAAAAAAAAAAAAAAAAAAAAAAACTTTCCTATGTAATAATTTAAAAACTAAAGTCTCTATTAAATCAATTTTAAGTTATTTAATTCCCTTAATACGCTTTTTTTACGTTTTTTGAAAAATTTGCAAAAATTCACGTTTTTTTAAAACTTTTATTGAAAACTTTCTGAGACGGATGTGGCAGTAACTTTTTTATTTGTTGAATATAGAGAGATTCTTCGATGTTACTAACATTACTATTTTTATTATATGGAATTATATAAACTGAGTAAATTTGCTTTCGTAATTGCATAAATTTGTTACAGTTAACTATATTTTATTAAATAAATTAATTTACTCAACATTTGCTGCTATTTCAATGGTATCAATTTAATATATTTTTACATTCGTTATACGTTTCTCGTAATTTATTCCGTTTAAAAAGCAGTTGCAACTTAGAGTTTAAGAACAAATTTTATTCTCTATTAGAGTTTAAATTTCACTAAAACATGTAAATAACTTAGAAGATAAAAAGTAGAATAAAATGAAATACAAAATAAAATAAAGAAGAAAACAAAAGAAAAGAAATAAAAACAGATGAAAAAAAGGATGAGAAATGTGTCTTTAATTTTTTTATTCGTTAACATTATTTATTTTGCTCGTAATATTTAAATGAAGAATTTAACGTAGAAATATTTGTTATATCTATTAGCCAAATATGTAATCGCACTCGAGAAACAATGAGCTCAAATAAAGTTTACGTACAAAAAAAAAAAAAAAAAAAAAAAAAAAAAAAAAAAAAAAAACTAAATGAAAAAATAAAAGATAGTGAAAATATAACATAGAAAAAATATATAAAAGAATGAATAAATAAAGGAGAAAAAGAAATTAAAAAAATTAAACAAGCAATTTGAGAAAAATAATATTAATTTTATTGTAATTATTACTTTTTGAGGTAGTTTTTACATGAAGAATTTAATTCTGAAATTAGTAAAATTTGTTACTTCAGTTAATTTTGCTAAATCAAGTGAAAAAAGAATGATAAATGAGCGCTCATGGTAGGCATTCTTTATATTGGCGAGATCAAGATTATAGTAACCCTATAACCCAAACATAACATTGTTGAGAATGTTTTTCTGCCGGGTTTCGTTTCACTTGACTAAAATCAAGAGCAACGTGAGTCTCTCTCTCCGTGTGGGTTTCTGTTGCTTTATTCTCTCGCTTTTTTAATCAAAAAACCGAGAGAACAATGCTTTGAGAACTTGTGTATCATTGGATTACTTATTGTTCTCCTCATTTTCACTTCATATTTGAATAAAAGTGGAACTTTCTTCTTTTTTAATATCACCTCATTTGGTTTAGAAGCGTTTGGAGAAAGTAAGTGTAATGAAATATTTGTTTGCTTAAAATCTGTTTTTTTCTTCACAATTGCTATAATATTTATAAGATAAGATATTTCGATATATTTTTTTTTCTAATGCTTAAACGTTTTATTATTAGTATTTTCATTCGTGAGCAATTTATTTCACTACGAATTTTTTTTTTTCGTAGAGCATCCACATTTTATATTTTGTTATATAATTAATTTTACAGTGATTTCGCTCGTATCTTAGAAAAAGTAAATTAGTTTATTTTATTTTACTCTCAAACCAATGCTGTTAATGTTGCCAATTTACTACAAGTTTTAATCTTTGCTTTTATTATATTGATAAAAATCTTTTTTCTTTTTTCATTGTCAATGATTAAAGAATCAACTTAAAGTATCTGAGATGCTGTTAATGTTGCTAATTTATAACAAGTTTTAATCTTCGCTTTTATTATATCGATAAAGATCTTTTTTTCATTGTCAATGATTTAAATAATCAACTTAAAGTATCTGAAACTATAGATGTTCATATTTGTAAAGTTTTCAATTCAACTAATTACAATAGAGTTACATATTGAATGAATTGAAAAACACGTGATTTTAAACGTATATTAAACCAATTTGTATTTGGATTCTAATGAGAGGAAAACACGAAATATTTTCTATAACACAAAACGTGAGATCCGTGCATCATTCTTTATGTCTATATTGTGGTTAATAAGCCGGGGAGCAATTTACGAAATCACCAGCAATGGTTTGGATGCGAACCTGTGACGTTTGTGTTCATCTAAGCCCAAGATAAAAAAAATAGAAACGATATTAAATGTGTTATTGTAATCATCTTTCATGTAATTAATATTCTTGCCTACCTCTATGTCCGAATGGATTATTGTTATAAGGAGTATTAATATCCCTAACATTAATTGCTTTTAAAAGTATTCTACTCTTCTCTCGAAAATAATTATTATCTCTTTCATTTGTAGGAAAAGCGCTATGAGATGTAATTTTAAGATAGATATAGTGTAATTCTACATTGGTAATCAATCAATTTAAATCAGATGTAATAGAAATATTACTTACCACTATAAAGTTATGCCTTGTATGTTTCTTTGGAATGATTAAAGATTTAAATTTTGATAGTGTAGTTAAATTTCGTCTTGATAAAGCACTCACCCGAAATTTAGGCTGTAAGGGAGTGATAAAAACAAAATTCTTCAATTTTGATTTAATTTATTTTCATATTATAATTTCGAAGCAAAGGAAGAGTTAAATTTGTAACAATGATACAAATATGCCATATTTTGTTGTATAATCATTATTATATAAGCTGTTAAAAATCGCTTTCATCTTCTTGACGATATGAGAAGCTTTATCGTTTTCTTAATTAAATTAAATCTGACGGTTACGGAAGCAGTTACGGTCTTCTCAAGAATTATTGAAGCAATTTTCCTAACGATCGGAATAGACATAGCTTTTATTGTTATTTTAATTGTCGTCACGTTGCAGTAACTAATAGGATGACTCTTGTTTATTTTGAAAATAAGTTTCGTTGTCGAATGCGTTGCAGAGTTATTGAAGAACTTATGACACAATGAATTACATGTTATATTTTATTAATTTAGAGAATTATAATTAGAAGTCGTGTTTTAACTTCTGTATTACTTGAACGAACTATTGAAAAAGTAAAATAGACAAACCTCATGAAATAAAACCACATAAAATAAACCTTATAAGATAAAACATAAGTCACGTTTTTTCACGTGTCTCTTATCTGAGGAAGAGGAAAAGAAACACTATTTTGATTTCTACAGAATATTTATACCAATAAAAAAATTTCATTGTTATTATTTTTTGAGCTTGTTATTGTTTATCAGTAAATCCTTAAATTCAATTGTTTCTTTTTTTAAAATGATTATTATTGAAGACTTCTGAAAATAACATTGGTATAGACGCTAAAATTCGTCTATAGTATTTTGTCGATGTAATGAATGTTAAAATGTTTCACCTGTTAAAACTTAACAGCCTTGGAAAAAAAAATAAAAAAGAGTGAGAGAGAAATAACAAGTGTAAAACGTGGCTATAAATTGTATTTATTTTTTTATGACTTTCTGGAAGTAAATAATTGCAACTTTTTCTTGTTATCATTATTGAGTTGATAGAAACTTTTGAAATAGGAACTTCTAAACTTGTTAAAGGAAATTCCTTGCTATTTATAGTATATTAACCGGATTACGAATTAAATCTTGAATATTTGATTAAATCTAAACAGGACATTGTTAGAGAAGGAATATAGTTTAGCAGATTGTTTTTAACTATCAATCTATTAATCAAAATCTAAGCTGCTTACTTCATTAGTTTTGTTTAAATGTCCTTTTTGAGGTTGTCATTCTAGGTAGACCATTGTCAAAACTTTATTTTAAATTTGATGTGTTTTCTTACGTCAATGATAAAGTTAAAAGGAGTTTTTTTTAAAAATAAAAATCAATCTCAATATCGTTTTCAGTAATTATAAATTTACTCAAACGTTGTGCGCTCAAAACAATAACGCTTTCTTTTTAAATATAGGTAAATGCTTAAGAAATAGTGCCACAGCATACCTATTGTTATTATAATTGGCAGTTATTGAACTTCACTTACATAAATATTTCAAAACATAGCTAGTGTTTATAATGAAAATAAATTTCAAATTACTATTCTCTTAATGAAAGGTGCCAACTTTGCCAAGTGCAGCTAAGGGGAAACATGATCTAGTTTTAAAATCGATTATTAACTGTCCTCCAAATAACAAAGTGTTCTTTTTGTATTAGATTAATTAGTACGTTAAATTTATCGAGATATTCTATATAGCTTTTGTCTCTCATTAACCTGATGCAAACCTTGTTGTTTACCTCTAAGCTACACGTAAGGCTTTACACACATGTTTTGACGATACAAAATACGTCTTGACGTAAGTTTACAATCACTATTATAAATTTCTAAGACCCGATTGACGATACAAAATACGTCTTGACGTAAGTTTACAATCACTATTATAAATTTCTAAGACCCGATTAACGCCTAGTACAATTAGTGTTCTTCAGATTATATGCAATCAGTATTAGGAATTAAATGCCACTAGATTTTCAAAAGACGTGCATTTCTTTTAATCATTTTACTACATTTTCCACTATTCCACAATTATTTTCCATTACTTATTTGACTTTTGCTGTTCTCAGTAAAATGCAGCCATTTCTTTAATCATAACTTATGTAAAGCCTATTCATATAACACACCTGTCTGTATACAATAACTATTGTACTCATTTCGTCTTATCTGTCAAGTGCAGGCAATTTTTCTGATATTCATATTTCATTTGATGTATTTTGAAGTTAATACAGAGGAGGTTGTGTCAGCAATTCGGGGTGGTCGTAGCAACAAGACAACTTGGGAGGTCATGGATACAAATAGATTTGCAAGCAAGAGAAGTTAATGAATACAAATTCGATGCAGTGAAAGATATCTAAATTCTTCTAATTTTATCTGCTTCATTAAGTACATCTTTTTTTAGCTGTTAACCTATACACTTCCTTAAAAAAAAATTTTCCTAGTGGTAATGAAGAGATTGAACGTGCACCTTAAAATATATAAAAAAGCTACGAATAAAAGGCAAAGAAGGTTTTAGCAAAATTTTCTTACTTATTTTCGGTTTATCATAAAATTTTTGATCTAAATATATATTTCTTTCGATGGTCGTTGCTTATGAATTTGTTCTAAGCTAGGGATTGAAAATTGATGAGATGAATTCTATTATCATTTTATTTTTTTAGTGCATGGTTTATCCCTGGTAATAATATAAAGCATCAGCTTTAACAAATTACGCCAGAGATTAAAAGTGTGACTCAGTGCTTTACTATCAGTATACACATGATGTGTGAGTTCTTACAATGTGATGGGCAGGGTTAAGCAAATTTATAAAAGTCCATCAGTGCCCGATACAAATTTTGCAATGATTTAAAAATTCCTTTTATGAAATATGTGATAGTACATAAAACAAGTGAGTATTTTCTTATCTACCACTTTGACTTTGAAAAACATCAGTGGCAATTCCTCTGGCTTTAAACTGGAGAGCTTTATAATACTGGAAATTTTATTATTAAGAGGTTTCTATTATATTTCTAGAAGTTTTATTATAAATAATTAGCATGAATATTTGTTTATCTGACCATTTGTTATATCAGTTTAAATTATTTACATATAGTGCTGGCTAAAATTCTTTTAATTAATTTACCAGAATACGAATACATTATTCTTACAACTCGGAACAAAAATAATTTTTGAATCTATAGGACTATAAAAGTAATAAGAGTATATGACATAAACTTCTTCAAAGATGGAAGAAGTTAGAATTTTATCATTTATCTATTTGGGTAATTTCTAAGTTCTTAAAGTTTCTACGAAGGATTTTTTAAGATTTACTGATTTAAATTTAGTTATCTAGAGTTAAATAAAATAATAAAATTGGCAAAGCTAATAGTTTTAATGAAACGTAAATTTTTGAGGATAGCACAGAAACGAAATATTATTAATTCGTGTCTTATACGAAAAACTAAATATTTTTTGTTGGAATTGTTATCGTTTAGAAATATATTTAACCGAATTCTTTCAGATTTTGATATATACTTCCAAGGTATGTAGAAAAAAAAGTAATTAAAAAAATTAAATCATTTACTTTTTTCATAATTTCCTTAATAAGAATTCCATGTTTCATTTCTTCTTTTGATTAACGAATTATGCTTCTCTAAGTTCTGGAAAAAAGTAATAGTTAAAGAAAAATTTCCTTTTTTGAACTGTTTTCGTTTGGAAATATATTCTACCAAATTCTTTCAGATTTTGATATACACTAACTAGTATGTAAGGGAAAAAAAGTAATTAAAAAAAAACCGAAATCATTTTGCTTTTGCATCTTTTACTTACCTTAGTAAGAGTTTTAGGTAGAAGTAATTATTTGTCTCTATTTTTTTGATGAGGATTAAATTTTTTATTTTATCTATTTATTATTATTTTTGTTTTAAAGAAACCTAGTTGTTTTTATTTTTTTGTTGATATTTATCGTGGCATGCTTTCATTTAAGTGTTACTATTAAATCATTTATGTTTTTGCAAACTTTCATAGTTTGTTTCACTTAGGCTTTCTAATATTTTTTGTGCCATTTATAACAGAACAAATATACAAATCTACTATATTTTCTTTAAAATTTAAAAATTCTCCCAAAAAGGTAATCTTTGCTCTGAAAAATTCTGTTCAGAGAAAAAAATTCATTTGAGAAAAGCAGTCTATTTGTTAGAGCGTTTCTTATAATCATTTATAATCTATTTAATGTAATTAATTTTAAAAATAAAGTAGGTTTAAATAAAAGCCTTTATTTAATTAATGCATTTCTATTACAAATTTAAAGCTCAGAGAAAATACGGGAACTTTAACACCAGAAAAGTGTTATTTGGAGAGAAAACTGTTCATCCTAGGATGATCAATTATAAGATGTTTTTATTATCTAGTGTTGCTATCTTAATATTAAGGATACATGTTCCAATAAGTTTCAATCACACAAATTTTGTTCATTTTATTTCTTTTTCCTTCTGTAACTTAAACTTTTTGACACAGAACATAGTTTTCATTGTTATGTACTTATTTAGATCAAAATAAGTGAAAAATATTGTATTTACAGGGGTCTGTCCAGACATTTTGTGAAAGGTCCGTTTTTCGTGAAATTGTGAAAAAATTACTCACATTCTTTCAACCAGGGTCCGCTTTTAAGAATTTGTGCAAATAGGGTCCGTTATTGCAAAAAAAAAAACTTTTTCAAGGAGTTTTTAAATTGTAAAGACATACAAGATTATGTTCAACACTGTAAAATTATAATTAAAAAAATTAAATTTTAAAAAATAAACAACAATTGCTGGTTCTAAATTAGAGATGCAACATACAAATATTTGGTATTTAGCCTATACTGCTGAACGCAGAATATTCATTTCGGACGAATAATGGAAGAATCGTCTGCCGAAGACAAAACTTAATTCGTTTACATCCATCTTTCTTGTTTTCTGCCCTGGAAAGGGTTTATTCGATTAACAAAATAATAATGAAGATAAACAAATTTGTGAAGGGTCCTATTAAAAGAAAAATCATTTTGTGAAGGGTCCGTTTTTAAGTTAAAATATTTTGTGAAGGGTCCGTTTTTATGAAAAGATATTTTGTGATTTAACGGACCCAAATTTCTTCTAAACAGACCCCTGATTTAGCATTTTAATAATTTATGATTATTGAACACAGCATGAGACACCGGTGTTTTTTTTTTTCGGTGTTAAAGCTAAAATCTTCCAAAACACGGCTTCTTCTAAACAATAATTTAAGTATACACTTGTTTCTAGTTGTTTTGATTTAAGAGAATCATTCATCAGTGAAAATTCTTTAATTTACAAAATCAAGCCATGATGGTTCAGGGGATAGAGCGTTTTTCTTCCAATTAGGTGAGCTAGGTTCGAATCCCAGTGATGGGTGGTCGATTCGAATACCGTATCCGGCTTGCACCGAACACACTGCTGACGTAAAATATCATCAGTGGTAAACGGGTCATGAGTTAGAGTCCCATTGCCGTCAGGCTAACCGTGGGTGGTTTTCCTCCCCGTGTAACGCAAATGCGGATTAGTTAGTTCTTTCTTCCACTACTGGATCTATGAGTTCCCTTGTCTTCTGGATTGAATTCAAAATTAGAAGGCTACGGAGTTGAACATTAACGCAAAATTAAACACAAGAGTCGTAAACACAAAAAATTGTGTCGGCTGTTCAACGACGGTTATAATATAAAATAAAATTTACAAAATCAATTATTGATAAATTTTTGAATACGAAGGAAATTTTTTTTTTCCAAACTACTTTTTTCTTTCAAACTAAAACTTTTTAGCAACAACAAATAAGGTAACAAATATAATTCCTATAATCAAACAGATTTTTTTAGTAACTATTAGACTGTTATTAATAATTATAAAATACCAAATTGTAAATAAATTTTTAAAATAGTTGTTAGTTAAAAAATATCGAATGTGATAAATATCTTACAATCGAATTCTTAGAAGTGGAAAAATAAGCTCTCATGGTAGGCATTTTTTACATTATCGAGATCAAGATTATAGTAACCCTATAACCCAAGCATAACATTGTTGAGAATGTTTTTCTACCGGGTATTTAATAATATATATCTTTAATAGTAATTAGAGCATCAGAAAAATATATATATATAAGGTCACTGATGCCCAATCTGTGTCAACGTTTTCCCAATTTAAAATAAATATTACCTTTATTTTAATTTGGGAAAACGTTGGCAGCCAAGCTATTGTATCGTGGTACGCAAAATAAAAAACGGACCACCCTGAATAACTTTTGATCTAACGATCGGATCTTCATGTTCTAGGACTCTATCTTAATGGTTTGAGGGGATGACATCAAATATGTTAATTAATTAGTGCAGACAATATTTTAAATTACGAAATCAGCAGCAAAAAACGAATTTTTTTTTAATAAACATCCTTTTTTTTCGACAGATTCGGATTTCTGATAAGATTCGGAATTTATTTTTGGCATGGAAATAAATGTTTCTTTGGCAAGGGAAAAATTTTTTCTTAGGATAAACGAATTTTATAATTGGGTGCAAAATTGTTTTCAATTCGCTCAAAAAGTTCTCGAGATATAGCGAAATAACCCAAACCTGACCAAACTATGAAAATCGTGTTTCCCAGATTGCGGCTACCCCTATATTTTGGGTGTCAGAAATCTGAATCCGTTGAAAAAAAGGTATATTTATTAAAAGGTGTAAAAGTACGTTTTTTAGTCTGATTTTGTAACTTAAAATATCGTCTGCACTTATTAGTTAGCATAATTGAGGTCAATCTCTCCAGCCGTTAAGATGGATGGAGTCCTAGAAAGTGAAGATCCGATCATTAGATCAAAAGTTATTCAGAGAGGTCCGATTTTTATTTTTCAATCTGTACTTGATATTTTATATTGTTATATTTGATATTTTTGGTATTATAATTGATATTTTTTGGACTTCAGTGACAAAATTTCCGATGTTGAGGGAATGAGTTTTTCCCTCCCGCGTATTTTGTACCTAATTTTAAATACTGTAGCCCGAAGTTTATTAAGACGCTTGAATACAATCCCATCTGTGCTATTTCCAGCACTGAATGACGTAGATTATACGAACTACAAAAGATCTCTCCTCGTACCCTGTTTTTTCCCTCCTCCTCAGGGGATATCCTTCCTAAAAGAGTGAATGAAAATAGTTTGAACATGACTAATGCAACATGTGTTGTGTGTGACACGTTCTTTTAATTTAGAATACATGATAAACCCGAAGTAAGACTTGCTATTTTTAATAGAAAACTAGCTTTGGAGTAGAAATTCTTTCTTGAGCTTCCGCAATATCTGTCTGCACTTTTTAGGAAGAGAACTTTGAAAGTGTACGAAGCATTTTTAGCAGCAATAATATCTGACCATTGAAACTTTCTACTCGTTTAGTTATTAACACTTAGTTGACTGTCATCATCGTTTCTTATGTTTGTTTTTGATATAACGATGCAAAATTTCAATAATTTAGAATGTAGTTCCTACTACGTTATAAATGATTTTGAGCGGATAATTGCTCTTTTCAAACGATACTTTAATAATCATGTTTATTTAAATTCGAAAAAATAATTAAATTTAGTTTTTTCTTAATCGGTCTGAGATGTGTTGCAACATAGCTTAAAATAACATAACATGTTAAAAAACGCATAGAAAAGAACCAAAAAAAGGGGGGAAAGTAATTTTAATAAAATTACTGAAAAATTAAAGAAAAAATTTGAACAGTCAACAATAAAAATCCATGGTCTTGTCTCATTAGCTCACGCGATTATGTCAGCAAACATAGTGCTTTCTAACATTGTATTAATATAGCCAAAGCAAAATATATCAATACAACCGTGTGAGAATCACCAAAGAAAAAAAAAAAAAGAAGAGAGACCTATTCGTAAATATAATTTTATCAAGTAAAAATATCATAGAAATTCAAGAAAAAATACGAATTAAAACACGAATAGCAACATATTAAGTGAGAAGGGAAAAAATATAGATAACTATATAGCTATTTTTTTTCTTTTCTTAAAATATTGATGTTTCTAAATTTCATGTGTACCTAGGCAACACATTTTCCGTTGATCCTAATTTTCATATAATTTTATTTATGTACACTTATTTTATTTTATGTTTTCATAACTGGAGAAACCAAATTACTTACTAAATTTTAATAATAATTGCTAGATGCGATTAAAATTATGGGTACGAGAAATATATTAAAATGCTATATATATCAAAATAAAATGTTAACTTTCCCGAAGAAAAAGTTAAAAGGGTAAAAATGTTAAGGAAACTCCCGATTTATGCTTCAAAAATTTGATAAAAAAAATTCTAATTGTAATTTTTAAAATTCATATTTATTATAAAATTGTTTTTCATTTATATTCATTTTTTACGATTTCTAATTTCGATATTAGAAACACCACTGTTTATAGAGTGTGAGTCATATATTTTGATAAGATATTACTTTCTTATCTTTTATAGTTTCTCATTTCTTTGAATGAGCTTATTCATTAAATAATCTTATCCACAATCTCCTTTGCTTACTCCAATTTCGAAACCTTGATAAATAAGATAAACATTTTCTCTTAGAATGACCAAATTTTAGAAAACATAAATTGGACTATTATTTATATTTTTCAAAGTAGAACGTAGTAGCAAATTTAATCAATTTTGAGTTCATTGCTCAATGTGTGTTCATGCTCCGAAATTGTCTATGAGTTCATCTTATAAATGTTAAGCAATTGAGATAGATCCAAAAACAGAAGGTAAGCTATAACTTTTTATTTAATTGCTTCTTTGGAAATCTGTTATGCATTGTGACTATGAATCTTGTTACTTACACTAGGGGGAAAAAAAATTCTGTTGCATAATATGATTTTTTAGCAGATCTTACATACTTTCGTATCTCAGATTTCAAATTTGAAACTAACTATAGTAGAGAGAAACTAACTATAGGAGAGAGAGTAAGTTTCTCTCTGCTATAGCTAGGAGAGAGAAATTAACTAAAATTTTCTCTCACCGATCAAAGATTTTTACTCAATTTTTTGTTGAAATGTTCAAGTTTAAACATGTTTAAGGTTTCGTTTAAAAACAAAGGGTCGTGTAAATGTTGCGACAAACTTCTAGGGGAGTTAGGACACATCATATGGAGTAACATTGCATAGGAAGCCATGCCCACAATTGACGTCATTCGCCGCTTGGGGCTCTTTCCTATTATGAACTGTTTCTTCATATACTTCTGAACATAATAGGCGAAGTGACTATATCTGAGTACGACGACATTACCGGAGATGGGTAATTTTAATTCTGACAATGTGTTCTTATTTCCTATAAGTTTATCGCAACATTTACGCAACTCCCTGCTACATATAACGTTTTTTAAATTTTATATTTCTACAAAAAGTAGACTAAAAATGTCATTTAAAATCAGTAGCTTTAGGGGAGACACTAATTTCAAATTTGTACTCCCTCTATCCGAATTAGGCCAATATTTGTATAAGTGAAACAAAAAATTTGTTCCCCCGTGTTATTTAAATTTTGAAGGCTAGTAATGAATACATTTTTATATTTTCTTCTTTAATCACGTGAACCTTGTTCGAATCTCAGCGATGGCTGGTCGACACGAATTCCGCAACCGTCTAAAATTTTCCGTTTTTATTCTGACTTTTTATTAAAATCAGTTAAAAAATATCTTGACTATTAATAATGAATTACTTGTCTACTACTATTTAAAATTATGAGTTAACAATAAACATAGTAAAAACATATTTCATATCCATTTAATGTCAATCGTTAATTAAAAATATTACAGATCATTTATAAGTTATTGCTGTAATAAGGTTTTTGTATTTTGATGACAATAAAAATCCCTAAAATTCCATTTATATAAAATATTTAGTTTATTACGTGACTGTTATCAAGAAATTTATATTATTTCGCAAAATCTATTGGATTTTTTTTCTATCCATGTTAACAGCTATGAATTTTTAATTTAATGTAATGGTGTTTAGTTTATTTTTCTCCTTCTAATTTTTTCAGAATTTCATTTCCATTTTTTTTTTTTTTCAATTGTGAAGACGAGAAAGAATGGATTCAAATCTAGTTTCAAGAAGTTCTTTCTTTAGCATGGTTCTCACGATCTTGCTCTTCGACTTTTCGTTGACAAACATAAGTGCTAAGATCCGAGGGAAACCCGAAAATAAATATTTACGACTGCACTAGTTTTTCTAGGTAGGTCTATCCTTGAACTTCAACCATTTCAAATGAACCTACCATTTGAAGTTGGCAAGTAGCTGAAGGCAATAAACTTGACCTATTAAAGATCCATTTCAGATAGTCACGTGCTCATTGTGTATCTCTTCTGCTTCTAAATTTTTTTAAACTATGACCTATAATTATATTTTACTTTTTTTTTTCTTTGTCCCCGTCGGATTAATTCCGAATTGAGGGAGGGATGTAGCTGCCAAATTTGTATTTTGCTTTATTTTCGGTCTGCCTGGCTTTGAAATAAAGCCAAATAGACGTACTTGAGATTCCGTGGAGTTTCATTTTACTCAAGTGCGTCGAACTATCTGTCTCTGTTTATTGGTCGCGACCGCAGTCGCGACGTTTACAAATATCGCTAACTTTGCCGGATTGTTTTGGTGACAACTATTTTGACCTTCTCCCCCCATTTAAATTTCAGAAAATAGCCCCGGTGGAATTTGTGTGGAAGGGATATTTTCAGTTTCTTTAGAAATCTCCATGTTTAGTTTGGTGAATACATATCTAATTACCCTCTTTTCTTTTATCTGCACAAATCTACAGGGTTATTCTAGTTATTCATAATTCCCTCCGGGGTTTTGAAGCGTTATAGTAAAAAAACGAAGACGAATATGGCAAAAAAGAACATATGAAATTATTCCGAAAGTATTCAAGTTTTAATTTAAGCAGTTGCCGGTAGATGGCAGTAACATGTANCTTCACAAATCTATTTCTAAATATTTTTTCGATTTTTTTTTCTTGCTGCTTATAAATATTTATTTGGTGTGAAAGCAAATAATTTCGTTTAACAATCACTTAGTTGTTCTTATTTTTAAACTGCCTTTAAAAAAGAAAAACGAAAAATATTGTTCTCCGAATACTCATAAAATAGCTCGATTTTCTCTATATTAGTGCCGTTCTTGTGAGGCGCTAACAATAATTTTCGTTCTAAGGGTGATGTATAGTGTGGCTTTCAGGAGAACTCCTCCAGATACCCGTCTCGCGTCGTGGTGGGTACTATGGTTACGAGGAAAGGTCACTTCGAATAGGGGTGTGGGGTGAAAAGTTTTGTCTTAATCTTAGCGTAGGCCGTAGTGAGTAAACCAATCGACATCTTTTTTCCTCCATTTCACCCCCATTAGAATTGTGCTCTCGTTTGTTACCATAGCAGCAGACAGCCCCTGACTTTCAGTATGGAGGAGTTCTCCTCAAAGCCGCACTGTATCGATCGTGGCGCTATCATAAGGACACAATTCTTGCTAATAATCTCAAGAACGTATGTATCACTATAGGGCGAAATTGACGGTCGCCACCAGCCACAGGGCTTAAAAATTGTCTGCCAATTGTTTTTTTTTTCGTCAAAAATGCTTACCATGTATATCTTTCTTTATTTTTTCAATAAATGTGGAATATTTTATAATATTTCCTAGGAGTCGCTATAGTTAAGAGGAGGCAGGGATCGAGTTTGTTGTTCTAAGTTTGGTTTCTCAAGATACCTAACAAGACATATCTAATTTTTCGATTTAACAAGATTTTATTCGATTTAACGGTTATTTATCAAGATATATCTCTATTTTAAACAATTTTTAAATTAATTCTTTATTTTGTAATAATAGCGTCGCTTATAAACTACAATGCAAAGACCAGCAAGTGAAAGTAGGCTTTTTTTCCCTGGAGAATACAAATCTGCAGTGAAAAATGAAGGGTCCTTATTTAAGATTTCAAAGTAGCCCACATTCTCAAGGATTAAGTTAAGAGTTCAAGTTTTGTATCATTAACTACATCCTTTGAAAACATTTCATAAACGTAATGTTAGAATTTGCGTATTTATCAAGACAATTCAATATCTGACCTTTCCATGTTTTTGGACATCCTGTAATTTTTTTTAAAGAGTGAGCAATTGGAGAATTAAAATCGTCATTTAACATCTTTCTGTTAAAACTGTGTTTAAAGCCTTATGAGGTATTTAAAAGTCATAAAAATGAAAATGTAGGGTGAAGTTAGTAATTAACTGATTGAGTCTCGTTTTGACTATAATTTTTTTTTTAAATTAAGTCAATATAATTTAAAAAATATATTTTTTATTACAATTTTTTATATATTAACATAAATCTTTTTAACTTTGAAAAACTGAAAATGTGAGACTAGAGATCTTAGATTGCAGTAAGAGTTAGTTTTGCTGCTCATGAGGATTTGTGCTTATTTTTTGCTTTTTTTTCTTTCTTTCTTTCCATGTTTTACTCGTGTGTCCATTCCATTTTTTACAAGATGTGTCCACATTAATTTAGGAGTTAAACACTCAGTTTAAACATTTTTTGGAGGGGAAAAAACTGAATGAAATGAAGAGGGAAAAGTCTGACATTAATTTTTTTCCTGCAAAGGAGAATTTTCTTACCGAAACCTCTGTAAGTGGATTCAAAGAATCATCGGGGCGCATAAATTCAACATCTTTGAGTTTATAGTGTTAAGGGTGTGGTTGGTTGCGTTTCACGTTCTACTTGTTCATTGCTCTTTCAACAAAACATAAAAACTCCTTTCAAAAGTTCTTTTTTTTTCTTTTTGTCTTTGACTCCCTCCCCTGCAACTCCCCTAACATAGCCTCTTTAGCTGATTCACTCTATTATTATTTTGTTTTTATAGACATATAGTATATGTTATACAGGCATGCAATGGCCTATATCATCAAAACAAAGCAAATAGGCAATTAGTAACGCTGTGACACTTAAAGTGATGAATTTTTGTTCTTCCCGATATATTTTTTTAAAACTCGGGACATAAAATTGAGAGCTTAAATGAAATCGGTATTTCTCGGTTAGCCGAACAAGCGAAAAGTCACCAAAAAATGCAGACTTCTGACAACTTTTTTTAAAATTTATTTTTTAAACATATAAAAATAAATATGATAAAATATTAAATTAAATAAATTAAATGAAATAAAAAAAAATTAAACTAAATAAAAATTAAATGAAATAAAAAAATTAAATTAAATAAAAATTAAATTAAGTAAAAATTAAATTAAATTAAATTAAATAAAAATTAAATTAAACAAAATAAAAATAAAATAAAATAAAATAAAATAAAAATTAAATTAAATTAAATTAAATAAAAATTAAATTAAATAAAAATTAAATAAATAAAAAAATTAAATTAAATAAAAATTAAATTAAGTAAAAAAAACTGAATAAATAAAAAAAATTAAATTAAGTAAAAAAAATTAAATTAAGTAAAAAAAACTAAATAAATAAAAAAAATTAAATTAAGTAAAAAAAATTAAATTAAGTAAAAAAATTAAATAAAATGAGAAAACTAAAAAAAGTAGTTGAATTTCTTGCTCTCGGCCAATCGAAAAGTACCGTTAATTCCATAGTCGTATACATCTAAATAGTATTGAGGACGTGGTAGCCAGGGGTAAGAGAATCGGATTACGGTCCAGGGAGGCTGAAGTTCGATCCTCGTCTCCACGAAGACACATCGAGTACATGCGATATATACGTGCTCGTAAAATCTGTCCTGTGGTCAGTGGCTGAACTCTACCATGGGTACAGTTGAACTTTTTTTTTCCATTAAGAAATTTTTTTCACTGACCTCTCATAAATCGCTGTTGGTGGAAAGAGTGAACAGAAGGCAAAAAAAATAAATAACCCTGAATACAACTTTAGTTTCTAATGATTGGCTTTTCACTTACCGGAAACCTGTCTAAATGGTTCTAAAAGTTAACCTCAATTAGGTTAATAAATTAATACTTACCTTTAAACTAAGGCACCAAACTCAAAAACATGCTTACTTAAAATATATATAACTTTTTTTCCCCAACGGATTTGGATTTTTGACCGTTAATATATAAAATGTGTGGCTGGGTGGCGCAGTTTGTTTGTCGTCGGTCTTCTGAGCCCAAGTCTGCGGGTTCGATCCCCGGCCCAGACACCGGATTTTCGGGATGCAGAAAATCCTCAGCGGCCATGTCGTATGATTATGCGGCATGTAAAAGTTCCCTGGAGTACCTTATTGACTCTTGGCATTTCCGGCAAAATTAATTTCTTACTGCACTTTAGCATCCAAATAGAGTCTCGGTGCTGTCATCTAGTGTGGCAGGAACAAGACGTCCAAATTAACATGACCAACGGTATCTCACCCATTGTGGTGGTCCTGAAACAGTGGATACCACCTCTGGAGAACGCACTAGGTCTGCTCATCGGCAAGACCGATTGTGCAGCTCATTGGAAATAAAAAAAAAATATAAAATGTATCTGCTGTCTGGGAAATATGGTTCCACTAGCTTAGGCAGGAGATCATTTGAATATTTTCCAATACAGCGATTTCTCAATGAATTTGTACATTAATGCACAGCTTAATTGTTTTTTTAAATTTTAATTACCGTTGACTTTTTATTATTTAGGCTTATAGAAACATGTTCTAAAATCTTAACAAGAAACATTTGGTATCACATAGGCATTGTCCCCACAATCAACGGCATTGTCCCCACGTGTCGTTCGCATTCATTTTACTAATACTTGCATGTCACAATGAATCGAAGATAAATAACTATTAAAGAACGGTCTATAACAGTGGTTACCAACTGGCGGCCCGCGGGCCTCATCCGGTCCGCGAAGACTTTTTTTGTCGCCCGCGAGTCAAATATATTAGTTGTAATTTTTTGCTGTCAATTTTAGTTGAAAAATGGGTTTTAAATACTTTTAAGTTTTATATCTTAACAATTTGATATATGTTGCACATTAATTGTTTAATACATAGGTGCACATTAAAATTATTGTAGCCAGAATTTTTCAATATGCTATTAAATATCTTTAAAAATGTACTTCTTATTTTAATTTGTAATTCAATACTTTTGTTAAATATCTGCCAATACTTGATAAAAATCTGACAGTAATATTTAATGTTCCTCCAAACATAAAATAGTCCTGTATAAATTTTTGCTGAAGTTGCGGCCCACCATTTGACTGGTATTTTTAATTGTGGCCCCCGGCCTCATGTAAGTTGGAAACCCCTGGTCTATAAACTCTCATTCGAACTCGTTTTTAATTAATTATTGACATAAGTTAACAAGCACATTGCTATTGTTTTTTTTAAAAAAATAAATAAAAAGAAAAAAAACTGCAGTTTAAATTCCAACAATGCGTAATGCTAATCCTATTGAAAACTTCAATTGAATCGTTTTTTACCTGAACGGACGAATTGAAATTTTGGATTGGTAGGCAGAGAGAGCCTATAGTTTATGGTGGAAAATATCAGGCTAAAAATAAAATTTCGTAGGCCTTTAATCAGAGATAACGAAAGCTTAATGATCTTTATTATCTTATCCGTAGAACCACTAGCAACAAATTTACCTTGGCCCTAGTTGGGCTGAAAAGTGGCTCAATATTGACATGCTCCTATATGAACATGCACCTAGGGACCAATATCTGAATGTCAATATTTTTTAATATTAGTCCTGTATAAAGCCAATATCGGCCTATATATGGACAATATAGGGCCTATATTGGCCGAATAATGAATATAAAATATCGGATGAATCTGACAGCTCTATATAGGGTCGATATTGGTTGTAAAGTGGCTGTAAAATATCGAGTGAATCAGACTATTCTATATAGAGCCAATATTTCTGCTCTTTGAGCACTTATTGAGTCTAGATTCGTGAATAATTGGTCCAATGAGGGCCCAAGTTATTTCACTGCTAGGGATGTTAGCAACGTTTTAAAAAAGTATTGATGCGAGATTTTATTTATTTAATTAAATTGTGTGAATATGAATCTAAGTGTGTGATTTGTAAATCATGTGAATACGAATCTCGATGTTTGAGTTTAAAATCGCTTGAATACGAATCTGAATGTTTGATTTTAAAATCGCGTGAATACGAAACTCGATGTTTCATTTTAAAATGGCATGAAAACGAATTCCGATGTAAAATTTTTAAGTCACTTGAACCCGGATCTTAATGGTGGTTTTTATATCGCGTGAATACGAAACGCGATATTTGATGTAAAATCGTGAAGAAAAATAAAGATCGCGTGAATAGGAATCGCGATGTGTGATTTTAAATCATGTGAATGTAATTTTTAATCACGTTTGCATTGGTTGGATAAAGCATAAAAACGAAAAAAAAATTTCGCGGTAATTTGAAAAAGACAACTTTTCTTTGAATATACGGATAGATTGTTTTTAATTTTTTAGTAATAGTAAACAATTTTCCGTGAACGGCGTTCGTGTACATTAAACAGGTCTGCTCCATAGAGATATTTTTACAGTTTTAAAATCGCGCAATATTTTGTTCCCAAAATTTAAAACTTATTTTCACAATTTTCTGGCGCAATCAATTTTAAAGAAATAGCAATCTTGATTAATATTGTTATCGTGATCGAAAATGATCGCGATAATTTCCTAGTCGATAATTATCGCACATTTCTTATAGATCCTGAATGAAGATGGTACTCTCCATATATCTTCTGAATCATTTCAAAATATCATTATCGCCATAGCAAAAAAAAAATATCGGTACATCACCGAACGATTGTGGAAAGACATTTAGATTATACTCATGCCTTAAATGTCCTGAGATAATATTTATCTTTTACAACCGCCTCAAATATGCGGAGAAATAGCACATTTTTTGTTTGATTCGTCATAGATTGACAATCAATCAGTCATCAACGAAGAACATAATGTCTGGTCAGCTGACCGACTTATTTAATGTAGCTATCCCTTTCTTATTTATTAGCACAGCTTTGACGCTTGATTGCTATCAATGTAAAAAACTGATTCATTTATTGGGTCAACGGCTCTTGCTGAGTTTGAAAGCTACTATTCTCAAAACAATATAGTTTATTAATTAATTACCCGTTCAACTATCCACTATATCTAGCTCGTAATGAATAAAGCCTTGGATGTGGTTATTCATCCATGCATATTGTTGACAATGTTTAAGGGTTGTAATGGGATTATAATTCGTCAAATTCCTTTCTTTTTGAATACATTAAAGAAGGAAGGTTTGCTTGTACAACTAAGGTGAAAGTAATTCAAGGTATTCGATTCAAGGACATATGTATTATTGTACTGGGAAATACAGATGAATTTTTTGTGTCTGTTTTAACTTTAAAAATGAAAAATATTGTTTTAATTGAAATGAATTTTTTTTAAAAATGNAATAAATAAAATTAAATTAAGTAAAAAAAATTAAATTAAATAAAAAAATTAAATTAAATAAAAAAATTAAATTAAATAAAAAAATTAAATTAAATGAGAAAACTAAAAAAAGTAGTTGAATTTCTTGCTCCCGGCCAATCAAAAGTACCGTTAATTCCATAGTCGTATACATCTAAATAATATTGAAGACGTGGTAGCCCAGTGGTTAGAAAATCGGATTCCGGTCTGGAGAGACTGGGGTTCGATTCTCGTCTCCACTAAGACACAAATCTGTCCTGTGGTCAGTGGCTGAGCTGTACCACGGGTTCAGTTAAACTTTTTTTCTCCATTAAGAATTTTTTTTCACTGACCTCTCATAAATCGCTGTTGGTGGAAAGAGTGAACAGAAAGCAAAAAAAATAAATAACCCTGAATACAACTTTAGTTTCTAATGATTGGCTTTTCACTTACTGGAAACCTGTCTAAATGGTTCTAAAAGTTAACCTCAAACAGGTTAATAAATTAATACTTACCGTTAAATTAAGGCACCAAACTCAAAAACATACTTTATATATGACTTTTTTTCCCAACGGATTTGGATTTTTGACCGTTATTATATAAAATGTATCTGCTGTCTGGGAAATAGGGTTCCATTAGCTTAGGCAGGAGATCATTTGATTGTTTTCCTATACAGCGATTTCTCAATGAATTTGCACATTAGTGCACAGCTTAATTGTTTTTTTAAATTTTTATTACTCTTGACTTTTTATTATTTAGGCTTATAGAAACATGTTCCAAAATCTTATCAAGAAACATTTGGTATCACATAGTTTCATAATACTAATTCGTTCGTAGATATGTTCTCCCCATATGTCGTACGCATTCATTTTACTTATACTTGCATGTCATAATGAATCGAAGATAAATAACTATTAAAGTACGTTCTATGAACTTTCATTTGAACTCATTTTTGATTAAATATTGCCATAAGCACATTACTATTGTTTTTTGTTTTTAAATAAATCAAAAGAAAAAAAAACTGCAGTTTAAATTCCAACAATGCGTAATGCTAATCCCATTGAAAACTCCTATTGAATCATTTTTTAACTGAACGGACGAAGTAGAATTTTGGATTGGTGGGTGCGCAGGGAGAGCCTATAGTTTACGGTGGGAAATATCAGGCTAAAAATAAAATTTCTTAAACGTTTCTTCAGAGATAACGAAAGATTAATGATCTTTATTACCTTATCCATAGTATCACTAGCAACAAATTATCCTTGGGCCTAGTTGGGCTGAAAATTGACTCAATATGGGTCCTATATCTGAGTGTCTAGATTTTTTAAATATTAGTCCCGTATAAAGCCAATATCGGCCTATATATGGACAATATTGGGCCTATATTGGCCGAATAATAATTGTGTGAATATGAATCTAAATGTGTGATTTGTAAATCACGTGAATACGAATCTCGATGTTTGAGTTTAAAATCGCTTGAATAAGAATCTGAATGTTTGGTTTTAAAACGGAATGAAAACGAATTCCGATGTAAAATTTTTAAGTCACTTGCACACGAATCGTAATAGTGGTTTTTAATATCGTGTGAATACGAAACGCGATATTTGATGTAAAATCGTGAAAAAAAAGATCGAGTGATTTTAAGTCATGTGAATGTAATTTTTAATCGCGTTTGCTTTGGTAGGATAAAGCGTAAAAACGATTTTTTTTCCTCGGTAAAAGACAAACTTTCTTTGAAGATACGGATAAATAGTTTTTAATTTTTTAGTAATAGTAAAAAAATTTCCGCGAACTGCGGAAATTAAACAGGTCTGCTCTTCTGATGCTTTTTTCTTCTTTTCTGGTTGCATTTTTTCCTTGAAATATTGTACAATTTTAAAATTGCACAATATTTCGTTCCGAATGAATTAAAGCTTATTTTCCCAATTGTCTGACACAATTTTATTTTATTTTATAACCGTCGTTGAACAGCCGACCCAATTTCATGGGTTTACGACTACTTACGTTCAACTCCGTAGCCTTGTAATTTTGAACCAATCCAGAAGACAAGGAAACTCCTGGATCAGTACCCCCAGAGGTATTGATTTGTTGTGGGAACATGGAGGACTTTGAGACTCGACAGATTTAACGTGCATCAGTCACCATTAACTACACGGGGAATCTTCGGCCGGCGAGGATCGAACCCACGACCTCTTGGATATGGGCTCAGCGCCCTACCGACCAGGCTATCCCGGCCCTCTGACACAATTTTAAAGATATTAAGGAAATAGCAATCTTGACAAATAATTTTATCATGATCGAAAATGATCGCGATAATTTCCTAGTCAATAATTATCGCACATTTCTTATAGATCCTGTATGAAGATGGTACTCTCCATATATCTTCTGAATCATTTCAAAATATCATTATCGCCATAGCAAAAAAAAAATATCGGTACATCACCGAACGATTGTGGAAAGACATTTAGATTATACTCATGCCTTAAATGTCCTGAGATAATATTTATCTTTTACAACCGCCTCAAATATGCGGAGAAATAGCACATTTTTTGTTTGATTCGTCATAGATTGACAATCAATCAGTCATCAACGAAGAACATAATGTCTGGTCAGCTGACCGACTTATTTAATGTAGCTATCCCTTTCTTATTTATTAGCACAGCTTTGACGCTTGATTGCCATCAATGTAGAAAACTGATTCATTTATTGGGTCAACGGCTCTTGCTGAGTTTGAAAGCTACTATTCTCAAAACAATATAGTTTATTAATTAATTACCCGTTCAACTATACACTATATCTAGCTCTTAATGAATAAAGCCTTGGATGTGGTTATTCATCCATGCATATTGTTGACAATGTTTAAGGGTTGTAATGGGATTATAATTCGTCAAATTCCTTTCTTTTTGAATACATTAAAGAAGGAAGGTTTGCTTGTACAACTAAGGTGAAAGTAATTCAAGGTATTCGATTCAAGGACATATGTATTATTGTACTGGGAAATACAGATGCATTTTTTGTGTCTGTTTTAACTTTAAAAATGAAAAATATTGTTTTAATTGAAATGAATTTTTTTTTAAAATGAAATTTTGTTTAAAAATATACAACCCAAATGAATTTGAATACTCCCAAATATATTGATTTTGGTGTATGAATGCACCCATGATTTTGAATAAACCCAATTAAGAATTATTTAATATATTGTTTAAAACTAATCAAAGTGTTAGGATTGAAGAATTAAAATATTTAAATACAGTTGTGCTGTGCATTCTGGTTGGTTATCAATAAAGTCCGGATATTTGTAAAAGGTGATCAAGCCGTTCGCCAAAGGCGGCTATAAAAATTACAAAAATTTTTTTAAAATTTTTCTGTTTACTTTTCCAATAATTAAGAAATATTTCACTTAAATAAATTAATATTAAATAAAATTTTCAATAAAACGTTGGTACAAAAACGCTGTGTTGAGTCATAATTTAAGTCATTGTTATAATACTTTTTCAAATAATTTTTTTGTTTTCTGAATAATAAGTACTGGTCTAAATACTTTTATAATATGAAAAGCTTTTCTTCTTAACTCTTGTATCTAACTTTTACCAACCGGAGTCGAAATTTTTTCGAATCCGACTCCTGCAAAATTTTCAATTCCGACTCTACAGTCCTGACTTGAATTCTCATGCAAGTTATCATTTATTTAGACAGTCAAACTGGCTTTTAATAAGGATGAAAGAACCGCAATATTTATTCGTTATAACCAAGTACTCGCCAAAAACAAGTTCGTTAAAAAAAATCATATAAGCTTTATATACTCTAAATTATAAATATAGTACTTACTTTATTTTTTTCTGAACAAAACAAAATAAATTTGTTAATTTTCATTGAACAGTCTTATTGTCGCTTTGCTATGGTATTATTGTCTCACACCGACATCAAAAAGAAATTTTTCTAAGTATGGATTAGTTTGGCTGGAGATTTTGATCACAAAAATATTTCTCCCTAAAACTGTGATTCGCTCGTTAAAAGCGATTCAAACTCCAATCGACTTAAAATTGCACCAACTTAGGATCTCCGTTTTTTTCGTTAAATCCGGGTTCGTTATAAGCAAGTTCGATTGTATTAAAAAAATTCAAGTAAATAATATGAGTTTTGTAAGTCTTATGTAGGTCATACTATGTTTCTTTTATTCAAAAGTTACTTTAAATAGACTAATATGTATACATATGTGTGCCCATAAACTAATGAATAATACCAGACAAGACATATCTGAATAAATATGTTCCAGAAGTGTTGGCGCCCTTTTCTATTGACACAAGAGAAACTCAGATGTTTTCCTCTTGGATAAATATTTTTTTTATACACTCTTTTCTATTGAAACGATGACGAGATAGTGATAAATAGCTCATCAGATTTCTTTCCGAACTAATTCAGGATCTTGTGCTGATAATTAATTTTAAGTAACTAAATAAAATCTAAGACGTCAGAGAACAGAACATCGAGCTTTCATTTGGAGATTAAATATAAAAGTAACCATTTATTTCATCTTTGTATGTTTTTTTTAGTTAAATTTATTTAAATTAATAGATACCAAATGTATTGATCACGAAATTCATTTTCATGTAAACTATATTTAAGTACTATAGTCCTTAATATTGATTAAATAGTATTAATATAGTATTGCTATATCTATAAGTAAATACTATTATCTATATTAGCTAAATTTTGTTTGAAAATGATATATTTGTTACTATGAATGACCGAAATTTGTGGTTGTTGACTTTGGTTGTNTAAAATTCGATTGTTTGCTACTAAGTTCGAGGTAAGACTACTATTTTTACAATAAATTGCTAAAAATTGACAATTTTCAGAAAGATGGCAACTTTGTAAAAAGATTAATTTAAAAACTTTAAATAGCTGCTCGCCAGATTTTATTGCATTATAAAGAAAAGTTATTGAAACTAAATAAACAACAACAACTAAAACACGTTATAACCCAAGAAGTTTCTGTGTACAAAATAAACAACAACTAAATTCCATTCGTTTAGCATTGCGTCATATGTTGTTCCTACTAAATCGAAGTAGTTGTGTTTTTTTCATATTATACCCAATAGTAATAGATGAGTGATGAGATGTAATGAGCATAGTAATAGATTTAAAGTTTTAGTGTCTTCTTGAGTCGTTGATTAGATGCCCTCTTTAGCTAGTTTTCGAAGGTAATGTCGTCGCATGAAATGATGCTTTTTTTTGGGGAATAATATTACTTTTTATAACTGCTGTAGGTTTACAGTAGTTACTAATAACTCTTAGGTCAAGTATAGCCGGCGCCCTCTATATTCATTCTGAAATTGGTGCTAAACGTCAATAGGGAGAAAGTCACAGTTAAAATGAAAAGATTTGTGGTTTATTTTTTATATTTAAAAATTTGATGCAATGCTGCTTTGTCTGGGCTCTTAAAAATTTGCAAAAAAAGGAGAATAAGGCATAGATTTTTTATAATTTTCATCTAGATTTTAAAAAAATGACAAATTGGGTATACTATAGCCTACGTCACAGGTTGTGTTATTCCTACTAAATTTAACCCATGAACGGCATTTTCTGCGAGCCTAACTTCAAGCCACAAATAAACAAACGAAGTGTTTGATCGTTTAAATAGCTGCTCGCCAGATTTTATTGCATTATAAAGAAAAGTAATTGATATTCGATTTTTGATTAATAATTGATTAATGTGGATAGTGGCATAGAATTTAGCATTGCGTCATGGTAAATGTTATTCCTACTAAGTGGAAGTAGTTGTGTTTTTTTATATTATACCCAATTGGCGATTTTTCAAAATATTTAATAACTTTTAAAATATTTAAATTATTTGTCCTTTTCGAAGCACAGATAATTCTTGCGACAAGATGGTATATACAGTTTAAAATTATAGCTTTGATTTAAGTGTAACTTAACACTTAAACAGCTGGCTTATTTATTTTCCTTTGACAAAGAGCTATAAAAAGCATGTTAAAACGAAGAAAAGAATCTGTAAAATTATTATATGAGCAATTTATATATCCAGTTCGGTTAACGTACGTTTGAAATTATTAATTCTTGAGCGTGTAAAGAAAGAAAAAAATCAAAATCACAATTTTTATTTATTTATTTTTGTTATGGTAAAATTTTAATATTTTTTAACGTAATTTATCAATCAATCGTTTAGCAGTCAAAATAGAATTATCATTTCCCATTAGCTATGTCAATAACGATAGAGCGATGATCTCGTTTTTCGTTTATTTATAAACAAAATGAGCAAATGCAGCGAAAAAATATCTGGTGCGATTCTTTTTTTAAAAATGCTTTCAAATGGAAAATTCGACGACCCGTGCGAAGCGAAAGAAAAAACAGCGCTTAGTATCTGGTTTTCCTCCTCTCGGGCACAACCGCTATGATTCACAAACCGCAGATTCTTCTTCAGAATTCTAATTCTAATTGGCAAATGGTTCTAGAACTTAATACTTTACTAAGAAAGTAACCCGTTTTTTAATGTTTTTTCCCCCTTTCCATCTATGCTATTATCTTACTGAGACAGGTGATGTTAAGCAAAGCAGATGTCTTAAGAACTGGACATCTGCTAAGTTTAGCATTGCTTTCTTTTTTCTATTTTTTTTAAAATTCCAATCTTCTTGTAACTTGTGCTGGATTTCGAAACAAATCATTATGTTTGCTTAAACCATTTGGGTGTGTGTAACGAATGAAATACAAGTTTTATTGAAAGAAGTAAATAAATAAAAAAATAGAGTGGCAAAAGAAGCAAAAGAAAATTTTTTTTTCTTCCTAATCCTTTTTTCTTCTTTTTTCGTCAGATTTTTCAAGAAATGTTTGCCCGATTCACCCATTTTTTGTATTACCAATTTCGTTTGGTGCAGTGTAACATATTCCTACTCTTCTGCCATTAACCTTACTTTCAACTGTACATGTATGTACAACTATGTATTAGGATTTTATGTGATTTTTCTATTAAATTAAGATTTTTCTGTTATATTTTTTTCTATTAAATGTGGTTTTATCTAATAAGCTCCATGGGTTATTTGTTTGGTTTATATTTAAATTTAGTACTAGTTTTCTTTATATTTGCGTTTACTTTTATATTTTTTATTATTTGCCCAGATATCCCAATACACCCAGATATCCTATGAAATCAAATATTAATAGAAATAAATTGGAAGAATAATGCGTTATTTTCTGTAAAATAATGAAATGGACATAATAATGATGGAAACAGATTTAGACTTAACCCGTTCTAAACGGATTTTTAAAAGTCATATTTATGTACTGTTTCCAGATGCTAGTCTAACGAAAGTAAATTTTGCACATAGTTTCGTTTTTCCTCAATAAAAAAATTTATTGCCTCTACATATTAATTGATCAAATTTCGTGAAGCTAATATTATTGCAGTTCAATTTTCAAAAAATCACAATGAAAAAAATTGAAAATACATCTAAAAAAATTTGCAGTTTTACTCAACAAAATACGAAACATCTCTTACCAAGTAAAGATTGAAGTTCTGTTTTCGAGAGTTTTCTTTGAATAAACATTACTATTCTCGTATTATTCTGAATGTTCGTGAGGGTTTCTTTCAAAATCATGAAGTTTATATTCTAAGCTAACTTTAGAAAGTTGTTTAGTTAAAATCGATCAGTTCCTTTGAAAATTCTTTTTTTTTTTCTCATCTTTAGTCTTAGATTTTCTTTGAATTGTTTATTATTACTTAAAAAAATTCATTTCAATTGTTCAAAATATTTATTCTGTTTATTTCTTGTTTTATTTTTTTTTTTCAAATGAACGACAAACAAATTTTTTGAGTTCTAAATTGCTTTGATATTTCAAAGAAACTCTTTTTGAATCTAATCGATCCCTAAATTAACTTATTTATTTTTGTTTCTGTTATTAATCTTCGATGCTCGGGTAATTTAGTTACAAAAAGGCTTAACGCTATTAATATTGAGAAAAAAAGTTTAAGAAATTTTAATTATGTAATTTTAAATTGTAAAGTTATTTCTTGTCTAATATGAAACTAACGAATCCCTTCTTTTTTATTTCGTGAAAAATATTTATTATAATATCGTTTAAAGAGAGGAGTTTAACTAAATGACTTCGAAGTTTCCCTTACTTTCGTTTAAATCTTTCTGTCAGTTAACCACCCAGTTATGTACCACATCACTAAAATAATTATTAAAAAAAATTCATTTGATTAGAAAAAAATTCACTAGATAAGAATTTAAAAAGAATGCTTCAGGAAAAATATCTATAATTTATGATTATGTAAAGTATACTGATAATTTCATAATTATCTACAAATAATTTAATAGCAATTTTTGCTAATTTTTTATGTTCTAAAATAGTGCTTTGCTGAGCTCACTTCTTTCCTCTTCCGCAGTCAATAGTGAAATATAAATTAAGCTTGTTACATTTTTTTTTTTTTTAAGTGAAAACTAAAATTTTGAACTCTGTTAAAATGAAATAACCCAGTATATACTAGTATTAACTTTAGCAAAAAGAGTATTTTAATTTACTTTTTAACCGTCGTTTTGAACAGCCGACCAATTTAGGGTTTACGACTACCAATGTTCACCTCCGTAGTCTTGTAATTTTGAACCCAATCCAGAAGACAAAGGAACTACTGGATCAAGTAATGGGCGAAATCTGCTTTCGTGGAGGACGTTTTGGTGAAACTAACCCGCATTTGCGTTACATGGAGTGACAAACCTCGAAAACCTCCCACGGTTAGTCTGACGACAAGAGGACTCAAACCCATGATCCGTCTACCACCGAGGATATTTTAAGTCAGCACTGTGGTCGGTTCCAGACGGGTGCAGAATTCGTATCGACTAGCCATCTCGGGGATTTGCCTCAAAGAGTATTTAAAAAAGGTATTTAAAATTAGTATATTAATCCGTTAAAATTTTTTTATTTTCATAATTTCTAGTTGGATATGAAGCTACAGTACTTTGATAAATCCAACGCACTCGGGCTCCCAGGCGTCATAGGCCCTAGGCAATTGTTCCCTTAACTTTTCAACCATTTTTTTATGCCTTTTTGAAATGTATTGGTACCTATTAGAATATTCGAAAGGTTACAAAACTAAAAATATCGGAAAAACATATTCGTTGAAAAGGTTCTTTATTAATCATTTATTGGTTGTATTTGTAAAAATTTAAATTTTTATATAACGGAAAGCGAGGCACTTTTTTAAAACCCTTTTTAAATACTTTCTTAAATTTCTAAATTAATTTAATTTTATTTTCTGTTGTCAAACGATCTTCAAAAGAAAAATAAATTCTAAAATGCATTTTGATGCAAGTAATAATTTGCATTCCAACACGTCAACCTGCGTTCAACTTCCGTATTCATCTTTTTCCGATACAAAATGTAAATAAATCCAATATTTCACTTTTTATTATGGTTTCACCAGAGAATTCTGAACTCTATTCCAGGAAATTATTCTCCTTTTTTCTCTTTCGCAAGCTATGAAATACATATAAATTTAGCTGGCGGATAAAACGATTTCGGATCTGAGCTTTTATTCTTTTCTAAGTTGTGTGTTAACTTCAATAAATACTTAAAGATATGCAATCCTTCTTATCTATGCAGATATTATATCATTTGTCTTTCTGACATGTAAATTGAAAAGATTCCGTTACGCAAGACTGCATAAAAATAAACTTCATTTTAACTGTGATCTTGAGAGGAAATTTCATTTTATGTGAAATGCAAAGCTATTTAAAATAGTAAGCAACCAAACTTGAAGTTCTTTTGGAAAATATCTTGATTGTGTTTTTGTTCATTGATTATCTTGATTGTGCTATCTTTGTTTCTATCTACTTATCTGGATTATGTTACAGAAATTGCTGAACTGGTATGTATGTGTATTACCAGGCAGGGCGTTAGCAAAGAAATTTTCATAGGTGTAGTCCCAAATTACTTAGTGTCATAAAAATTGCGTTATAAGCATATTTTTTTCAGTTAAAAAAAACTGCGCAAAGCGACGCCCCCTTACTACATCCGTATCATATCGTTGATATACAATAGCTGTGAGAATCAAAAAATTCTGTTACTTAATGCAACGGAATCGAAGAACGTTGAACAATTAATTAAATAGATGATGCCACTTAAAATTTATAAGTAATAAGAGGCTGAAGTCGTATTCTTGACCATAGATGGCGCCACTGAAAACCAATAACGCACCCTCTGCCCTAAATTTGCTTGGTTTCACCAAGCAGGCTTGCTGGTTGGCAAGTCGCATTAGAAACAGCAACTACAACAGTAATATTTCTCTGTTTACTGTCCATTAGTTGAACAGAGTGCCGATTATCTTAACCAAACACGATCCGGATAACTGAAAATCCGCATTTCCAGGCTTAGGATTGACAATTGTAGTAAGTGCCTATTACAAATGGCTTGTTTGAAAGCTTTAGTTTTTTATAATTTTATTAGAAACCCTTATAAGAAACTACTTGTCACTCATCTTGAAAAAGGGCGGTCACCGAGGGGCAAAAGAAGCTTTTTTTTTTTACCCCTTTCAGATATTCTGAAAATAAATAAACATTTTCCGCGATTATTATTATTTGGGGGGCACATGGTTCTTGGACGATCCGGATAATCTGGTAAATCGGCACTTTACTGTATTGTAAGATAAACTCACGTTCTCACTGACAGCAATCTCATTTAGAGAACATGTGTTTGCCAGATATTAATGGCTCAGGGATAGAGCGTTTGTCTGCTAATGAGGTGAATCAGGTTCGAATCCCAGTGGTGGCTCGTGATACGAATTCTGCTTCCAGTTCACAACGACCACAGTGCTGACGTAAAATATCCTCATTGGTAGACAGATCATGGGTTAGAATCTCCTTGGCATGGGGCTAACCGTATAAGGTTTTCTTGATTTTCCTCTCTATGTAACGTAAATGCTGGTTTCTTCCATCAAAAAGTCATCCACGACGGCAAAATTTCTCCCAATGCTTGTTCCACTGTCTTCTGGATTAGGTTCAAAATTACAAGGCTACGCAAGGAGTTGAACATTGGTAGTCCCAAACCCAAAATTGGGTCGGCTGCTCAACGCCGGTTATAAAGCAAAAATAAAATTGCACGGCATCATAAACTTTGTTATTTTTAATAAATAGGAGACCCTGTTCGGCATTCTTATTTTTATTTGTGCTAATCAAAGTGGAAAAAAAATCACATTTCCTTGTTAGGAATGAAGCGAATATAAAATAAAAGTCAAATGTATTTTATAACTATGGTATCGGTGGATTATTTTGACTTTATACCCGTTATGAAGAGATGAATGATGTGTTGTTCAAACAATTTGCTGTAATTTCCTGCACACGTGAATGCGATTGAAAATCATAAATCTCGAAGGAAATTTCTTTCTTCATTCAAATGCTACTTCTTTGATCCACCGCGAATAACAAATAAAAGATTTAAGTGGTTAACTGATTTGACTATGGGCTCAGCTGCGCTTGGAGTTATTTTATTTTAGAGGAAGTTATAATGTTTTAACTTTCTCTGTGGATAACTCATAAAATGAGCTTCACGTCTTGCTTAGGGGGTAATGAACTGGAAGACTCCTTAAGTCGCTAAAAAATTGCTCAATTGATAGTTAATAATCAAAAGTTTATTCCTCCTTCTTTTGTCAAAAAATATTAAATAAAAAAAAAGAGGAAAAAAAGGGATACTACCATTCCGAAGAGGCATAAAAGTTACCAATGTATACAGTATACATGTTTCTTCCTCCATTAACACTAAACATACCATGTCGGGTCAAAAGACCCGTTTTTGTATGTTGTATTGTATTGTATTGAAAAGTGTTGGTATGTTTAGTGTTAAATGTACAATGCTATACATATATATAACAATGTTACCAAAAGAAAGTTATTAATGATTAAACATGAAAGTTAGATGTATTCTTTTAGTGATATCCTTTATTATATAAATAAACATTAAAAAATAAATATTAAAAATTATATTAATTCAATATTAAGAAAAATTCTCCCTAGTATGTAACTTATTTCTCATATTTTTCATATTTTATTTACAAGTTAATCAAGTTAATCTTTATTAAATTTATTATTATCAATTATTGACAATTGGGTATAATATGGAAAAAGCACAACTACTTCCACTTACTAGGAATAACATTTACCTTTTAGTTTAATTAATAAACTGAGTTTTAAATATGCTTACTAAATTCATAAACTTTGGTAAAACAACAATAGAAATTATTTCCAAAGGAACTAGACTAATACAATTCCAACCTGGCGAGTAGCGACTTATAACAAGACACTTCGTTTAATGCTTTTACTTGTTGCTTAAAATCAGGTTCGCAGAAAATGCTGTTTACTAGTTAAATTTAGTAGGAATAACACGATCTGTAACGTAGGCTATAGTATACCCAATTGATATTTGTCAATAATTAGTTAATCAATTCTTGACAATTTGTAGTTTCATGTATTATTTTTCGTACTTAAAACTCCTTGTTACTTGTCAGGAAGTAACTTTTCAAATATAGTTAAGATTGGTAGATATATTAGTGGTTGGTCGACATAATAATTATTAATAACAATAGTATTGACATAATAAAATAATAACAATAAAATAATAATAATAGCATAATAACAATAAAATGATATAAATAATTATTGGTAGACATAATAGTTGTTGCACTTCAGAGGGTTCAGCCATAAAAAATGTTTGCTAAAATCTTTACAAAATAATGTGCAAGTAAATTTTTTTTTTCTGTATTTCTGAGGAATAATTTTTCTGTACAAGCATCGAAAATTTTTCTGAAAATCTTCGGTAACTAAATTAAAACTGTTCAGTGAAGAATTTTTGAGAAAATTGACTTCTTTAACAACATTCGGGTTTCGAAACAGAAAAAAAAAATAATCAAAATCATGATTTTATTCAATTGGTTTCAATTAAATATTGTATGATCCCCACTACAAAAATCCATAAGCTCTAGAGTTTTATAATTATTTAATTTACAGAATTATTATTATTTATTTATTTTTGCTAAATTTGTGTAATGAAAAGTGTATTAGTTAAAATAAATATAATGTTAATTTCGCACTCAGTTTCTGCATCGGTTAGAAATCAACATTAAACATAGTAAAAATTGTTTGTGATTATTTAAAACAAAAATTTGAATAACATTTAAAATCAAAGTATAATTTTTAATGTATTTGAATTCCAACGGACAGCGACTGACTTCTTGAAGGAAGTGCTGAGAATTTTGGAGATGTCCGCTCACGTTTTAATTTTTTTTTTTTAAAACCTAAAATGGCTCAAGCTATTGTATGATTAAAATCTATCAATCAATCAACAAAATGGTTCAAGCTATAGTGTAACTAAAATCAATAAATAAAAAATTAAGCAAAATGATAGCTTATATAACGAAGTTAACTTTAAATTTAAAAAAAAAAAAAAGAAAAAATGCTATTATTTTGCTGTTACTAAAAATTTTTGTCGTCTACACTTTCCACTCTCATAACTCAGAAACAATTGAATGAAAAAAAATTTAGAGAGATGGTTACGAAATTTTATGGTATAAAAGTGTTATTGATGCGGGTGATTAGTTTTTTTTTTTATTTATTTTGTTTCAAAGTTATTATATTTTGGGGTGGATTGATTGCGAACGGCAGTGGTTATATTGTTACTATGGATATTTGCTATTCGGAAAGCAAAAAACTGATTACAAAACTATTTAGTTCTAGCTGGTTTTTAGAAAGCAATGTATCCGTGATTACTAACTATAGTTTATATATTTACATGCGTATAATCTCTTACAGTTGAAGAGATTATTGTGAAGCCCTTATTGTTATTAATTATAACTTTCCACGACTAGTTACTTTTTCTCGAATAAAAACAGTATTTTACATGCTATAAAAGCTAATTAGTCTTGATAATTAGGGATATTTATGTTATGTTACGAAATTATGATTGATATTAGATGATTTTTTTTAGCAATTCAGTTATTTCTCATTTTAGTGAGAAATAACAATTTAGAAAAATGTAAATTATAATAGAATAACAATTAAAAAAAGATCACATATGTGCTCTATCAAACACTGAATCTCTTTTCTTTCTTTCAATTCCAGCTACTGCAATGTTTAGTCCTTAATGCTTTTTATCGAATAAAATTTAAAAAATTTATTTAATTTCCAGCTGGTTTTTAAAAAGCAATGTATCCATGGTTACTAAAGCTTATTAACATTTATACTTTATATATTTACATCCCTGATTATTAAAAATTTACTGAGAAGCTGTAATTGTGAAGCTTTAATGAATTGTAACTTTTATACCACTATTTCTATTTATCTTTTTTTTTATAAATAAAAACAGTCCTTTACATGTTATAAAAGTTAATTAGTCTTATTAGTTAGGCTGGCGGATATTTTACACCGTTCGCATTCGCACTTGATATTAGATACTTTTTTTACCAGTTATTTCTCACTTCCTAGTGAACAGCTCAGAAAAATGGAATAACAATTAAAAAAAAAAAAAAAGATTATGTGCTATCAATCACAGCATATCTTTTCTTTCTTTCTATATATTTGAGCTTATTGTTTCTTCTCGAATAAAATAAAATAAAATTGGACGAAATCTTTTATTAAAAGTTCTAATTATATTAAAATTACTAGTAATTTCTAAATCAATATTCTCAACACATTTCCTTTGTTTAATGTTATATTATAGGAAGGCTACCGTGTAGTTATTTTCTCTTTTCATTAAAAACCTCAGCTGCTCATCACGTTTACCTCATTAATTTTTATACCAACACATAAGTACACGCGAACTAGGAAATCGAATTTCATTCAAACTGATTTCTACAGCGTTCTTAACAACTTCTCAACAGGTGCGTTTTTTTTTTCCAGCCGTCATCAATGGCTGTCTGTTCGGACTGCGGTGGTTTTAAAAGTTCATTCGCTTTTTTATAAAATCGATGCTGGAAGGAGGCATTTGTACACAATGAAGGCGTAAAAGATGCCCCTTTTTCATTTTCTGATTTATTTTCGTTTCTTCTTTCGTTACATTACGTTTCGTTTTTTTTAGGCCACTTAAGATAATTTTTCCACACTAACTATCTGAAGAACAATGCGCAAAATAATTAACGGAACTAAATAATTTTTTATCTTTTTAATCTTAATTTGATTTCATATCTTCTTGTTTGTTGGCATCACTTAAATTAATTTTTGCACACAAACGATCTGAAGAACATTGCTCAAAATAATAAAAGGAACTTAATTTTTGATCTTTTCAATCTTAATCTAATTTCCTTTCTTCTTTCGTTTCTTTTCACTTTTTTCAAAAACTCTTTTTTCTGTTTGCAACACTGAAAATTAATATTTTAACCAACACAATCTGAAGAACAGTGCGCAAAATAATAAACTGAACTAAATAACTTTTAGACTTTTCAATCTTTAAGTTCGAAGGGATAAATTTAAATATGCTAATTAGCCAGTCCAGACGATATTTTGAATTATGACACACACACGCAAAATAAATAACCATACAAAAGCATACTTTCTCTGAAAATTTTTTTCCGACTGATTCTGATTCTTGATTCTCAAAATATTAAATTAGCCGCAAATANTGGTAGACATAATAGTTGTTGCACTTCCGAGGGTTCAGCCATAGAAAATGTTTACTAAACTCTTTACAAAATAATGTGCAAGTAAATTTTTTTTCTGTATTTCTGAGTAATAATTTTTATGTACATGCATCGAAAATTTTTCTAAAATTCTTCGGTAATCAGCTTAAAGCTGTTTAATGAAAAATTTTTGACAAAATGGATATCTTTAACAACATTCAGATTTCGAAACAGAAAAAAAAATTTAATCAAAATCATGCTTTTATTTAATTGATTTCAATTAAATATCGTGTGATCCGAAATCAATAAGCTCTTAAGTTTCAGAATTATTTAATTTTCTGAATTTTTTTTTGTTGCTAAATTTGTGTAAAAAAAGTGCATTAGTTATAATAAATAAAATGCTAATTTTGCACTCAGTTTCTGTATCGATTAGAAATCAACGTAAAACATAGCAAAAATTCTTTGTAATTATTTAAAACAAAAATTTGAAAAACATTTAAAATCACAGTATATTTTTAATGTATTTGGATTCCAACGAACAGCGACGGACTTCTTGAAAGACGGGCTGAGAATTTTGGAGATGTCTGCTCACGTTTAATTTTTTTTTAAAGCCTAAAATGGCCCAAGCTATTGTATGATTAAAATCTATCAATCAATCAACAAAATGGTTCAAGCTATAGTGTAACTAAAATCAATCAATAAAAAATTAAGCAAAATGATAAGTTATATAACGAAGTTAACTCTAAATTTTTAAAAAAAAGAAGAAAAAATGCTATTATTTTGCTGTTACTAAAGATTTTTGTCGTCTGCACTTCCCACTCTCATAACTCAAAAACAATTGAATGAAAAAAAATTTAGAGAGATGGTTACGAAACTTTATGGTATAAAAGTGTTATTGATGCGGGTGATTAGTTTTTTTTAAAAATTTATTTTGTTTCAAAGTTATTATTTTTTGGGGTGGATTGATTGCGAACGGCAGTGGTTATATTGTTACTATGGATATTTGTTATTAGGAGAAAGCAAAAAACTGATTACAAAACTATTTAATTCTAGCTGGTTTTTAGAAAGCAATGTATCCGTGATTGCTAACTAAAGTTTATAAATTTACATGCGTATAATCTCTTATAGTTGAAGATATTATTGCGAAGCCCTTATTGTTATTAATTATAACTTTCCACGACTAATTACTTCTTCTCGAAAAAAAAACAGTATTTTACATGCTATAAAACTAATCAGTCTTGATAGTTAGGGATATTTATGTTATGTTACGAAATTATGATTGATATTAGATGATTTTTTTTTAGCAATTCAGTTATTTCTCATTTTAGTGAGAAATAACTATTTAGAAAAATGTAAATTATAATAGAATAACAATTAAAAAAAAGATCACATATATGCTCTATCAAACACTGTATCTCTTTTCTTTCTTTCTTTAAATTCCAGCTACTGCAATGTTTAGTCCTTAATGCTTTTTATCGAATAAAATTTTAAAAAATTATTTAATTTCTAGCTGGTTTTTAAAAAGCAGTGTATCCATGGTTGCTAAAGCTTATTAACATTTATACTTCATATATTTACAGCCCTGATTTATTAAAAATTTACCGAGAAGCTGTAATTGTGAAGCTTTAATGAATTGTAACTTTTATACCACTATTTCTTTTTATCTTTTTTTTATAAATGAAAACAGTCCTTTACATGTTATAAAAGTTAATTAGTCTTAGTAGTTAGGCTGGCGGATATTTTACACCTTTCGAATTCGCACTTGATGTTAGATACTTTTTTTACCAGTTATTTCTCACTTCCTAGTGAGAAGTAACAGTTCAGAAAAATGGAATAACAATTTGAAAAAAAATAAAAGATTATGTGCTATCAATCACAGCATTTCTTTTCTTTCTTTCTATATATTTGAACTTAAATTGTTTCTTCTGGAATAAAATAAAATAAAATTGGACGAAATCTTTTATTAAAAGTTCTAATTATATTAAAAGTAGTAATTTCTAAATCAATATTCTCAACACATTTCCTTTGTTTAGTGTTTTGTTATAGGCAGACTACCGTGTAGTTGTTTTCTCTTTTCATTAAAAACCTCAGCTGCTCATCACGTTTACCTCATTAATTTTTATACCAACACATAAGTACACGCGAACTAGGAAATCGAATTTCATTCAAACTGATTTCTACAGCGTTCTTAACAACTTCTCAACAGGTGCGTTTTTTTTTTCCAGCCGTCATCAATGGCTGTCTGTTCGGACTGCGGTGGTTTTAAAAGTTCATTCGCTTTTTTATAAAATCGATGCTGGAAGGAGGCATTTGTACACAATGAAGGCGTAAAAGATGCCCCTTTTTCATTTTCTGATTTATTTTCGTTTCTTCTTTCGTTACATTACGTTTCGTTTTTTTTAGGCCACTTAAGATAATTTTTCCACACTAACTATCTGAAGAACAATGCGCAAAATAATTAACGGAACTAAATAATTTTTTATCTTTTTAATCTTAATTTGATTTCATATCTTCTTGTTTGTTGGCATCACTTAAATTAATTTTTGCACACAAACGATCTGAAGAACATTGCTCAAAATAATAAAAGGAACTTAATTTTTGATCTTTTCAATCTTAATCTAATTTCCTTTCTTCTTTCGTTTCTTTTCACTTTTTTCAAAAACTCTTTTTTCTGTTTGCAACACTGAAAATTAATATTTTAACCAACACAATCTGAAGAACAGTGCGCAAAATAATAAACTGAACTAAATAACTTTTAGACTTTTCAATCTTTAAGTTCGAAGGGATAAATTTAAATATGCTAATTAGCCAGTCCAGACGATATTTTGAATTATGACACACACACGCAAAATAAATAACCATACAAAAGCATACTTTCTCTGAAAATTTTTTTCCGACTGATTCTGATTCTCAAAATATTAAATTAGCCGCAAATATTAAACTAGTAAAACTAGCCTCCAAATATTAGACTAGCTGGAAAATATGTTCCCTAAAAATCTGTTCAAGAAGAGCGAACGAAAAATTTTAACCCTTAATGTTTTGCTTTTTTTCCCCTATTTTTTGCTTTTTTGATATCGATAGAACAATTTTAAATAAAACAAGAAATTTGCACGCAGCTATTAAACTCGTTTATCTTAAAATAATTCGTTTTAAAATTTAAGTGCTTTCTTTTACATTATTATTTTTTACATTATTATTTTTTACATTATTAGATTAGATTATTTTATTATTCGAATTATTTTACTATTATTTTATATACTTTATTTTACAACGACAAAAAACAAACAAGCATATTATGGGTATAATATAAAAAAAACACAACTACTTCCACTTAGTAGGAATAACACTTACCATGACGCAATGCGAAATTCTATGCCACTATCCACATAAATAAATTATTAATCAAAAATCGAATATCAATTACTTTTCTTTATAATGCAATAAAATCTGGCGAGCAGCTATTTAAACGATCAAACACTTCGTTTGTTTATTTGTGGCTTGAAATTAGGCTCGCAGAAAATGCCGTTCATGGGTTAAATTTAGTAGGAATAACACAACCTGTGACGTAGGCTATAGTATACCCAATTGTAAAGTATTCGCGAACGCACCGACCTATAGGGTGTTGTTATTTGAGACGAATGACTGCGTATTCAAATGTTGCGATTGCGAACATTAATTTTAACATCATTTTAAATTACTATTTTAAATGACAAAATCCAGAAATTTTAAAAATAAAAATTTCAAAAAAGTTTTTCTTTTTAATTATTTAAAAAAAATTTTTTTTTTCTTTCTCAATTCGAACGGTTCTGCTCAAACAATTTCACCTTTAAAATTGTAAGGCACTCCGTTTTTTATTTTAGACATTTTACATAAAAATTTGGAGGAAATTATTAAAGCATTTGAAAAATATAAAATAGTAAGAAATTGGAATTAAAGAAAATTAAAATTATTTTTTTCTTTCTTAAGTCGAACGGTTCTGTTTAAAAAATGTCACCTTTAAAATGGTAAGGCACTCTGTTTTTTATTTTAGACATTGTACATAAAAATTTGGAGGAAATTATTAAAGCATTTGAAAAATATAAAATAGTACGAAATTAGAATTAAAAAAAATTAATCCTAATTAATCGAATTTTATAATTAAATTTAAATTGTTATGGTATTTACAGCCCAAGTACCTCACCTCGTAAAAAAATATTTTGTTCGTATAGTATTAAAATTCTATTCCATAACCACAGCATACATTATACATATAAAAAAGCTTTGAATGTATAAATTAATTTTTATTTATTTTAAGTTACTTCATGTTTTACCAGTTTTTTCCATTAATTATAAAATAATTTTGTAATGTGAAGTTCTTGTTGAAAATTTAGTGAAACAACTTTACGGACCATAATTCCTTCTGATAGTTTACTTATTGTTATTAAATTTAAAAGTAAGTTTACATCAAAGGAATAATATCTCAGATTGATAATTAAAATCAGATTAATAATTTCTTTCTTTCTTTTTATTTGTTTTTATTTAAAGTTACTTTTTATCCCAATGCTTACCCATTGTCTTTAATTGCTAACAAAAAAACACAAATTAATCTTTTAATACATAAGTACCAAATCATCTTTCAATGAAGCGCTGCAATATCTTTTTATTTTCAAATCTGAATAAAATTATTTTTATTTTTCTATTTCCATGAATAAGATGATATAAGGGTTATTTGTTATCATTGACATTGAATCATTGATTGTTTAAGAAGGATAATGAAAGACAAATAGAAAAAAGCATAAAAGCACGCAACTGAAGCTTTGGCGTAGTTTGGCATCGCTTTAGGAAAAATTGGCATGATTTTTTTAACGGTAACCTCCATCTGCGGCGTAACGCTTGGCGAAAGAGAAAAAAGAATTGTTCTCTGCTAAGCTTGGTACTTCCTTTGTAGCGATTACGCAAAATAAAAATGTATTTTAGATTACTCGTGAAACACCCACTCTATGGAATGTTATGATCTTCTAATAAGCATTACATCAGAGAAAGTGAGTGTATACCTTGAGAAAATTGAAGATTTTTGTCTCCTAAATAAAGTGCGAGCGAAACTATTATCTCCGTCGCCGGAAAGGCTGATGTCAGATCTGTCTTGTCATGTGGATGTAAATAGAAATTAATACTAAATACCAAATGTCAAATATTCGTTTTTTTGGACTAGAAAATAAGGAATATTTGTGAACTACTATTTTACGTTGTGATTTTTTATATATTTTCTTCACTCTTACTAATCAATTATGTAAGTATTTTTAATGTATTTATATCTATCAATTTTGATTAGCTCTTGAAATCAGTAGATCGACTTTTTTAAATTTTCTAAGTATTGTAATAGAATCTCTTTACTAGCTGTAAGCAATTTTAATATTTTTATGGTTTTTATAAAAAAAAGAAAAAAAAGTCGTACAGAGGATTTACCTTAATTGTACAGAGGATTTATTATTTCCTTGGGTAAGTCAGTCCGTTAGAATTATTAAATTTATGTTATTTATATTTTGCTGAGTATACTAATGTTTATCTAAGTGTGGAAAATTTTATACATTTTAGATTGATCTTTACCCGAGGTTAATTTAGAATATTCTGAACTTTTGATCTACTTGTGTGTTGTTACTTACTTTTCGTCGCAAACTGTTTACAATTATGTTAACTTAAATATTAAGTTTTATTAATTTTATCTTAATCTTCAGTTTTGGAATGATTTGAATTAATATTTGTGTTGTTCAAATTTTGATTATCTCAATGAGTATGACTATAAAAAGGTAATCATGTGTTATATAATGCTCAAAATGAGTTTAATGAATCTTTTTGTCAATATATTCGTTTGAAAATGTTGATATGTTCTAAAAGATTTTGTGATGCTAATTTTTAAAGTTATAAGTACCTGCACCAAGATTTTTATGACAAAGTGTCAGTAGCACTTAAAAACATTATAGTGGGTAAACTTGAAATATGAAGCATTTTACCTTCAGCCATTGTATAGTATTTATGTTTTTTAATTTAATTTGTTTTTACAAGAACCATGTCATTGCATTTTGGTGATTACAGACTGTTTGTCATAAACCTTAAAATTCATGTGTTTCTTTAATACATACTAAAGATGAGTTATTTAACTTTTTAAATAAATATCTGTATAATGATTTGACTAGTCTCACAAGCATTGCTTTGGATACAGAGATATAACAGATTTTATTATGATATAATATTTGCCGCAATTTTATAATGATTTTCACTGCGAAACATAATAAAGATGTTTTTATTTGTTTATATTTAATCAGTAATCCAGATATATTCTGTATTATTACTTTTTTGTATCAACTACTATCTCCAAGATGGTAAGCTATTGTATTTATCTTGGAGTGGCATGAAGTTATACCTTTCTAGTTAGTCTTTTCCTGTGATGTTTTTTTATTAGTTTCCGACATGCCACCGCTCAGCTATCACTTTTTTTAGTGCAAGCACCAATACGATAATAAAGGTAGCAGAAATCTTAATGTAAAAATTGTCATGGTACCAGATACAGTTTGTAGTTATTCTTATATATGTATTAAGCTTTTCAACGGTGGTTCCCACTGCACAACAATTTGAAAATACTATTTATTTATTTTATTAGCTGTAGTTTCAAGGTTAAAATATGAAATTTTGAGAATAAGGGGAAATTGGGTAAGTTGGGACTTTGAACCATGTTAGAATGGGTTCAATTATTTTAATGCTATAAATATTTTTTTCTCTCCATTAACATGCTGTGCGTCTAACACAATTCATATGAAGGAATTGGATGGGTCAGTTAAAGTGTGCCGTTTTCGTTTCAACAAGTTGTATTTGAGCATACCTAAGTAATGTCTTGAACTATACTACTTTTACCTTTTAAAATTTTTTTCTAAAACAATAGAACAATAAATTGCAATTATTTGACAAGGTTAGGTCTTTATTTTATTAATTACTTGCAACTATTTTAATTTCCATTATAGAAAAGAAATTATTGTGATCTTTTGTCAAACCCAGAGCATGGGGTTCGTTGGTTCACTAAAAACTGAGACATATTAAGTTATGTGTTCCCATTAATGTTTATTCAAATGTATTTACATTTTCTTAAAAGTAGAAAAGTCTTAAAAATATACTTTCACTATTCATGTTATATAGATGCACTAAAAATTACTTTAAATTCATCTTGTCTGCAAATATGTATTTTATTGATTTTCTTTACAAAGTTACATTAAACTAGTTTTATTCAATTTAGAATAAAATTTGTCAGAAGTGTTGCTTTTCACCTTTTGTCAATGTAATTCCAATGCTGATAAAAATATTTTTTATGTCCAGCAAATCCTTTGATAAATAATAGTGCATGACGTTGATATAATTCAAATTTTTTTCTTGAATCCCTTTAAGTAAATATCAGGTTTTTCATTACAACGCTATTGTTTGAAATGTGTTTTGGTTGCTTTAATTTGCTATAAAATATTTTGATCTATTATGTTTTATTTCATTATTTTTGTGGTCCAATGTACCCCATGAGATGTCTCAATCTCAGGGCACGCTGGTCCTTTCTTAAAGATCTGTTTTTAAAAAATTACAAATTACCAAATGAGTCTTTTGAAAAGAATCATAAATGGGAGAAAATAAGTGATTTCTCTAATTGAAAAAAAATATCAAATTATATGTTCAATTTTTATTTTATTTTTAGAGGGAAGAAATAAAAACAGAAAAGTCAAACAACTAACCCCAGCTCCTCTATGTTTTAGAGCAGTGTTCCCCAACCTTTTGATCACCACGGACCAATCAACATTTGATAATTTTATTGCGGCCTGCTGGGGAGGGGACGTTGATTTTTCATATTTTAGATTATTTTGATTTATTAATTTTAATTTAATTGTATTTAAACATGCCTTCAAAATAAAATACAATTACACCAAAAATTAAATATTTAGTGATTTAACAATTCAACTTACTAAAACGTTAAATCAATGAGCATCCTGAGCTTGTTCCTTTGCAATGAGATGGTTCCATCTGGGGGTAATCGGAGACAATGATACATTACAAACATTAAAAAAAATTATGTCACTACCTTCGGGGGCCTTTTTTTTTTAAATAATTTTTTTTTAATAGAACGCAGATATTTTTAATTTGGAGTATAAACCTAGGAATTTAAATTCAGTTTCAATGAAATGTGCGGCCCGGTACCATTTGATCCACGTACAGGTACGCGGACCGCGGGTTGGGGAACACTGTTATAGAGCAACTACAGCTCTTCCTTTCATTTTTACTATTACTAAGTCAAAATTCTCAACAGAATTAGTGTAAAAAAATATTTTTATAAGTATCTTGTTTCAGGTTTTATTGCTGCAATTTTAAAATTAAATCATAATTTTATAATTATGTGTTATCAATCAATATTTCTAATTAAAATTTTTTTTTTTGCAATACAACTTTTTCTTTCTTTCAGGCTTTGTGAAATTTGTGTAGCTGCTCTTAGCACTAGGATCTTCACAATTGTCACAAGATGAAGTACTGTGAAATGGTTACAGATATTTCCTCTTCCAAAATGAATTCACATAGTAAAAATGAGGTAAGTAAATTTAATATTTTTGATTAATATTTTTATTTTGATATTTTGGAATTATATCTATGGTGTTTTCAATACAAATGTAAACCTGAATCTCCAAATACTCTACTTCAAATAAAAGCTGTCTTGCTTCATCCTGTTTATTGTGAGAAAATAAAGTTTTTTGTGTAAGCACCTCCTCCAAAATAATTGCAGGTTTTAGAGACTTCTGTATTGTAGCTTACAAGAAATTAAAAAGAAATATAGGGCAAACTCTAAAGGTAAAACTTGTAACCACCTCTCTCTCTCTTTTCTGGGTAATCTATAGTTTGTCTATGGTAAGAACTTCCCCCGCCAAAAAGTCTGAGGCCGTCTGCTTCTATGGAAACAAGAATAGTGCATTTCAGGGAGGGTAGCTTCTCTCCACTCTAGGGCTAACACAATAGACTGAAGAAAGTGATTCCCTTTCTCTCGCTGATCCGAGCCAAAACATGTCCTAAACAGTGACCCACACCCCTACTTGAAAAAGTTATACCTCGTTGCCATACTAACCGCCACGGGTCCGTAGGATTGGCTAGGGGAGTTCTCTCTTTAGACAAACTATATAATGCTTTTTCTCCAATTTATTACTTGTCAAACAACTAGGTAATTTCATTTGGCGTGAATATATATCCATATTGAGATGCCAATATGGAAACATACATTTGAGAAGCGATATATTCTCCCATCTACTTTTTTTCAACAAAGGAAATAAATATGTGTGTCATCAAATCCTATGAATCTCCCCATATATTAATAGTATCAAATTACTCTGTTGATTTTGAAGTGAATATTTGTTTCAGTTTTTTGTCTACAGATTATCAAAATTTGAGATAGTCTAAATTTGAGATTGCTTTATTCGTAAAGGAAAAGCTTGTTTAAGTTCTCATGTTGCACCTTTCCATTCGTTTACTTCTCATGTTGTACATGAAAGTACTGGAACTATTGATACCATAAAAACTTCATGTTCTCATTAACGTTGTATTTAAAATATTAGAGATTCTTTTATCTAGTTAATTATCTGTGAGTTACGTTTCTGTTAGAAATAAAAATGTGAAAATATTTTTATTTTTACTATTGAGATTTTCTTTTGTCATACCTATGATATGCGTATTATTTTTATTGTTTTATTTGTAGCTAAATTAATCTTTCATTTGGATTTTTGTCAAAATTGTTACTATTTTATTTTCCTAATAAACCTTTTGTATCTGCTATAAAGTATCGCTAAAAAGGTTTAGAAGAATAGTACCTAACATATAGGTAGACAGTCAACTCTATTATTTTTATTGAATCTTATCACTATTTCCTAGATTGTAATGGTTGGAAGTAGATTTTAATTTTTCACTCAAAAATTTTACTAAAAAAAGTGTAAACTTACTTCAAAAATGTTTAGAAATATTATTCGCATAGCATATCATATCTTTGTTTTAAGATAAATTTCTTTTATGTTCTTTTTTTCCTTGTAAATAATAAGTAATTGTGTTTACTAGTTAATTTAAGTAGTATGTAAAATTTGAGTAGTATGTAATTTGAGTAGTATGTAAAATTCTAATTTATTACTGTGCTTTGTCTTCTAGGGCTTTAGTTGCATTTCTAATTCACACGATGCACTAGATACACGATGGAATGGCGACAGTACCCATCAGAAGTGTTACGATGCTGTAGTTTTCTCAGTGCTTAGAGTAGCTCCTGAAGACTTTGCTGTAGGAGTTATTCGTCCTCCTATTAATTCATTTGTTCAATTTCTAAAGTTGGATTTTTTTTAATCTTCTTTCAATTTCTTTTACAGAGTCAATTATGTTTAATGGACATTGCAGTATTCAGAGAAATTCAGCCTGAGGTAAAAATATCTATTTTTTCTTCTGTTTTTTGTTTTTATTTTATAATTTTATAACAGCCGTTGACCGAATTTAGGGTTTACAACTACTAATGTTCAACTCTGTAGCCTTGTAATTTTGAACCCAATACAGAAAAGGGAGCTCCTGGATAAAGTATTGCTAGTAATTTGCCTTCGTGGAGAACTCTTTGATGGATTTAACCTGCATTTGCATTACATGGGGGAGAAAATCGTGAAAACCTTCCACGGTTAGCTCGACATCAAGGGGACTCCAACCCATGATCCTTCTACCACCGAGGATATTTTACGTCAGCTCATTTGTTGGTGCACACCGTGTGCAGAATTCGTATGGGCCAGCCACCGCTGGGATTCGAACCATGTTCACCTCATTGGAAGGTGAATGCTCTATTCCCTGAGCATTCACCTATCCCTCTTTTTGTTTTTATTTGTAGTTTTTTTTAATTATTAAACATCCATGTTAAAATGGTTTGTCTTATTTTCAATGTTAATACATTAGTGACCTTTCAAGTCACTTGTTGTCACCCTTCCCTTCATTGGAGAATTCTAAAATGTAATAATTCAGTTAAAATTTTGAAAGTGAAAATAATCCTTATCATTTTAGAGCTGTATGCTTGTTTTAATTATTGTATTATCTTAAAATATTGTAATTGAAACATTGCTTTTATGTTTAAAAATAGAGCCAGTCTTTCAACTTTTTCAATTCATGTATGGCTAGTTTTTATAGTTGTAGTCAGCACCATTTCTTAGTACTTTGATCAATATTTTTCAAAATTAGTGAACAGTTTTAGTTTTTTAAGTATTTCAAAACAATTGCAATGAGAGAAAGTTATATTTCTATAGAGGTATGGGCTGTTGTCTTAGCTTTTTAACAATTAGTCTTTACTTTTTCTTTTCAATATATTTAAAAATGTGGATATTATGATGCCTATTATTAAGATTTCAATAACTATAAATCTTGATCCTAAACATTCAATGACAAATAAATGAAACAAAAACCACTTAAATGTGGCGCATGTTTCCTGAGCATTACGCCAAGCAATCTTTTTGTTTTAGGTGTTCTGTGATACTTTAAAATACTTTCAATTTTTCTTTCAATTTTATTATTTAAGAAAGTTTTCATGTCTCAACTACAGTTTTCTTTAAGACATACTGTGTTTTATTTGGTGAGAATTGTCAAAATATTTTTGTTAAAAAAAATATATATCCTATTTCAACTATTTAATTTTTGCAGGAATTGTCCAGTTGCAGTTGGAACAAAAAAGAAAAAATGACCTATGCTCCAAATGTTGTGGCATTCACACAGCGTTTTAATCATGTAAATATAAATAAACATTCATAATGTTTTTGGATTAGAAAGAGAAAATTTTTTTAATATAGTTTTTATATGTTTTTAGGTCAGCCTGTGGGCTGTCAAAGAGATACTTTCTGGACAAACAGCAAAATCCAGAGCTGAAATAATTGCTCATTTTATCAAAATAGCTAAAAGACTTCACGAATTCAACAACTTGCATTCAGAATATGCAGTTATTTCAGCTTTACAGAGTGCATCTGTTTTCAGACTGGAAAATACATGGACAGTATGTGTGTTCTGAATTAAAATATTTCTAAAATCATTATTTCATAAGTTAGAGCTAATTCCATTTTATTTGACGACTATCACATACTTATATTTGTTAAATATCTTAATATCCATATGTGTATTTGTGTATTATGCATTGTGTACATTTGCATTATGTATTTGGTGCGGTATTGCAAAATTCATGTGGTGTTTAATGCATTTAAAATTAATTAATATATTTTAAAGTCTTATTTTTATGCATGTTGAAAAAATTGGTTTTTTAATTTAATTTGTATGTCACTTGTATAATTCACTTAATTTTTCATTTCCATTAAATTATGGAATTATTCAAGTGTGAGTGGGTAATAGTTTTTTAAGTTCTGGAATTATATTTAATGTAAATATTTTAAAAACTATTTCCTAGTAATAATTTTTTTTTCCTCACTGCATTATTATTATTTTAATGATTAAAAATTTTTTTCTTCCTCTTTAAGCAATGTTTCAGTTAAGTGCTGTGTAAATACTATGTTAAATTAAACTATTAATAAGCTAGTCTCATAATTTATTGCTGATAGCTTATAACTGAAAGGGTCTAAAAATTGCATGTTTATAAAATAAATTTTTAAAAATTTTAAAAAAAATGTATCTTTTATAGATTTTTTTCTACATTTCCTGTCTCAAGTAATGTTTTGTGATTATTAATAACTAGATTTTTAATTTACATCATGATGCATAGCGAAAAAAAAAAGAGGCTTAATTGTGTTTTTTTTTTTTGTATTTTAAAAGCTCTTAAAGGTGCTTTTTTTATTGGATGTTTTAAGAGTCCTCACTTTTTGGTACGTTTTATTTGTGCCGATTTCAACAAAACTACAAATGCTTTTCGATTTAATTTTTTTTTTTTTTTTTGCAGTTAGCGCCTTGCATTTCCACATGGTATAAAAATTCCCGATCTTTTCATGAGATCCTGATTTTTTAACTGTTTATTGTTTGTAACTGTTTTTAATTTTTTGTAACTTTATTTTTAATCTTTTTTTTAATAGAAAAAAAACATTTAATTTTGCTATTATATTAAAACATCTTTTAATTCACTAAATATAAATATCCTAAAATTGAAGTATATTCATAACTATAAGTTTAGTCTTATTGTGCTTTATAATTTTGTTTTTATTTAAACTTCATGAACTTTTTTTTAATTATATCTAATTTGCATTTATATTACCCAATAGAGTATTTCATATTTATTTTTACTTTAATTCTACGAAAATTACAGTTCTTTATTGTTATAATTTATTTTAAAATGGAGTTCTATATTATGCAACATCGTAAAAAAACAATTACTTTTTCCCATGGTTTATATTTATTCTGAGTATATTAAATTTTTTTTTTAAATAACAAACAAAAAAATTTTTATTAAATTATAAGTTTTGATTCTACTATTTCAAAGGACTTCAAATATTTTAAAGCATTTAATCTCATGCAAATATATTAATAAGTTAACTTTAAAAAAGATTTAGAGCCTAGAACACTGCGTATATAAAAGTTACTGTAATTGCTGTCAACATGCTTAAATATTTGAACATACCACCGTTCATTAGTCAATCTGTTGTGCAAATGACCCTTCTCTTGAAAAGATTGTGCACCTCTAATATAGTTTATAGATTTTACTGATTTTTATAAATCTAACACAATATTTTCAGCAACTATCCAAAAGAGACAAGAGCACATTTGACAAGTTAACAGAATTATTTTCGGATACAAATAACTTTGAAAAGCTTCGTGATCACATGTCAAACATCAAGCTTCCCTGTATTCCTTATTTGGGTAAGTAGTTTGATCTATTGCTTTAATTTATTATTTGCTTTATTCTGATATTCAATAAAATGCTATAGGTTATTTATCTATGACTTAAAGAAGATGTATATTAAACGTTTTCATGATTGACATTCTTTATATGATTCACTCAACTAACAATCTAAAAAAAAAATTAAAATTAAAGATTCTAAAACTTAAAATACTAATTAAAAAATAAAAATAATTTTATACTACTTATATTGAACTAGATTCATGTAAATAGATTGTAAAACGAAGATCTGCACTGCACAATATGCCAATAACTTTCAAAATATCTGTACATTTCGTCATCAAGTTTTACATTTTATGTTATACAGTTATGCTTTGTACATAATTTATCCCAGTATCAATTCGCTGTTTATTCAATCTGTATAATATTTTTACTAGACTTTTTTGTTAATTTGTTGTGCCTCTGCTTATTTTTGTTCTGTATTCTATGTAGTTTTAAATTCTAAAAAAAACAAGATGAAAGAATAAAAAATCCAATGTTTATCACAAAAAACTTAGCTAATCATTAACATTGCTTTATAAATTTTTTAAACAATTGTTTTAAAGCATTCAATACTGTGTTAAGTACAATAAAATATGTAAATAAAGTTTCTTAGGTCTTTGATGAATACTGCCTGAAATGAAAGGGAAGGGGGAAAAAAGTTTATAAGCATATGAATAGTGATAAATTTTTTGATATGTATATGCGATGTTCAAGAACAGTGTTAAATTTAATGTCTATGGATTCTGAAGCTAACACATGTCCAAATGAAGTATCATGAGCTTTATAACGTAATGAAAAACGAAGTTTAGTAAAATAAAAAGAAATGGTATGACTATTATTATGTTACAGACTAAATCTTTAAAATATGTTTAAACTTTTTAGAGCTTAAGGGATAAACTCTGCCCCATTCATTTTTGGCTGTATTAGAGACCATTTAAATTGTAGAATTAAATTTTAAGAATAATTTTTTTTCACTTCTATTTAAGTATCATAGAGCTGAAGTAAAACTCTTTTAAATTGCTGACATTGACCGCATTTTCTATGTCTTATCAGCTGCAAGTAAAATTTTCTGACCATTCTCAAAGGATTTTAAATAGTTAAATATGCTTTTTAGTTTAGTAGGGAACCGATTATCCGGAACGGTCAGGACCATCGCATTCCGCATAACTGATTTTTCCGGTTTTCTGAATCCCTACAAAAAGCAGTTTTTTTTATTGTTAAACCCAACTAAAAAAAAATGGAAATAGTCTTAAAAATAAGAAAAAACGATGAAGTAACACACTAATGATGGTAAACATCTTTAAAAAAAGAAAGAAAAATCGTAAAATCTTAGGGAATTTTGTTTTGTTTTTTTTTAAAATTGGCGAGAAAATTTATCGAATTTTGTTCCGGTTTTTTGGTTTTCTGATTTCCGGATAACGGAAATCAGTTCTGTACTGTACTTTAAATTCTCTGAACTAGAATTTACTGGCTAAGAATTATTCAAAAATTCAAGGGGTATTTAATGAACTTAATTCTAAAAATATTTCAAAATAACGCTTTGTTTTAAATTGTTAGTGAGATGTATGATTTTTTTATGTAAATATTTTAAAAAGAAAGAAAAAAGTTGCTGAAAATTTTTTTTACTATCCAGAGTTTTAGACTGACTTACAACTCATAAATTTAAATTTTTTTAGGTTTGTTCTTAAAAGATCTAGTATTCATTGACATTGCTCATCCTCCTACTCAAGGTTTAGATAATCATCATCGCCAAATGAAGATGAATAATATTCTTCGAATAATTGCTGATTATCAACAGTCAAATTATGGTTTGTATTTTAAATTGATTATACATTTCTCTGTTAATTTCTTATATTATGTGTTCTAAATAAATAAAAAAAATCCATCCTTTTTCTCTTTTCTAGATCATCTTCCAGTATTACCTCACATTCAGAATTATTTAAAATCTGTAAGATACATTGATGAACTACAAAAATTTGTTGAAGATGAAAATTATAAGTTAGTGTTGTATTTTTTTTAATAATATTTATTTCATTTTAAAACATATTTAACCTTCATTTTATAACATTTGAAACATATTTAACTTTAAATATATTTCATCTATTACGTTTAATTACTATTTTATTTAATTTTGCCGTGTTATTAATAATTGTTAAAAAAGTTTTTTTTATTAAGTTTGACATGAGTTTCTTTTTTCATTTCTATTAAAAAAGAATTTACATTTCTTTGAATTTTCTTGTAAAAATAGCACAGCAAAGACAACACTTAATGGGCATAATTTATATTCAGTAAATTCCTGCTTATCTGTGGGGTGATTTTATATAAAAATCAAGTCATCATATGGCAGTAAATTATAATTTTTAAATAAGTATTTTTTTGTATGTAAGTATTTGTTACCTTTTCAAAATTTCATATCACTCTCACAATTTGCTTATACAAAATATTGAGTCCAAATTTATTGATTATAAAGCATGGACTATTTCACTACATTTTTTCAACCCCAATTAAAAATAAAGAATGTTTTTCTAACAATAATATACATGTACAGTAACATACAAAGAGCAATATAACTAAAACCAGAATACGAACTAAGATATTGAACCATCTACATTTTAGTTCAGATCTGACCTTGAAAGACATCTGTTTCTTAGGGAAGTTAAATAAGAGGTGCACAACTGGTTCAAAAAGCAACAAAAAAAAATCTAATGTGCCCGACTTCACGATAAAATCAATTCCTTAACAATTGTAGACAATACCATTAAGTTTCAATAAACTTTTAGTATTATATTGCTGGTGTACAATATTTAGCAATCGCCACGCCACCATCATGCTTAAATTTCTCATTAATCCCTGATTTTTAATAATATACCAATAAAAAAATTTTAATAATTTATTTAAGGCATATTGCAACCCTTCATCATGATTAGATTGGTACTTTGTATCTTGCTGGTTATTATTTTCTATCATTTAAATTTATTTATATTTCATTTTGTTCATCTCATTATCTTAAAAATCTCGTGCTATTTGGATTTCTATATTGTTTTTAGTTCATATTTTTTCTTCATATTCTAATAATTATTGTTAATATTTTTTTTTTAGGTTGTCATTAGAACTCGAACCCTTAAAAACTTCACCAAACTTGAGAGAAAACAACTGCCGCAGACATTTAGTGACTGAAGATTTAAAACTCTCAGGTCGAAACAATTTAGGAATTCCAGGCTCGTTTGAAGCTCGTTCCTCTAGGTCTATGCCAGGACATGGCTCTCGATTTGTTCCAACTCACAGGAAAGCATGGAGCTTAGGAGCAAAGTAATTATGTTTGTTTTTGTACATTTGGAGTAATTCTTCTGTTGCTTGCTCACTCAATATAAACTGTTTACAAAAGTAACATAACTCTGTAAAACTTTTTAGTAATATGTTTCTTTATTTACATTTTCAGTGTTCTTTCATCACTGTCAGTGGACACATTAAGGTAGAATTATTTTTCATGTATTATAAGTAGAGCCTAAATGTTCAGCACTTAATAACACTGGAAATGCAAGTCAAAAAGTTTCTAATCTATTATAAAGTAAATGACTTCATGAAAAAATTCTTATTCCTGTTTAACCATGTAGTTGGACTACTTGAAATGGGACTGCATTATTTGCACCCTTCATATGATTTGCTACTTAGGCTAATGTATGCAAAAATTTCTCAATTGAGCGTACTATGTGGAAAAACCTGTTTTCTGGAAACAAATAGATAGCACCCCAACTTGATTTGGCGAGAACGGTTAAAAAATTAATTTTCATCCGTTCATCGAAATCGAAGAAAAAATCAGCCTAATTGTAGAGTAGGTTAAAGTAAAGTGTTTATTTTAATAGTAGTCCAAGTAGCATTGGTACCCGACTACCTTTAAAAGCCAATTTCGACAAAATTACCAATTTTGACATACTTTGGTCCCAACCTGTGCCAAATCAACCAGAATTTATCCCTATCTATTCAGAAATATTGAATTCTTTGTGAAAATTTTAATATTTTTTTAAATCAGATAATTACTTAGAACATTAAAATACGATTAAATGTCTATATCAGCAAAAACATCCTGTACGAAATTATAAATGTTGAGTAATAGTAGAAATTATTAAGCATGCAAATTTTAGAAATCTAAACTCGGTATGTTTTTGCTAATCAAACACCTTCAGAATATTCCTAGTGTTTTGTAGCTGATTACATAAAATTAGAAAAACTAAGTACAAAAGGGCTTGAAGATAGATATAATAAAGATAATAATAGATAAATTTGGGAGTTTGGTGAGGAATAGAAAAAAATAACATAACCAAAAAATTTTTTTCTTCGAATTTTACATCCAAAATACATTGTTTATTTTTAATGATTCTATTTCCAAGCAAGATAGCAAAACATTAAATCTGAAAATATCTAACAAATTTTCAAATGGTTTCAAAATTCAATTTTCCTTTTATTAACTTTAGAGGTCCCTTGCTGGACTCTAAGAAATCTTTGGGCATGGAGTTACAGTTCTAGTAACCCATCAAAAGTTGGCATCAGAATGTAAATGGGTGTCTTAAAAAAATGGAGTTAGTTTTACTTTTACATACTCTCAAGTCATATCTATCTTATTTAACATGATAGTTCCTTTTTACTACATTCAGTTTCATAATGAAAATGAAGGATGAAAGCATTTTTGAACTTTAAACCATTTGCAAATATAAATATCTATGTATGGTAAATTTGTTTTAACAATAAATAAACAAAATGAGGTAAATAGGCAAAACTTTAAATGTTTTCAATGCAGGGGGGGGGATTTTGGAGAGAGGTTGAAATAAAAATATATTCATGCATTTTGTCTGAAAATTTGGGCTCTATGTAGTCTAAAAATTATATTTAAATTAACTGTGTGTTCATTATACATAATTTTGTTCTTTTTAGCTCATGTTCTACATTTTCATCTGAAAGGCATCTACTAGATGACAGTATAATGGAGCATGCTCCAATTGTCACTAGAAAAAGATCGCTTGGAAGTATAGAAGGTAATTAAACTTCTTTTTCTCTTTAAAAAAATATCTATTTTGGTCTTTATTGGTATTTGTTTGATAGTCTGGTATTTTTTCATTGAAATGAATGATATCATTAAAAGAAAATACATATCTTTATACTTATATGTATGCTATGTCCAGGAATAAAAAGCATGTTTGCTTAAAGTTGTATATTTTTCACGTTTAGAATTGTTTTTAAAATGTCAAAATTATGGGAAATCAACTACTTACAATAATTTTTTGTTCATTGTGCTTGTTAACAAAATAATTTGTAATGTATTTGCTTAGTAAAAACTTCTTATACATTTAGAAAATTCATAAAATTATATGAATTTACTTATAAATTAACAATAACACCAAACAATTAACGTATGATAGTTTACTAAATTTTCATATCAGGTTACTACTAGTTCAGGTGAAAAATACAATAATTAAGGAAATACACTTTACCGAAGAAAATTATAAGTCCGGAGTAACTAGTCATTTTCTTTGGATCGAACTGATCATGGCACTATTGTTTTGCTCTTGATTTTGAACTAATTAAAAATCCATTATAAAATATTAACCTAACATATTTTACTTCCACTCTGTTAATGTTGTCCAGTGGAAAGGGAACATATTTTTAAGGTGTTATTTTGAAAGTACAGTGAGACTTTACGTTATGGACACTCCTTCAAAATAGACGCCTCACATGGTGGAAAGTTCTTTTAATTCTTGAATCTTCTATGAATTAACTACTATATACTTTTTCTCGTGAAGCAGACACACCCATAGTTGGATACGGATGGTCCATTAGTATCTTTCATTTCAAATTATGTGCCAATATCTACTATGATTTGTAACAGTTTTATAATGTTTTTATTTTTCCTGAAAATGGAAGTTTTTGATATAATAAAAATTCCATTTAAAATGTTTGCCAAAAGTGAAAAGTATTAAAAATGGCCTTCCTAATTTTTGTTTAATGATATATAATCAAATATTTAATATCCAACCTAGGGAGATAAAAATGACAGTCATTCTAAATCGGTTAAGCTATTTCCATACTAATAAATCAGTCATATCTGCCACTATCTTTATCTTCTTTTTATCTTTTCAAAGAAAAATGATACTGCTCAAGTGAAATATTTCGGACAGCAGCATTTTTTGGTCTTTTCATCTGAACGATGCAGGTTATGAGACCCTAAGAGTTCTTCTTCTAATAAATTCAGACCCTAAACTTACGTACTTGACACAGCTGGGTTATAAAAAGAAAGAAAAATATTTCAAAACAATGTGTGTTAGTTGTTTTTATGCCCTACTGTCAATAAAAATATATTAAGTGATTTCTATAACTTTTTATTATTTTAAAAAAAAAGGATATTGTAAGTGCTTTTCTTAATGTGTATAAACTTTCCATAGCGTGAAAAATGTGTGCAATAGAAAACTTTAAATTAAAATGCAATGCCATAAAATTTGTAGTTTTTTTTTTTGTGTGTTTAATTACCACAATGCGTTTTGATGACATCAATGTGAAATACAATTGTGTAAATTTGTTTCCATCTTTTCCATATTTAGATATTCATGATCATTTCGATACTTGGATGGAACATCTTCCCCTTAACTGCAGGTGATTATACTTAGATTTTATTTCACAATTATTTTGATTTTAACATATTTATTTTACAAATACATGGTTTTAAAGGCATAAGTCCTAATATTGTTAAAAATCTGTTTTCATTTGCCTAATTTTGAAATTGGTCCATTCTCTCATAAAAAATTTTTTCTCCAAACTGTTAGTTTAAAATTTTTTCATGAGAGAATTTCTCAATTATGCAATAGTAGTTTATTAGAATTTAATGTTAATGAAAATGATTTTCTTTGAGTTCTTGCCATATTTCATAAGTATTATTCCCATTAAAGTGAGTATTATGCCAACTATTTAACACAATTACAGCTGCTATTGATTCTCAGATTAAATCAAACTCTTTCAATACATCTGCATTAATTTTTTTCACATTTTTTTTTTTTCAAAATTAAAGATGGGCTCTTTTAATTAAAACTATTTTATTATTATAGTGAAAGTAATGAAATCAACTTAAAACATGTTGATGCAGTTGCCACTTTCCAAGGATATGTTAGAAGAAAGACTGTTTTAAAAGAAGGAAAGAAACCAGCTGTAAGTTGATTAACCTTGTGTGTGGATATAGTTTATTTTTCATTTAATTTTTCTTTCATTTTTTATATATCTTAAGATATCAATCACAACTTTAATAAAAACTAATACAGTATTTAGCAACCTACAGTCAAGTCCCGTTTAAGCAAATTCCAAAAGACTCAATATTAAAATTTGAAGTTAAATCCTTCCCCAATGAGAGCTTCAGCCTCTACCTAGAATTAATTAAGAAGGAGGGTGCAAAACATATTCATAGCTATAACAAGTAATAATAGCATAGGCAAGTAATAAGTTTCTGGTGTCATTTTTGACTCCGAATCGAATAAAATCGCATCAAAAATCAATATATTAAGTATTCAGGTTTTGTATTAAGTTTTATCTAGGGCAAGTTCTGACTTGTAACTATTTCTTAGCCTGACATTGCTATCCAGGCAATTGAAATACTAATTCCAATACTAAGCAAGCAATGGATAGGCGGACTTTTATTTACTAACAGTTTATAAATTACAAAATATTTGTGTCTAAAAATTACAGTTTTGTATTTCTTTGCACTTATCCACTTAAAACTTTTATTACTGACTCCTTTCACAAGATATATTACCACTCATGAATTAATGTGTTTTTCTCAAATATAGTTAAGATTTTCAGTTTTAAACTCCCAAAACATTGAGAGAGAAAAACTCGACAAAACTAAAAAATAAAAAAATTTGTATAATAGTTTTCCATAAAGAATATATCCAGAAAATTAACAAACAATTAAAATAAAATTCAAGTATCCAACCTTGCCTGATTCTGTGTAAAACTGGCTCTTTATAGCAATTTATTTTACAAATAAATGTGCAACATTTAAAGGCTAGTTTTAAGATAAATAAAAATGGAATGTAGAGTTTCAAAGTAAGGGAAAATAGCTTTGAACAATAATTATTGTTATTTATTTAACAATTTTCTCAACTACAGTGTGGTTATTAAATAACAATGGTATCATCTAGAAAGTTTTGTTTCTTTTTTTTTCTTCAAAATTTTGTTTCATATGTATTTTAACATACCCAACTAGTTTCGTAGTATTTATATGATATTCAATGATGTATATTTTAGATGTCACCATGGATGAGGTATTGGCTTGTTCTTAAAAACACTACTCTAATTTATTTCCCACCCAAATCTCTGAGAGGTACTGAAAAGTCTGATGTAAGTCGTTTTCAAGTGTTATTTTTATTTACAAATATTCACAACTTAAATGGATTATTCTCTTTATTTCTCTCTTTTTTCTTATTCTTGAAGGGGGGTTTAATTATGTGGGCGACACTGCTTTTCTGCCAACTACATTTTTCATTAGTTCCTATGCACTCAAGTGTGTGTTGAAAAGTTTAAAGTGAAAAAATTTTTTAGCTTGGTAAATTTGTTTGGCTTATGTAAAACTCTGAAAAAGTCTTCTAAACTAGAGATGAAAGTACCTTTTTTATGGCAGAAATAGAGAAGGGATAAAAAGGTGAATGGGATTAAAGTTCAATCAAAATTAAATTAATTTCTAGTCAAAATTGTCCTAAACATAAACTTTAGTCAAATTTTTAATCTTACTTGATTGTAGTTTTATGCTTAGTTTTTCCATTACTTTAAAGAGAGTTTTTCCATTACTTTAAGAAGGAAAATTGATTTTTTTTAATATAAAATTTTAACATAGTTTGCATGAGAAAAAGCAGACAATGTATTTTCTCTGCTTGCAATGAAATTTTAATCATACATTTGGGTCTAAGTATAAATATGTAAAATATAATAAGTAAAAATCTCTTGTGTGGAATTTTTTTATTAGAAAAACCAATTAGGTGGTAAGTAAAATTTAAATATTGTACAGAGTTCTACCTAGGAATAAAAAAGGGCAGGGCAATAGCTTAGCTCCGTAAAAAAAAGAAAAATTTAGATTACTTGATTATACTATTTTATGTGTATATTTCAAAAAATAATTTTTTCTCTCAATATCCAAATAAGAGAAAATTTATAGTCTATAAAAATAATTAAAGGCATACCAATAGACCAATATCTCTGCATAAATTTTTTTCTGAAAAAGTACACTAAAACAACCATGAATCAATTAACACGAAAGCTTCATCTATAATTTAAACTGAAAAATATGATGAAATAAACATTTAAAGGTGTTTTTTTTTAAAAAAACAAAGGTATTTATTTAAAAAATAAATTTCAAACCACTTAAAAAAATTACTAATATACCAAGCCCCGAAAAAAGAGATGCTTATAAATTTTTAACCAGTTGAGAATAATCTTAACAAAGTAAATATTTGTAATAAAACCTATCAAGACAGATAATTTTACCAGTGTGTCATTATTATTTAAACAATGAAAATATTCTTTTCTAAATGGAATATGAATTTAAAAAAATGCAGTGTTTTTAAGGGATGGCAGCATATTTTTGCAAAAAGGGCACATTTATAGGAACCAAGTAGCAGTCTAGGCAGGCCGCCTTTTTAAAAACGCTTAGGGAAAACACTGTATGTAGCAATGTATGTTCCTTAGGTTATGTCATGCTTCGTTATGCTATGTTTAATGCATTGTCCTAAGAGTGTCCAAAAATAAAGAAAAACATTTTTTTACCCTGATAAATTTTTCACAATTCTATTTCTATTTTCATAAATTTGTATCTACAATAATGTTAATTTTCAGTTCAAGAGCCTGCCATCCAAGTCCATTGATATTTCTGGGTGCTTAGTCGTTTGTTCAGGAAATCAATCTGATGCATTCCAACTGACTGATCCCTTGAGAGGAAATGTTTACAAGTTCCGTACTGGCTCTCCTTTAAAGGCTGTTCATTGGTTTAACTGCCTAAGAAAAGCCACCAATCAGTATGATGAATGTACTGTAAGTTTACTGCTTTACTATTATTTTCTCAACATTAATAAACTTAGGTATTCTGTGGAAGTACATAATTGCATTGGGCTAGCATCTCCTTAGAAAACTTAAATGCTAAAAATGTTTTGTCTTTTCTATTTTAATCACATACGGCAGTGTTCCCTAACCTTTTTATCACCGTGGACCTGTCAATGTTTGATAATTTTACCGCGACCCACTGAGGGGGTGTGTGGATTGTTTATATTTTAGATTAATTTGATTTATTAATTTTAATTTAATTGTATTTAAACATGCCTTCAAAATAAAATACAGTACTTCAAAGTAAAATACATACACCAAAAAAATAAATATAAAGTGATTTAACATTTTAACTTACTGGAACGTTAAATCAATGAGAACCCTGAGCTTGTTTCTTTGCAATGAGACGGATCCATCTGGGGTAATCGGAGACAATGATACATTACAAGCATTAAAAAATGTATTTCACTACCTTCGGGGGCAATTCAACAGTCAATTAAATAAATAAAATTTTTATGGAACACAGATATCTTTAATTTGGGGTATAAACCTAGCAATTTAAATTCAATTTCAATGAAATGGGCGGCCCGGAACCATTTGATCCACGGACCGGGGGTTGGGAAACACTAACATAAGGTATTTGTAATAGAGACTTTTTACAAACATGTGCTTCCTTTTCGCACATTGTAGCATTTTTTGATAGCTTTAATTGACTCTAGTTTAATGATCAAATTGTCACAGTCCTTACTTTCACATTTTTCATAAGAGTTAGATGGTGTTTTTTTTTTTTTTTTTCATTTAAAAGTCAGTTTATTTAACTAAACGTCATAAAATTGTGAAACACTAAATAGTGATGTGACATGAATGTCAAGAAGAAAATTATTATATAATTACTTCAAAAAATGCTTTTTCTTACCGTGATATAATTTTTTTTTTTTTTTAGCACTTAGAAAATCTGATGACCTTTGAATAACAACTGAGTGATTTAGTTAAGATGGTTTTTTAATTTGCTGCAGAGTTGGGAAGATGCCAAGTGCCTCTAGACCATGTGCCATAAACTTTTTATCACTTTCATTTTTATTATGTTATGTATTTGTTATGAACTACTTTACCTAGCCAAAGAAATTTCTTTGAATTGGCAAATGTCTACGTCCAAATTACATTGAAAGAAGAAAAAAATGCAAGTAGTTTTATTGTTGGTCTTCAAATAAGACGTTTTTAACTTCTTGTGTATTTAAAATCCATTTTTGCTGTAAAAATTTTAGTATTTTCTGACTGACCATTTTTATTTATTATAGTTGTTTTGAACAGCTTTATAAAATTCATTCTTATTTTTACTATTAAAAGTTGATGACCTATGTTAGGTGACAGAAAAATTTAAACATGAAATATGCAAAAATTTCTTTACAAGTCATACACTTGCCTAAGTGAACCGACAAGTTGGTTCACTTTGAGTGGAAAACATACACATGTTTCAATGTTACTTCTTGTTGAAACCTTGATACACATGAAGCAAATTTTGTTTGATTTACATTTTTTAAACCAGAATAAGATAGGAGCTTAGTTTATTCATACAATGCACAAAGATATAATAGCAAAAAATTACCCTAGGTATTTTTTTTTTTAAATTTGAAATAGTTTTAAACTTAATAGCAAAAGAAATTTTTTATTTATTTATAAATTTTTAATGAATTTCTTGCTAAAATTGTAGTTTAGATTCAATTCTTATTTGTACAGTGATTTCATCATATTTAATGATTCAACAGCGCTTCAGCTTTAAACACTAACTTTTTGTAAGCCAACAAAAGCACCTCTTTTGAAAATTTATCTTCCATTCAACAAATCAGGTTTCCAGGATTCGATAATTATAAAAGCTTATTAACTCTGGCAAGAATACTGAACCGTTGATAAAATGATGTACTACTTTCTCTTGTTTAATTCATTATTTGTTAAGAAAAGAAATGAATTGAAAGAATTTTTTTAATTTCAAATGATAATATTTAGATGAATTTGACATTTTTTGTACTTTGTTGAAATTTTAATAACTTTTCATTCAAAGACTCTATTTTTTAGTAGCAACTTTAGTTTCTTTACTAAAATGAAATAAATGTAATCTTTGTTTGGAAGATTACAGAAGTCTCAACTGAAAGTACTAAGATAATAATTTATTGTAACAATATTCATACCTATTTTAGCTCAATATAATGATTTACAAATGACAAATTTACGATAGCTATATTCAGAAATATTTTATTTAAAATTTTCGACTTTTGAAATGGCAAGTTTCGAAATGTATTGAAAAATTTGCTCTTTTTTTCTAAAATAATTTTAAACTTTTTTTAGTGACTGTGGAGTTGAACTATTATTTTTAGTTTAATCTCCATAAAAGTAACCAAAACTTTTTTTTCTACTTATTTGCTGCTCAGTTTTATACATTATATAATGTATCCATTGAAGAAATTGATTATTTCACAAAATTTCCTACTTTAGTTTTTTGATTCAAGCGTTATAAAGAAAAAATACTACCTTGTTTTGATTTGTATTTAAATGTAAATATTTATTCATTTTTGTCTTTAAATTTATTCATTATTTATAGATAAAGTTGTTTTGAGGTAAGTTAATTCAGTAGAACCTCGATTTATCAATAAATCTCATTCGATTTCTCAAAGAACCACTCATTAAAAACGTTACGGGAAAATGATGAATGTCAATCAACTTTAAATATTAAATATTGGTTTGAAAATGTATGAAAAGTAATAAAGAAGTTAATAAATTACAAATTAGGTCTTTTCAAATCAAAAATTAATAAATTTACGATGTGTAAAAAAAGATTGTGTTAAAATTTTTATAATTTATGCGAAAAAGGGATAAATAAACATTTATTTATTTAAATTACTTGGAAAGTTTAGTTTGAACACACCCTTTTCTTGGACATTTGTAACAGATTACTGTTCATTTTCTGCAAGTTCGTATGAATACTGAAAGTTTTTCTGAGAGTTTACTGAAAGTTTGAAGACCTTCCAGGATGGTTGCGGATAAGTTCGCTATTTCATTGGTATCACTTTGCACTTAAGCTTCTGCAACCATTTCTTGAGACAACTCCAAGTTTCAACATTTTTATCAGCTGATGCATAAACAACAAACTTAACCCTCCAAGCTGTAATAAATCCTTATTTTTTTTTTCTTTATTATTATCATTAGCATCTAGAGTTACTGTTTTTCTTATCAAAACTAATTAATTTCAGTATTTTTGTTAAATGTCAATAAAATTTCTGAACCTATTTAACTATAAAACTAACTAAGAAGTATTATTAACATTATGAGAATAGCATTTGTAATGGGACCATTAAAACAAAATGATGCATACAAGGAAGCAAAAGATGTTGGGATCCAGGTTCCACTAAATGTATTATCTTAAATAAGACATAACATATTAAGTCTGTTTTTTTTTTTTTTTTAATTTTTTTTATAGAAAATAATTTAAATTTTTTCTAATTAATAAATATGTTCTATAGAGTGTGATGCCAAAGATTCTTTTCCCATTATGTCAAAATCAGCTAGCAAAAATAAATTTGCTTTGTGATAGTATTTTATTTGTCACTATGATGCAACAGCTCAAGGTAAATAAATAATGTATATAATCATCTTGTGAATTGCTTAGGGTGGAATGCCGCTGTGAAATTTTATAAAAGTAATTTTTATAAAATTTTAAATCATTTTTCCAAAGGTACTCATATATTTAATTTATTTTTTTTTGTACTTGGTATAATTTGAAGGAAATTTTGGACATTAACTCTTTCAAATTTTAAATGGCATTTTTTTTAACCATATTATTTGTATTCCAATGTTATTATATTATCAATGCTAGACACAATAACTTCTGTAATTTCCCATTGATTTGTCAAAAATTAAATACCGTGTACAGTGTATCTCCAAATTCACATAATTTATGATTTATATAAAAAAACTCAGGTTTTTAATTACTAATTAAGATCTTTTTTATTCACTTATAAAGTATATCAGTTAACAGTGAAGAGGAGCTGGCTGTCACACTCACTCTTTTGCAGAAATTTTCAATAATCATTTTGTTGAAATTTCATTCTTCAATGCATGCATGATTATAGTCTTATTGACCTAAAACCTAGGTGTCAAAAGACCCTAAAGTTAATCAGATGATCTGAGTAGTCAGTTGTGATCATCATCAAAACAACCAGAATGGACGCAACAATGCTCAAAATATTGCTCAATTATGAAAACACTTTGTCCTTTCATATATCACACCATTTTTAATAGACCCGACTGTCACTAATTCTTTTTTTTTTCTGCAGTACATTTTAGAGCAAAAAAAGATAAATACATTTTTTGTAATAATTTTGAGACAAACTTTAAATAGTTCAGTTTAGTACACTCATTTAGTTTATTATTTATTTATAAAATCAGACATTTGAAAAAATACCTTACAAATTTTAATTTATTTTATCAATCGAAAAATATAAATATAGTCGAAAAATTTGTGTTAAATGAAGCCACATTAGTAAAATGTGTTCTGTTAAATTTTTATTGAAATATTTTTTTAATTTTTTACTTATTCGGTCAAAAGTTATTGTGTCTGCTAACACATCTATTTGAGAAAATACCATTTAAAGTTAACAAAAGCTTGCTTCAACCATACATGCTGAATCTTTCTCTATGAGTTAAACAAATGAGTCTCATTTTATGAGTTATGAACTTGTACTTTTAGGAATACCTTTGCAAATGTGCATTCTGTGAATTATTTAAAAATTAAACCAATTTTTTAAAATTCTTTAATGTTTGCCTTTAAATTTGTTGGTCCTGTTTCCTTCCACAATTTTTTTATTTTATTGTTTGAATATTGTAATTATTTTAAAATTGTGAGTTAAAACTGATATAACATTATGTGCTTGTAATGTTAATTGTTCGAAACATATGTAAGTAAAGCACGATTGCCTAGTTAGTAGTTCATAAGTTGCTTAAATACAGATAAATGTGATGTAGGTAAAAGTTGTTTGTAAACATTGTAAAAAAATTTCTTTTTCTTTATATTCCCATTGTATTTAGTCATTATGATATACAACATATCTGAAATGCTTTATTTCTGACTGTGATTAAGCTTTCATACTGCATCATTGCCTTAATATTTTTTTAAGATTTTAGAAAGTGCCTTTTGTTGCATATTAGATTCAGTGTTTGTGATGTACTTGTAAACTAATAAAAATCATTTCTAGCATAGTTAAGTATAACCATTTCTTGCACGGAGTTGGAAATTTAAAAACATGCTCATCACATAAAAATTAAGTGTTATGGAACAACATTTAATTAGCTTATATCTTTTAAATTTTTATTATTTAATCTAGACAGTACATTAACTTCGCAAAAATACTAAATACAGCTATAATATCTAGTACATTAAATGTTAAATTTTCACACAAAACCATTTTTATCATTTATAAATTTAAAAATAATTGAATTTTAACAAAAAAAATATTTGCTTAAAATAAATCACATAGTTATCTTTAATGATTAATGAATTAATATTCTTATTATCTGCTTTAATTACCATATTAAAGATTAAACTACTACATTTATTTAAAATTTTATTTGATATTTAAAAAGTCGAAATTTTCAAATAATCTGCTTAATGCTAATAAAGTTTGTATAAAATAGTTTCCTACTTTTTCCCTTTAAATTACATGAGGCAAAACTGATTTAGGAAAGCAACCATTAAAATAAAAGGGGTATATTGTCTTAGGATTTTTTATTTTGTTTCAAAAGTAAGAAACTTTTAGAAGACATAAAGCAGCATAATCCAAAATATTTTTGTAGTTGCAAACTAATCTTGATCTCATTCTGTTAAAGTTGATCATCCCACTTTTAAAACTCATTTCAGCTCTCAAAAATTAGAAGAAAAAATTTCTAAATATTTTTTGCCACTTACTCTTTTACAATTTTGTTGTAATATTGGCTTATTTTTTGCAAGTTTAAATTTTATCAAGTATCAAAAGTTCATAAATCATTAAATTTTTAATTACTCATCATAAGATCATATCAAAACAGTTAAAAAATTTTAATTTATTGGGGAAAAAAATTCTAATGGCAGGTACTGAACTTTTATGTTCTTCACCTGGGAAAATGCTGGAAATGTTGCTCATTTAACGTTACCCAGTGGGCACCTGTGAATGTAAGTCACTGAAGCGAGCAACAATTCACACTGCCACACGTAGAGTGGGCCAAATTCACACACAGCAGAGGACATCACATAGAGAGAAACATACACGCCCAGACCGGGATCCGAACCCGCAGCTATTGGCTTTACAGTCAGGCACGCTAACCGCTCGGCCACCTGGCTGGCTAATTTATAGAGATAAATTATATGACAAATTTTGTTGTAGAGTTTTGCGATTCCGTTTAAAAATTGTTTACGCCTAAAATTTTTGGCCATTTTCTTATATTTTAAAGATTTTGCAGGTTCGGATTAAAGTTAATGTATGCTTTGCTTTCCTTCGAAATTTAAAGTGTATATATAAAGTTATAGATTGTTAGAAGGAGGATAAAAACAAATTGATAACAAAAAAGAATATAAATCTTTGACTTTACTTTTTACATCTTAAAAGAGTTAATGCTTCAATGAGTTTTGGTTGAAATATGACATCCTAATCGATTCTCTATATAGGTTAAATTATATAAACCTTAGCATATGCGTTGTTTCAATAGACTTTTCATTTGATATTAAATATTTATACTATCATATTCAGGTGGTTGCTAAAATTCCCTTTAATACCCAAATGAAATACATTTTCATTAAAAAAAATACATTACTCGACGTATTTATCATTTTCTATATCTGCCCATCTACATTTTACAAATAGAGTGTTGTATAAAAAAAAGTATGAACTGTTATATATCTCGAATAATATACACGTGATCAACAAAAGGCCCGCAGTGGACTGATTGTAAAGACACAGTAAAACACCCACCCCAATAGAACTGCTGTCAGTAATCGGTTGGGTGACAACTTGGATCTACTGTTTAGTACTCGACTTCGCGCACAGGTCGAAGGGCTACCGAAGCAGGGGAGTTATCCCCTCTGCAGAGGAACAAAATTGCTATGGCATGTTATCGAATCATCCTCGGGGACGTTTCCCAGACCGTCGCCAATAGCCTATTGTGCAGCATTTGTGAGACGTAAATAGAATACCTACCTACGTGATCAACAAAATTCCAAAATACACTCTTGAAAAATTTTCAAGAGAAATATTAAATGATACCTGACTCAAATCCTTCGGGAGTTTCACAGTTGATCACCGAAGTCATGCATCACTAGCTGTGGAAGGGTGACTACTTTGATCAGCCTGCAATAGACCAAGGGTGGCGGTGTTAGACTTCATTAAACTGTTCTACTGTCAAGTGCTNACCGCACACCCTCGGTCCCTACGCAGGCTAATCCAAGTGGTCACCACCTGCACACTGACCGCAGCCAGGGATGCTTGACTTTCGGTGATCTGCTGGGAACCGTGTCTTAACGATCACTCCACTTCGGGATAATAATAGCCTGAAAATTTTTGAATCGTAAAGCATATAATTTGCTTTGCGTATCATTTTAAAGTATCTAATTCCACATGGAAAACACAAATTTGAGCGAAATTGGTTGATTAGTTCCTGAGAAATCGAGTCTTACAAGTACGACTTTTTTGAAATTTAATTTCTCAGGATTAATCGATTTCGCTGAAATTTTGCATTTTGTCATGTTTAAAACTTACAATGTTCTGTAATCCAATTTATATGCGAACAAATAACTTGTTTTCATAAATATATTCACTAACATAATACATAAATAGCTAAAATGACAGTTAGAGATGGAGTACTGAAAGTTTTTGAAAGGGCCCCCTCCAAAAATGTTTGCCACAGGGCCCCGAGGAGTGAAGTTACGGCACTGGTTAGAATCCCCTTCCCGTCAGACTAACCGTCGATGTTTTCTTCTCCATGTAACTAAAATGCTGGTTAATTCCATCGAAAAGTCCTCCATAAAGGAAAATTTCCCCCAATACTTGATCCAGGAGTTCCCTTGTCATCTGGATTGAATTCAAAATTACAAGGCAATAGAGTTGAACATTGGTAGTCGCATATCCAAAATTTGATCAGCTGCTAAATTACGGTTATCAAATAAAATAGCTCATTATGCAGCTCTAGTGCTACTACAAAACCCCCTGGAGGCGGGATACTCATTAAGGCGCACAGCATTTAGCGCTAATTATAAAATTAATATTGCTTTCATTTTAATAAAAATTTCCCAAATTTACATCAAGTAAATTTACGACATCTATATTTAAATAATGGATTCAATCTTACCACTATTTAAATGAAAAATATTATTTAAAAAGCAAAAATGAAAAAAAATTCAGAAACTTGTAAAAGAAATTTGTCGAGACATGGACGTTTTAAAATCTACAATTTTTCTATGACATATTTTCAAAAACAAAAATTATTGGGTATTCTCAATAAAATTCGGATAATTAAGAAGACACAAAAACCAAGATACTTCATACAATAAAATAAAGAATTAAAATTATGATTCTAGTTACTTGAATCAGGAAGAATAACTTATTCTTTTAAAAGGTAAGTAGGATATTATTTGAAACATCACATAACTAATGGTACAATCAAATTAAAAACAGGTATTTACATGAAACTAAAAATTAATGCTAGTTATATTCTTTCGAACTGGATTTCGAAAATAGTTACATCTAAAACTTAATGTTCACTATAAAAAATGGCGGCAAAAAATTTATAAATTCGATTGATATATTAAATTTTGCCGTAATAACTCTTCGCCGTTTCTGGTAGCGAGTTGAAGATGTTTAGGGATGATCTTATCTTCTTGTTGTCTCTGGCAGCATTACCAGCGAACCAGTGGCGTAACGAGCTTAACTCGCTCCCGGGGCACAATACCTTTTTAGCGCCCCCTCCCCCCATTCGAGAACCATACAATATAATATGTAAAATATACTCGCAAATTAATAAATAAACAAATAAAGTAAAATAAATGAAGTCACAGGCTCAAGCTAGGCTTTAAATTTGAGACAAAAAATGTAATTGAGAAAACAAGACTAGATTTTGAAATGTATATGGTCATCTAGAATTAGTTCAAAAGGTACCTATTATTTATTTTTCATATTTATAAAGAAATATTTTAAAAACACGCAGTTTTAAAACAATAAAAAAAGTAAATATTTATTATCTCTAAGGAGATACAAATACACTCTATAACAAAAAAATCGTAGCACCAAGAAGGAGTTGTCCGATTGAAACAAAAATTGGTGAATAGGAACACAATGTACAGAATAGTAAATGATTAAAATTTCAGAACAATTGAATAATTTATTGCAGAGTTACAGTAACANAGCAGCATGAAAAACAAAATACAGAGCATTTGGAAGGCGAATACAGCAACCATTTTCTTTCGACGCTTTCATTGTTCTTTAATTTGCGAATAAATAATGCTTTGTTGAAATATCTCGTTACTAATTTATTACCATCTTTGTATGTTCTGGATGCCTCGGAAAAGTCAGAATCTTTATTTTGAAAATATACTGGTCCCTTACGAATTAAAATTTCGCGATTTATTTCAACAAACTTTTCGTGAAAATAATCGGCGGGATCGTGCGATATTAATTCTTCTGTGTTGGAAAACTGCTGTTCAATTGACACAGTTGGAGTTGTCGGTTTTAGTGAAGTCACTGAAGTCGTTGCACTTTCGTCGTAGGAATAGTCGCTTTCTGATTCAATCTCTTTTTCAAAATTGGAACATGAAGGTTTAGAAATTCCCGCAATTTGTAATTGAGCTGAGTCATCATGTGGAACATTTATGAGTTGATTGCTACTTACAGAAGTTTCTCCAGTAGTAGTAGTAAAATATGATGTTAATTTTGGTAACTTTTCAATTACTTCTTTCTGATGTAGAGCTTTTTTCCTTTTTTCAGATCCACTAGGATATGACCGTTTCGACATTTTATATTATAATTCACTATTTAATTAATTTTATAACGAAAATATTCGCTAACACAAAACAGACAAAACGACGATTTAATCAAACAATACTATTTTTTTTATCAGAGCTCGAGCACAGTCAGTAACAAACTAACAACTACAAACAAAACAAACGCCACAACATCGCAGACAAATACTTGAAGGGAATTCCCGTTCGTCAAGTCAAACGACGATCGGGAATCGGGAATTCCCCTTTTTTGTCTTTGGTATTACGAATGACGTTCGAATAGGTTTCTTTAAGACATAAACCACACCGCATCAAATAATTCTTTTTTTAATTTAATAATTTTTTTTTAAATTGTATTCTTATACTTACATATAGGTATTTAAATTAACCTAAACATACTAATATCGGAAAAACTCATTTTTGAGAGAGAGTGGAGTATTATACCCTGTTTATTTATTAGTTTGATCTTTCTTTTTGACAGATGTCAAATCTGAAATCGATATAACTTTGCAACGACGAACAATATCTTCTTATTTTAATAATATTAAAAATTGATAATAATCATAAGAATAGACACACAACATAAAAGTACCTGTTAAGGACTCAAGCATTTTCCGAAAGTCTTAAGTGGTTTTTATTGCTTCGAGGTAAAATTTAAATAGAAAAACTGAAAACAATGGTTTCTTACCTACCCAATGTTTTTATGTCTAGTGCAATAAAATTGATTGACGAATGAATTTATTTATTTTGAATAGTTTAAAACATACATACAGCCACATATTTAGCCAACACATTTTTTACACCAATAGATATTTTCTGTTTCCCATCACTGACCCATCTGTCAAAAAGTTCAAGCTATGTTGTACAAGGTATAGCTATCCGCATGCGGCAAACTAAAGCTAATATAATAAGCGTAGGTATTGTAGTAAGTCATTATCATCAGATTTTTCAAAATAAATGTTTTTCGGTAATAATGTATCGGTTATCATTTGGTAATCTGGCAGGAACTAGATCGCGGGGCCCTGGGCACGTGCCCATAGTGCCCAGTGGGGAAGAGGGGCCTGGTAGCGAGTTGAAGATCTGAAGATGTTTAGGGATGATCCTATCTTCTTGCTGTCTCTGGCAGCATTACCAGCGAACTATTTGAGAACTGGATAACTGCGGCTAGGTATACTGGAGCACCAGCTCCTACTCTTCAATTGCATCTTTAATTCTAGTTTTGCTGCCAACTCAGTCTTAATCCTTAAATTTGTAATTTCGTATGCCTCACGTTTTATTATTCCGAAAAGGTCTATCTTCTGAGCGGTTGAATATAATATACAAAATCACTCAAAAAGAAAGCCCCATTCAGCAAGTGAGATATTAAATTTATCTCGGTGTTTATTTTCAAGAAAACAAAAATTACTGAATAGTATACTATCAATTCAGAAAATAAAAGAGGCATTATTTCATAAGATTTTATAAACACTTCAAAAGATACAGAAACAAATATACGATACTAACACTAAATTATATTATGGTTTCTCAATAATATGCACGTAGTATTTATATTTTAAAACTGATAAAGCAATACAGAACTAAACATCTACGAAAACGAGATTGACGTTCTCTGATTGTAAGCAGACGATCGTGGTTTAAAACTCGTCTGCCTGGTTTAAACCTACCTCAGACTAGGTTTAACTTAGACAAGTCTGAACTAGATCTTAGAACCGCGTTTTTCCTTAAACTTCGTTCCTGCAGTGCAGTTTGGTTTAACTTCGCGGTTTAGACCAGGTTTAAAGTTGAACCTCGTCCTGACAATTCAGCCATAATGTCGCATGGCGACCCGACGAGCTCGATTCCATCGTAAATCACTGCTGTTTTCAACAAGAATTTCCGAATCCGATTTTTTTTTTCTCCGACAATTATTTGTTTTTCAGGAGCCATTCCTTGACTATTTTAGATTCGATATTTTCAATACTTATAACGACAAATGTGAATTCTGGATTACTTTCTGAACGGCTTCATTCCATCGTTTATTTGGTTCTTTCCACACTGTCCGATTTTTTTTTTTTTTTTTTTTCTTTCTCCCTNTTTTTTTTTTTTACTCAATACGTTATTGCGAAACTGAATAACTTTTTGACTAGCTCGATTCCTGACGTTGAAAATTTTCTGATCTCTCCCCTCCCCCTACCATTTCCAAATAGCCTTTAATTAAAGTACTCGAGATTTCGAATCGGTTATTTGAAAAATAAATTTTTGACACACTCGATTCCAACTAAATCCGCGACGTTTGTATAATACTATAGATTTTAACATGGTTTCTAAAAAATCAAAGATTTTTTAATATAATATTATTACATGCAAAATTGGAAGTTCGATTTATTGAGTGGAAGACAAATTTGATCAAATGATGGAGTTATGTCCTATTGACAATATTGAAACTGCTTGTGATAATTCTCTTAAAATACTGGAACTTTAGAATAAAATAACACATTACAAAGCTTTACTGTTATAAAATTAAAATAATACGCTTATCTGACATATTAGTGAATTTAGTTTAAAATTAATTAAAAAATTCGGTAAGCAGGTTTTGTATCCCTTCTTTTGATATGAAGCTTCATAGTTCCATAAAGCAAAACACTTGTAGTTATAATTTATTTTTAAAACTCATAATTTTTAAACTGGTTTTCTTTTATTTTTTTTTTAGGGGTTCTGGTTTTAAACTCTGCTAGTATCTTTTCCAAAATTTTGTATAAGTTTTCTTTTAAAAATGCTAATAATTTTGTCACCTAAAATTTGTAACTTAAATAACAGAAAGAAAAAATACTGTTCAGATCATTTCTCAATTATTAAGAAATTATAAAAGTACTTTTGTACCAACACTGTTTTGAATAAAGTGTGAAAGGAGAACAACCAATTAATAAGTAAAATATATTTATTGAAACTATTTTATTGGTTGGGCTGAAGGTGCAAAAATATTTCCACTTTGTTTGTTAGCAGTCCTAGAAGGAGCGAATCCAAGCATCTTCTGAATATTCTGAAAAATAAAATACTTAATTAAAAAGTGGATACTAAAAAAAAAAAAAAAAAAAAAAAAAAAAAAAAAAAAAAAAAAAAAAAAAAAANAAAACATTTTTGCAGTAGAAATCAGTACTGCTCTTTCAATTAATATTTATTTAAAATTTCACTTAAATTATTTGACAAACACCAAAGTTTAAATGGACTAAGGCAAACATAGTTAAAAAGATTATCTAACTTAAGGAAAATTATCAAATGATATCCAATAAAAGAAACAAATAGAAATTTTTAAAAGAAAACAATGAAAAATATAATAATGACAACCGAAGCTGACGTCAACAGGGGGTACCGAGGCTGGTACCTCCTGACGACATCAGCTTCGGTTGTCTTTATTATATTTTCCATTACTTTCGTTTTTAAAATTTTCTATTGGTTAAAATTTTCTAGTGGAATTTCTGCTGCATTGTGCAACTTACCTTTGGAATTATAGTTTTTAACTGCTTTTTGCATGATTTTTTTTCTCTTTTTATTACAATAAAAGAAAATAGTACATCTGTTTGATATTTTAATCTCAATTAGATTTATCCTCAATAATGTTACATTTGCACAAGCAAATCAATCAAATAGTAATTTTTGTAACATTCATAATTGATACAGAATTATATATATCAACAAAATTATTATACATTATCAACTATTATGTATATATGATAACTACAATTCAACTAACTGAAAAATTAACGGGAAAATTGTAATTCATAACTTAATGAATGAAGTAAGAATCAGTTATACATTAATTTACATGGAGGATACATAAAAACACACAGAAATTGTATACAAAACAAATATTCGAATCCATGTTAAAAACTAAATTTAAAAAAGTATTAAAATCAAATAGAATGCATTTCTTATTGAAAAACTTGATTGTGCAAATTTGCATTCCAAAACCAAACAAAATTTACATTTAATATTATTTTCCTCTAAATTCCTTGCCAAGAGATAGCTTTCACGGAGTTCGTGGGGCTGAAAAAAATTTCTGTTCGACTGTGATGTCATTCATAGAAGTGCATGGTTGGTTACCGTGATGAAGAATTTGTTGAGAAGTTAAAAAATTGCCCAGAAATATTAATGCTGATGATGATGTTAAACGCATTATTTCATATGACTACAGAAACTTTGTAGAAAAGTGTTAAAGTTTGCATTTAACATTCTTGGAATTCAAAATTGCTTACTTTTTAAACGTAATAAACATTAATAGTTTGTTTATTGTTGTTACTTAACAGTGGAAAAAATATAACAAAAATGAAAGGTACAAGATAATATAGGAATAGAACTCAGACATATAAGATCTATAAAAGGGAATTTTAAACAGTTAACATAATATTTAAAAAGAATTACTTGTCTAATGGACATGGTGCATAGGATGTATAAAAAAATGAATGAACAATCGCTAAAATCATCGCCAATTAGATTTCTATGAGATAATCCTTGAATCCATCCAATAGGGATGAAAGGTAGTTTGGCCACTACACGTCCATCAAATCTGAAAATTTAAACCACAGGTTATATTGCAAAGAAAACAAATCAATCTGAATAATGATAATCTTAATGATAATAATTCTATTTTATACAGTACAATGTAACTACAATCTAAAATCAATTCTTCATTTACTGATTTTGAAAGGAATTTTTATCCTGCCGATACTAAAAAAAATTATAATTAACCTCCGTAGGCCTATTTTCCTATGCTCTGCTTCGTAGACTGGACATCTAACATGCAAAATTCTTATGATAAATACTATCATAAATTATAAAAGAGCAGCTTTTGGGGCTTCAGGGCTCTACATACCAATGCACCCTATTTAAGCACTAAGCAAAGTGTTTTAGGGCTTTATGTATTAATGACTATTGTAAGAATACCATGTAAATTTGACTCTTAACGAACAACGTGGACAGTGCCCAAACTGGTATCCTTCTTTAAAAATTCCACAAGACAATTTTTCAACAAGATAACCTTCACTCATGACTGATTTAACACGCACTTTACTGCACATAGCAGTGCTAGCTAGTTCCCCCACTGAGGGCTTAGAGATAAATTTGGCAATTTCAGCATTCCATCTTGACAATTTCTCAGTAACAATACCACTAAACACTATCGCTCACATTTATTATTAAGCATTGTTTAAATAAAATGTAAACAATATTGTGTTCATTTATTGTAAATTTTTTCTTCTTCATTTTACGAATATGTCTATAAAATTCATAAAAACTGGAACTTCAAAACCATCCTTCATTAGGAATTGTGTGATTTATATGATCACTTACTCCACTAAATATTCTAGAAAAGTCACCTTTGTAAGCAAATATCTGGATCAAGCGGAATTTAACTCAAATATTCAAGAAAATGTTCACTGTTCAGAAAACAATAATATTAGTAAGCATTCAAAGGAAAAAATATTTAATACATTTACTCACATTGAGTTAAACATACTGAGTAGAGCAGTAAATGCAAATCCTATAGCAAACATAGATTTCATTTTGACCTATAAAGCATACAATAAATATTTACTGACAAAATAAAATAATAAAAGAACACGCATACATCAATATTGTTTTTAGTTTAGTTTTAAATTTTAGAGCTTAAGTTAATCACATTAAAAAAATGTAATTATATCTATGAGATTTAATGTGTATTGATTAAGATTGATGACAAAGGTTTAGAGAATATATGAAACCTTTATTGCTTTTGATTTATCTTAAGAAGCTTTTTAACTCGCAATCAAACTCAACTGCAGAGAGGTGTAGAAGGAGGAAAATATTTAATATACTTTTAATCGTCCTTTATTTTATTTCTTTATTTTTAAAAAAAAAAATGAATATTTGTCACTGGACATCACCAGATCAATTTTGAGGATTTTTGGCAAAACTATTGCAATACAAATCTGTAATCAGATTTTACAAAATATTAATTTAGTATTATGCATTTAGGTGGTTTTAGATTTGAGGAAAATATACATTATTGTGCAGTTTAAACGACAATAAAAATGAATTTTGAAGATAAAAAAGCAGACAAATGTACAGTATTAAATAACTTATCTATAATTACTAATCACTAAACATTTTTATACTTAAGCTTTTCATTTTTAAAAAAATAAAAATAAATTTAAAAGTTATTCAACTGAATTTTTCTTTCTATTCTAACAAAGTGACGACTTTACTTCCAATGTTTTATAAGTATTGTGTTGTAGAATCATCAAAAGCTTGTTAAAAATATAAAGTGAGAAAACATATTTATTTATGATTTTCATATGACTTTTTACATTTGCAATATATCTTTGAAAAATGTACACATAATTAATAAAATTTTGAATAGATATTTTCTTATAACATTAGCTAAATTTGAGTTAATTTTATAGGGAATTTAGTAGTATTTCTTTATTTCAGAATTGCAAAAACCAATATGGAAATTTTATTTCCCTCAGAATTGCAGAAATAAAGAGATATTTTCACTCTTCCCAATTATTTCAATTATTATTATAAGTAATTATTTGAAATGCTTAAAAGATTAACAATATTTCATTCTGAATAGTATTACAATTTTAAAAGACTTATAACACTTAACAGTAATTAAGCTATATCTTTTTCTGAGGAGGGAGGTCTAGTGCATTTAGTTTAAAATATTTTATTATTTTGGAAAATTGAAACAGTCAAACAGTGCAGAAAAATAATTGCAGAAATGCAAAGTAAGAAAATAGTATTAACATAACGAAATGAGAGAATGAAACAGTGTTTTATCTAGAAATCAATCAATTTTTCTTTACTATTCTCGTAACAAGCTTAAAACTTTTTGAAATTTAACGACTGATTTCTTATAAATGAAATCTGTTCAAAAAGTATTGAACCACAATTTGAATAAAGTTTTGATGCAGGACTTAACTAATAGTTGATATACCCTAGTACTAGGATGCACGATAAATATTTTCAATAACTTCAGTACCACTCAGTCAATGCTTCAGCATTAAACAGTAACCACTAGTAAATAAGAGCTGTGGGATTTTATTAAGGGATAAAATCGTACAAGAAATTGAGCATCATAATTGCATGAATTTTCCTTTTGTGCTAATTTATGAAACCTGGCATACATAATCTCTTAACAATATAAGTGAGTATATTACTTTCAAAGTTCCAATCCCCCCCTTTTTTTTTCTCTTCATATTATAGCTCACAAATAATAATATATTTCAAAGTAATAGCTAGTTCTAGTGTTTGTAATTATTATCAAAAGAAGTATTCTGACTTGTAAATGAGAAACTTTCAATACATTTTCTATATGATGTACAAATAAAAAAATGTGATATTATAAATATACATTTATTATTATAATAATTATAAACATAATTTCTATAAATACAATCAATATGCGAAAGTTTTACAAATGGAATAACTAATTTTAATAATGAGACATATTTATTTTAATTTAGCACAATATATTATTTAAAAATTACTTAGCCAGGAGGAGATAAAGTTGAAAAACATAGAATTTTACTTACAAGAGATAGATCTCTATTGTTATTTTTCAATTTTTCTTCTTCTCGTTCTAAAACAGACATAAGGAAAATAGAGTTTTAAAAAACTGTTTGATACTTATTCATTAATGATGCTAGTACAAAGAAGAAAAAAACAAAAGTTCTTAATAAATTTACAATTAATAACATAACATAAAAGGCAAACAAAATTTTTATTACAAAAGCAGAATTTGAAAGAGAAAAAGTACTAATAGAAAGTTGTACTTCTTAAAAATAAAACACATCATTGTACAGTGCACAAAAAAATAAACGTACCACCCAGAATAACTTTTGATCTAATATGACTGATCTAATGTAGAGTGACTTCAATTATGTTAATTAATTAGTGCAGATGATATTTTAAGATACGAAATCATATAGAAAAACGTACTTTCTCTGAATAAATATACCTTTTTTCGGCAGATTCAGATTTCTGATCCTCTAATCATAGAGAATAGCCATATTCTTGAAAATATGATTTTTAAGCAAATCGAAAATTTTTTGAAATATTGAGAAAATTAAGAGTTTTTAACATCAAATAAAAAAAGAACCTTTTAGGGCTTTTATAAAATTAAAAAAATTAAAAAATGCTATACACCCTGATATATGAACCCTTTTTTTTATTAGTTTAAATTATTTAAAACCTTTTTTTTCTTAAGTGTGCAAATTAGTTTTAGTTGAAAAAAACACTGTAATACACCAAATTTTTTATAACCTCTACTAAATATAATTTGAATAGTACAATACTACACAAACATACCAATTTTTTTCTTTTGTTGCCGATCGACTGTGTCTCCATGAACTTCTTTCTTTTTCTCCACTGCAAATAAGTGAGGAAAAAAAATAGTAGTATTGAAAATTAAAATATGCATAAAGATTTATGAAGCAAAAGAAAAAAAAAGCTGAGGATGTTCCCCCAATCTCTAACCTAATGCTTACAAGATCTTAAAACTTAAACAAAATGTTTGATTAAAATAATATTAAATTTTTGATTACTTACATCGTTTACTTTGTCTTTCTACTTCTGCTTTAAGCTTTTGATACTTTTCTGTCCTATACACCATAAGCCATGTTAAGCCTTAAAAAATAGAAAAAAATATACTTAAACTGGAAATCGAAACATTATATAACATAAACAATATTCCTTTGAATAATTTTAATGGTTTATTATGGTTAGAATTACTCTTCTGCTCTTTTTATTTCCTAGACAACCTGATACCCATGATATGAAACACATTACTGACAGTTTAATAAAATTGTATTATCGTAAGACTCTGAACGTGTTTGATCAAGCCACTCATAACTCTAAACAAACATTGACTAGTAATCAAAACCAAATTTCCTTTACAGTTCGTAGATCAAATGTTAGATATTATTGACACGCTTGATAAAGAAATGCGTGTCTACACCTGAAAAATTCATAAAATATCCTACAAGTCCCCAGATTTGATATATCAAATACCAAGTTATCATGATTCGTATTTATACAATTGAAAAACTAATATTGCGATTTGTATTTAAAATCCAATATCACGATTCACATTCGCTATTTTAATATGAAACATTAATTAACATGATTTAAAAGTTGCACGTTAAATTTGTATTATTCCTATTTAAAAATTACATATCACAATTTGAATTCAAGCAATTTAAAAATCAAAAATTGTGATTTACATACACGTGTATTTAAAACTCAATATTGAAATTCATATTCAAATGTCTCTAAAAGTCAATATCATGATTCATATTCAGGGGATTTTAAAATAAAGCAGCATGATTTGCATTCACATGATTTTAAAATTGAATTCATATGCACGGGATTTAAAAATCAATCACCAGGCTTCATATTTACAAAATGTTTAAAAGTCAAACATTTCGATTCATATTCACGTGATTTCAGATGCCTCATAAAAAGCTTTTTCTTATTCTGATTAGATATGGTTGTAGATAAATTAAATCTTCTATTCATTGTATATAAAAGAAATTTCTCGCAAATTGCTTTTGATGATGTGATCGTAATTATTTAAAAAAAGAGTAAAGGTGACACATAAGTTTTTTAAAATACAATTGATTTATATTAATAACTTAATTTTACCTTCATTTGTTTAATATTTAATTAAATCGAGTTACATTTCCTCATTATTAAATGTAGTTCAATATTCTTTAAGGCTACTTTAATCCTGATTGACACCAGGTAGAGGTAGATGAAAATCTAAACTCATGACAGAAGGCAACAAACTAGAAGGGTATAACAAGTAATTACCCTTAGACAAACCATTACACATCGGCTTCTACTTTTTAGACAAAAGCTTAGGCGATTTTAGTTTGTGCAATCAGGTACCAGAATGGAAACCTTCCTCATTATCAGAATTTGCATATTGGAATCTCCTTGTACCAACAATTGCCAAGGCACCAAAGAAATTAAAAATAAAAAAAAACTAAGGTGAGATTTGCCATGGTTATGGCAACAATTAATACATTTTGAGTTTGTCTCCTTAGGGAATGATTTTAATAGCCAAAACTTGACGTTTATTTTGGCATAGATACTGATAAAGAAATTGCCCCAGATTTGCAAATTAATCCTCCTTACCAGTTGTAGCATTTAGTAATAAATACATACTAGTGATAAAAAACTAATAATTTAGAGCAGTGGTTCTTAACCTTTTCAAGCCGCGACCCAAATTTGAGAAATATGCTCATGTCGCGACCCAAAAAAAAGTCAACATTTTTTCATTGCTTTATTTTAGATCGTATTTTTAAAAAATCTTCAATCCTACGATGATGATTTTTTTTTTAACTTACAAATTTTTTATTTATTTTTTTAATAATAAAGATAAGCAAAAGTACTTTTCGATCCAGCGAAAATTTAATTAATAATCAAGTGTTTTTAATAATTTTTATTGACCAAATTAAAATATATTTATAACTTTTTGAAAATAATTGACATTTTAACTTATTCCTAAAAAAAAAAAGAAATATCAATACGTATCTTAAGTCTTTTAAATTTTAAATGCAATTCATACAGTTTTTAATGAGAACTTTGTGCTTGAATACATTTTGAAAGAGAGGGCCCTTATGTTAATTCTTTTTCACTTTTTCATTTTATTTTTTATTTTAAACATTAACTACTAAGTATCTTTTATTCTTATATTAATTTTGCACATTGATATGCTAAACTAATTTTGAGTCATGTGCCTTTTTTAATTATTATGAACGAAGATTAAGGGTATAGAGTTACGCAGGTACCTCATTAAGTCTAGGCTGAGTAAGCCACAATGACTTCTTCTAGGAGGTGTTGGTATTACCTATTATTTGGTTCGACTCAGCATGACCCAAGAAATATGCTTCGCGACCCAATTTTGGGTCGCGACCCATAGGTTAAGAACCGCTGATTTAGAGGACAGGTTTATAAAAAAGGGAAAAATTCTTATCAATTTAAAAATAAGAAAAATAAAAGAATATAACTTATCAATTAACTTAGGAAACTTTAAAAATTTTCTTCCAAAAGTTTAGTAATGCACAAATTGGTAAATCGAATTTATTTTCCTTATTTCAGAGAAATAGGTAAAAGTTAGCCACTACTAAATTAAATTAGATACACTTTGACCCACATATCTCAGCATAAATATCTTTTGATATTAATATGACAAACAAAAACTTAAGCAAGAGAAACATTTTACTAATCAAGAAAAATAAGCTTTACTCTTCGTTTTTTAAAGCTAAACATAAATCGTATATATCTTAATACATCAAAAAATTATTTTTAGAAAAAACTTTCAACAAACCTTCACCCAATAAAGCAGTAAAAATTGAAATGCACAAAATTACAAAACTGTCGTTCAACATGATTATTTTATGCTTGCAGCAAAAAATTTAACAAACCGAAACCAAACAAACAATCAACAAATTGACATAATCTACTAGAGAGAAGAGAGGAATGGCATTAAATTTTAATAAAAATCAAATGAATAAAAATCATTTAAACATAAAGACGGATATGGATTAAAAAGTTTAATTCGTTTCTGAAATTCAAGACTATTTTATTGCAGTTATTAGAGAAAAAATTAAAACTGAAAAAACTGTATACACCTAGTCCAGTGGAAAATAATTGTGAATTGTTGAACTATCAATGACGGTTCGAGATTAATTTAATTCTTATTTTTTTATTAAAACGTTTTAGAAAAATTATCTTATTAAAAATACGAATTTTAAAAGCCTAAAAAGTAAGTACTTTTTTTAAAAATAATTTAACACCTTTTGAACTTCATATTTAAAATTACACATGTTGCTTCTAAACTCAGAGCACTAAACCTCACCTCACATGCTATTTCGTTTGTTTATAAAAATTTTAACATTTAGAAATTTTTAATGAGCTATTTTTTAATTGGATTCTGAACAATTAAATAAGGTTTTTACGACCTTTAGTTCCGTTTTACTCTTTTTATCTAATAACTTGCAAACTGTAAGATTCGAAGCAACTAATGAGATATTTTTTATTTTAATTGAAATTCCTATTATACTTATTAGAATAATTGTCATTCATTAGTAAAATAACTTTTTTTTTCTTTCAGCATCTTTGAAATTCAACCAAGATTGAATTTTTTTCAGCGAGAGCAGACTAAATTATTTTAGACTTCTGGGAAGGGTGCTTCCTGTGACGTCATCTTCAGGTTATTAAACGCTTACGGGAGAAAAGAGAGTTGTTGTTCGCCATTTTGGAATTGGAAAGGTCCCTTAAAAATTGGACCTATTTGAACTAATTGTCACAATCTGCCGCCATCCATCCCTTGCACCTAAATCTAAGCTTTACCGTTATTATTATTTAAAGAAACCCATTTGGACGGACCGAGGTAAGATGCTATTTTAATGCCCTATGAATTATTGTTATGTTTATAATAGCTTAAACCGATCATAGTAAACATTTGGTTTATACTACGTAAAATTTCGATATTTCAGTGAAATAAAAGTAAATATCATGATATATTATTCTTATAGTGCTTTAAATATTTGATATTTTCTCTTTATGTCTAGTAAAAGTCTTTCTATTACAATAAAATAACATTTGTTGACCCTCCTACTACGCAATTAGCGGCTCTGTTTACTATTGTATTAATACCTGGATTTGTAAATGTTAATAATTAATATTAATATGATCAAGGTTCTTAACATGTATTTTCAATTTTATATTGCATTTGTTAAAATATATGTAGATGATTTAAATATTTGAGTACTTAATAGATGTTGTTTAGGCTTATTACTTTCTCTGTCTTTTATTAGCTTGACAGTTATAGTTTCGATCATCATAGTTTACGTTTGCTGAAGCCATTAATATCGTTCCGTGTTCTCAAATGTATAATTATACACTGCTCGATTAAACAACAATAAACTATTTATTACATTTAATAACAAAATATTTCGCCAAAATAATAGCTCTTGATGAGTGGAGATCTAGCTATTTTTTAACAGTTTTTGTCCTGTATGTGACAAATTTAAATTGTACTCTTTAATATCAATCTTAAGTGTTTAATTGTAAATTTAAGGTTGCGATTATTTATGTTTTACCTGTCAAAAATTATAGAAAATATGTTGGCTAACACTTGAATGGTGAATCTATTGACACATTTTTAATTTTGTAATTTATCTAGTTTGTTTCAATTTGTGCACTAAAAGCTATTCAACTGTGATGTAACTTTTCTTTAAAATTTTCATTAGTTTGATCTAATGGATATGTTTGTTTGATGAATTTTATATTATTCAAATTTACAGTTCTCCATAGCTAAATGTGTTTTATTTGAGGTCAATTGGGATTTTTTTTTTACCAAGTTGGGTAATTTTTACTAGTAAATACATATTAGGTTTTTATTTATATTCTTAAGCAATGGGATCTTTCCTTTACCTGGGTTGTGGGATTCAAAATTGCAGTTGTAATACATTGAAATTATAGAACATAGTATAAAATTAAATTTTGTGATTGTTTTGTACGTTTTAGAAATAGCATTAACTTATGAATTGTATGATAAGTATAAATTTTAAAAATCAGAAGATGGATAACAGATTAAGAAATGAAATTTAAATGTAAAGAGATCAGATTGAAGGATGAACAGGAATCCTACTGATACCACATCAAATATTAACCATTTTTTTTTTTTTGAAATTCTTTATTTTGTCTAACATTGAATAGAGTAATTATCAATGAGCATAGTAATAGATTCATAACAATGTAGTGAATTCATATTTTTAAGGATCTGCATGTAGTAAAAGGGAACCAAATATTCTGAAGTTCTGGATACAAACTTAAACTTTTTTTTCTTAAGGAAGAATAAAGCCCATGTATGGTTTTTCACAAAAAACCTTATTTTGCCCCGGAATTAATGGTGTACTTTACAAAAAGACCCACTTTTGCCCCAAAAGAAATTTTCTTTAATGTATTCTATGTGCATACTTATACACTACACGTAAGAGTAAGATTTTCCAAAAAAATATGTTCTAAAAAGGACTAAGAAGGGAAACAATTATGATAATTTGTCATTTTCTGCCTAATGATTTACAGCTACTTTAATTTTACTGTCAACTGTACTTTAAAAAATCTTTTAGATTCACCCATGGTGCTAAGATATTTCCAGTTCACACCAAGTGTAGTAAAACAGAAGCTACTGTGCAACATTTGATTTACTGCGTTGGCTTGGTACACGAGGAACTTGTGAGCTATGTGTATTTTATAGGTATTGGAGGTAAAGAACCCGTGACTCTGATCGGATTAAGTTAAGAGGGTTGAGTATCTTGCTGCGTTCAATCTTTGACATTAATACCGATGCATAATTTTACATACAGACTAACAGATATATTCTTAAGATTTAAATTTTTTTAATTAAACTGAATTAACTGAAGACAGGGTTCAACAAAATTGCGTGGATTGTCGCAGTTATTTGTTTTTGAGTTAAATTATACTAAAATAATAGATGCTAGTTACAGTTTTATTGACACCTGGGATTAATATAGCTCTATCAATTATTTTCATAATTTCTTTTAAGTTTTAAAGATTGGCCTTTTGTTTGCAGCTATAAGATTGTAAATTGCACTTGAATGTCGTTGATTTTTTATTAGATTGGAATCAGTATTTTGTAATTTATCATGTAATGCATGTTTAAAAGTAAATTTTTTGTATTCTTTAGGGAGCGGACCGTTCCCTGGGTGCAGTGCTCTGTACTCAATGACTTCTTCTGATCAGCATGTCTGCAGTTTCGGGGCTAAATGCGAAGGCGGAGAAAGGAAGGTCGAAGTATGTTGCTTTGGATATAAATAGTATCTATAAAGGAAAAAGTTTGGAAAATCCTAAAGCTACCGGTAAGTTTTACATTTATAGTTTTTTTAACTTTTAATAAGTTTTTTTCGTAGCTTTACATATATGTCCAAGACTATCTTATCTTCATTTCCAATACAAATGTTTATCTATGGAATAATTTGCTTTTTGTACTTGAAAATAACTAACTGTAGGATAATAGATTGCCATAAATGTGAGGATAGGTTGCCATAAATGTGCGGTAGAAAAGTTAATCTAGTTTAATCCCAAGGATGACTGGAAATAAGATATGCTTGTCAATAAAAAATTTCGTTAGTTTTGTAGTTGAAAAAAAAAGTTTGTTTCAAATGTACAGATGCAACCTTTTTTTTTCCTTCAAAAGGACAATGTGTGAATGAAGAAAACAAATCTGGTTAGATATAATAAAAGCACAATGGAGTACAAAAAGTTGAAAAAGAAAGACCAGTGTAGCAACTGGAATGACTATGGCTGAAAGTGGCAAATAAGGATAGAGTACATTTCATTAAGAGTCTTAAAGCAGTGCAAAACTTAGATCATTAACGAGACAAGTGGTATTTTATCAATGAAAGAGCATCAAGAGTATATTGTGTCAGGAGTGAAAAGAATTTTGACTGAGTAATTTTGGAATTGCACTGTATTGTACCATCTGCAAGTTTTTATAATTTTAATCAATTTTTATTATATGTAATGATAAAGAAAGTCTCCTCAAAATTAAAATGTAAATAAATAGCTTAAATTTCTTTTTAGAAACCATTTTATAATTGCATAGTGAGTTCTGTATGAGTGAAATCTTTAAATTGCACTACACCAGGGATGGCGAACCAATGGCACGCGTGCCATTTATGGCACCCGACACAATATTTCGGGCACGCCACCGATCACATTTCTTATTACACAAATGGTATTACACTATGAAGCATATGTAACAATTAAATTAAAATTCTTAAAAAACACACAAAATAATAAACAATTATTAATAAAAAATTAACAATTAATGTTAAAAACACAATTAATAACCATAAAAAACAAGCTAACAATAAATAACTTGCAAAAAAATTATCAATCCTGCTTAAACTAACATCTTACAATCTAATATAAATTATTTGTCATCTAATCTGCAACAAGAGAAGTGACACTGATGCTACTTTAAGTTGAATTACGCGTATAACTGAGACATTGCAGAATGTTTTTTTTTTTTCAATGTAAATAAAGAGTTTTGAGTTGATAGTATTTAGAATTATTATTTTCCCAATAATCACGAAGTCAAAATTATTTGACGGCACGTTGGTGTATAATGGTTTGCCACCCCTGCACTACACCCTAAATATCTCTATTGGTAATTTTTTTCTTTTAAAAAAAACTTATCTGAACTGTACTAAATGAAATTTTAATTGGCTCATTTTTATAATTAACCTTAAAGAACTTTAATAAGAACTATGTGTCACTATTATTTCTCTTTTGCAATCCACCGCTATTTACTTTTTTCTTGGGTAAAAAGTCCAGTTTATATGTTAACTGTTTAAAAAGCTATATTATTCAGATATATTCATCTTTCTAATAGCAAGGTAGGTATGCAGAAAGTTTGCTATCAGCTTTTGTAATATTTCTTAAGGGAGGGGATATACCTTTTGTTATCAGTAACCGAATTTAATTTCCGATAACATTTATCTGGAATTTTAAAATGTGTACGTACATATTATTTTTTATCTTATTTGTAATCACAATTCATGGTATGTTTAAACTTTTGAAGGTTCTTTATGTTACGAAAATGCTTTTAATGTTTCTCTATAAGTTGCTACAATTAACAACTATTTTATTTTTCTAGTTCAACCTAAACATGGATTGCAATCACTGGGGAAAGTGGGAACTGGACGGCGTATGCCACCTCCTGCTAATTTACCAAGTTTAAAAAGTGAAAATAGTGGAAATAATCCAAATATAAGCCTTGTTCCAAGTGGCGGTCAAGGATGGGGCAGTACCACCAAAGAGAAAGGCAAACCAGAAGAGACCAATGGAAGTCAGCAGCCATCACCGCAATCGCAGCCAGCCTCTTCGCTATCACAAACAACACAGAAAGTTAGTATTTTAAATTAAGTTCAATATATATTTAAATGATTATCATTGATTCATTTAAACATGATTAAAGATCAGATATAGGGCTGAAAAATGAAAGCTACTTAACTTTCTCTTTTCAGCTTATTGAAATGAATTAATACTGAAATGAATAACTAGAAAACCCGTGTTCTTTTGTGTACTGTTGGTACAACAAGTGTACCACAATAACAAGCTTTGGCATGCTAAGCACTATGCAAATGATTAAATAAAATTTTAAGCATTCTGAATCACCAAGCAGAAAAAAGATTTGTTCTAAAATAAAATAAATTCCCTGTTTAAAATATATTTTAGGAACTTAATCAAAACATTAGGAAAATATTTTTTTAAAAAAATATTACTTTTTTGCTTCTTTTTCCATCTGCACAATTATAACTGTTAAGTAGTCCTATTTATTGGTAGATGAAACATACTGAAATTAAATGAAAACAGAATTGTTACAATCTGTTCCTTTAGTTAGGACAGGGTGAAGACATGCATCATGCAGATGAGATACAATTCCATACCCACAAAAAATAAATATTTTGCTTTCTTTATACAGAATCAAACAATTTCCAATTTTTACCCATCCAAATCAAATCAAGTTAATATGGCAATGATAAAAATGCCTGAATAGTATTGTAATACTTTTTCTCCTTTCAAATTCTTGATATATACCTTTTTTTAAGAAAAAAAACAACATCAAAGCTTTAGTATGTAGCAATATTTTATACTGCATAGCAGTTCAATGTAAATTATTTGAAATATTTTTCATAAACAAATTTAATATTAGATACAACTATCAAGACATGATAAACCTTTGATTGTTTTTAGTTAAGTTTTAAATAAATGTTACTTTTTATTTATTTTTAAACTTCCATTGATCATAAAATGTGATGTAATTATTATTCATATGTACAAAATTATCTTCAAATTTAATTTGAGGCATTTAACAAAGCAGATTATCCATATTTTTGCTTAAAAATTAATGATTAAATTTATTTATTCTACATCAATAATATGTATCATAACATATTTATTATATTATTGGCTTATTTATTTTATGATTAAGACTAATCTATCTTTTTATCAGACAAGTACAACAAACACAGTTGCAACTTCTGGAGTAAACAAAACATGGAGCAGTATAACACAAAGCCAAGAGGATGGTGGTCAAGAACGGAACTTCTTGGGCCAGCAGTCGCCATTTTTTCCTCAGGAATTCCCCAAGTTAGCTGGTGGAGATGCACCAACAGAAGGCAATCAGAAATCAAGTGTAGATTCCCAATATGGACCAGGACCAAGTCTGAGACCTCAAAGTATGCTCTTAGATGCTTTATCGTGAATTATAGAATTTCATAAAATGTAGTTACACTTGTGTGTTATTTCCTTAAATTTTGGAAAGAATATAATCTTTTTTTCCTCTCCTTAGCGGAAGGCAGCTGGGGAAGAGGCACACTGCAACAGCCACCAGCTGGTTCGGTCGGAAACCAGCAACAGAGCAGTGGCAGTGGCGTGAACGGCCCCCAGCAACCTTCAGATTCCCAGCCTTTGTCTTCACAGTCTCACATACGAGATCGTCAATATCCTGCTCCTAGAGGTGCCCCTATTGCGGGTGGCAACATAGGAAATGTTCCTTCTGGCTCTACCTCTGGTGGACCACCTATTGGGCCTGTTCCGTCTCCAGGACATGCCATGGGAAGTCAAATGGGCATGCCTCCACAGTTTAGAGGAATGATGCCCACTTTTGTAAGTCTTTAAATTTAGTTTATATCTTAGCAATTTGAAGTTTAAATTATTTTCCTTAATTTAAAGTCGTTTTCGATAATTTTATGTAAGTGGAAGTAGTATAAAAATGTTGCTGAATAATGTTAATTTTGTATAATTCATTGAAAAAAGCCTGATTGAATACATTTATAGTATTTAATCAGACTTTATAATTTTCTGCTTAAGACTTGAGTGATTTATGAGTTGAATTGAAACATTTAAAATATTTACTTGAGTATTAATTGATGTATCCAACGCAAGTAAACAATGCAGCAACCTGTGACTAAAATGGTCTACAAGAGCTGTCTATTTTTAGAGCTATCTATTTTTTGCATTGTGTTGGAGAAAGATAGATGGACAAAGCCTCTTTTAGGAAGCTTACTGTACTCTGCACTAAGTGAGCTATTCAAGCTCTGGAGTTGTGTATAGCTACATTTATTGTCATTACATCATTTTATTTCCTTGTATGTATTTTAATTTTCTTATGCATTGTTAAAGAATTAAGCGAGACCATAAGCATTCGAAAATTGATTCAATTTTTTTAAGTTTTATTTATTTCTTAATCTATCATTGCATTCAAATTACATTTATGATAAATTATTTCATTCTGTATAATAAACATGGGTTATATATATTTTAGATGTTAGGACGTAATTCTTATCCTTCTGGATACCCTTCAAATTTTACTAATGTACCACCTGCTGCACAACAAAACTCTCGTCCACCCTACCCTTACTCAGATAACAGACGACCTCAACAAGTACGCCCTCTTGCCGAAGAAGAGGCATATCAACGCCCTGCTGCAATTATCACTGAAAAAGCTCTGAAGGGATTTGATGAAATACTTCAAAATGACACACAAGATACATGGGCAACATCTCATGGTGAAATAGATTATAAGTAAGTTTTTATTGTACTGAAATGGATTTTATTGACCTAATTTCTTTTAAATAATATTAATTAAAAAACGGACCTGAATTAATAATATAATAAAACACTTGTACACCATTTCAACAGTATACCTGTTAAAAATATTTTTTTTAAAAATAAAGCTTAAATTTTTATTGAAGATGTTAAGCGTTTTAATTAATCTACATGTTAATGAAATTTTGCTATCTTTAAGGGTCATCTCCGTAATTTCAAAGATTAAAAAATTTATGAGTATCTTTTTGTGTATTAATGTCTCATAGTATGCTCACAAATTGGCTTTGACAATTTCTGAATTCAATCACATGTCTGATAATATATATGTTTATGCTAACCATTTTTTTTTAAATAAATTTTATACATTTTTATTTTAGTGCAAAATTAGTCTTTAGTGATGATGAAGATACCCCTGTTAATCAAAAAAAGGAAAAAAGGTATTCATTATGAGAATATTTTACTTATGAATATTTTATCTATCTCCGTTAGTGACTTATACATTTCAATTATTCTATTCTTCTGCAGGGATGGTGATGATAAGCCATTGAAAAGTCATAGTAGTGTCAAAAATGAAAAAGATAGAGAGAAAAAATCTGAACGTGACAGGGAAGGTAGACAATTGCGTGAATCTGATTGGAGTAGAGAAAACAGAGGAGATAAAAAAAGTGAACAAGATGCTGATTGGAATTTCGAGCGTGGTGATGGTTTTGAGAAAGAAAGGGTGAGTTATATCATTTATTCTTAGCATACTTTATTTAGCCTAGGTTTATGTGGAATTTTTTCAAAACTATATAGGATACTTTATTGTTGCATGCTTGAGCTGATTTTTTTTTTTTACCCTTTTACTTGGTTTCAAAATTTATTGAGTATTGAAAAATTTTCTACATACCCAAATGGTATTTAAATTTAGCCTCATCGCATTTAAGTGAATGTTTAAATACTTTTAATGGAATTTTTCTAATACTTCAGCTGTTGAAGTATTTAAGCAAATAAGTGTGAATATCCCTTTTCCTCTGTTTTTCTTATGAGTACTATATTGAAAACTGTTTTGCTATTTGAATAGGCAACCAAGTCGTAACCTGAACTCAGTTTAGTACCTTAATGGAGTCATTCTTTACAAATAGGCTGATTAAGTACCTGTCAACCCTTAACTGCTTTAAAAAATAAAGTTAAATGAAAGTATTTTTTTTAACTTGTCTTTAAAAAAAAATAGAATCAATGTTTTATAAATGTCTCTTTTTTTTTTTACTGTAAAGGGATAATAGTGAAAAAAATGAGAAAATAACATTGTTTCTTAAGTATATACCCACAAATAAAGTTATAATAACAAATAAAATTAAAATAACAATCTATATTTTTGAACTGTCCATTAAGGCAGTGTTTCCCAAACTTATGATTTTTGTGTACCCTTTTTAAATTTTTCATAAAGCTCTGTGTACCACTAATAAAAAAATGAATGTATTTTTCACTGTAAAAAAACTGCACCAAAGTAAAAAATCACTTCTGGCTGTTGACACCACTAATTTTTAACTGTTAACTCTTCAAAAAATAGTCAATAGTAAAATAGGTAATCGTAAATTTTCATGGCTAGCTTTGTTTTTAAATAAAATTTTATGAAATTATAGTTTTTGCAAGATATTTCGCATAAGAACACGTACCCCCGTTAAACTGTTCCCGTACCCCTGGGGGTACGCGTACCACACTTTGGGAAACACTGCATTAAGGGGATGCTATAGCAATTATTAGTACATTTTTAGAATATAAATTAGCTTCATGAATTACAAAAGTACCATCCTTTCAATGAAATTTACTTCTTGAATTTATTTCCATAAATAAAGTGTGTTCTGTAACTATGCTGTCAAAGACTATTTAAAATGCTTATTAAAAATATTTTTGAAATTAAATGACCTTTATTATTTTGAAAAAGGGAATGGCTGCCGCCTTAGCGCTCATCCAATTGTTCATCCATTGAGTTATACTCCCATATTACTGTAATTTGCCTTGCAGTTTTATCAGAATATGTTGTTAGAACTTAACACTATTTCTACTCAAATAATAATGCCCTCAATCTGAAGCATTCTAAATAGAATTGACACAATGTCGCTATTGGAAGGCCGAAAAAGCCAAAATAACTTAATGCATACAACAACGCTGCAATTGTTAATTTTAAAAGATAAGAAATAAACAAGAAAGGCATTGTAAGAAATGTTTTGTGTATTGTCAGGTGGTAATTAAGCGAAGTAATGAGATTTCACACATTTAAGGGTTTCGTGGGTCAAAAATATTTATTTTAAGACATACTTTAAACTTACGAGACAATGTGATGAAGATATCTTCAAACTAATCAAATAACTCTTTTTAAAAAATTTAAATATCCCTTATTTACATAATTTTAGCCTATTTGAAGAGAATTACTCAAGGTTAAAAAAATTAAAATAAAAGCAGTGGTATAGAAATGTTATAATTATTTATTTAAGAAAAAAACAATAAAAAAAACTAATTTATATGGATTTCAAGTTTATATTATTGTCACTGCTGAATTTATAATTACTATCATTAAAAACTTAATAGACATTGGTTCAGTCGTAGGAAGGAATTAGTATATTTTTTCATAAACATTGTTATAATTTGAGTTTATAAAAACCCCTATTGTTTCTTGGGTTTATAAGTGTCCCCAACCCATTTTAAATAGGATGAAAGGTGGAAGTCTTGGAACCAACCTTCTCAAGGTAGGTCATCTTCCATGAGTAATATGGAAATGCAACGCCAGTGGCAACCTAATCAACCACCCCAACGACCGTTTGACTACAGGGGCCCGCCACCACAGCCTCCTGGCTCGGCATATGCCTCTCCCCATGCAAGAATGGCAGCTGGTCCAGTACCTCATATTCAAGTAAGGACATAGTCCTTATAATTATTTTAGAAACAGATGTTGATACTTTATATGGTTCACAAAGTAGAGTTGTAATGTATTTATTCTTTTGTCTATAACCTACCTATTAAATAAAGTTGCTTTATGCCAATAAAAAAATTTCATTGCACCTAAACTAAATCTATACAGACAGATTATTTAAAGTAAAGTATTAGTTCATTTTTGTTTTGGATTAAATAAAATATTGAAATAATTATGTCTCAGTATAAGGATCATAGTTTAGCCTAAGTCTGATGAAAGTCATATATATATTTTTTTTCTCTGGCATTAACCACACTGTCTGGTTAAGATCAAAATTATGTGGTATTTCTACTAGATATTTTTCTCTAGTGTAACCTGAATTTATTATGGTATGGGTTTTAAATTCCATAATTTAAAACATCACAATATCTAACGCACTACTGTTTTCAAGAAGACTAGTGGAGTTTACCTTTTTTTCTGGTTTACTGGTTTAATCTAAATTCTCTTGGTTTTTGCGCACTCTAGAAAATTTCTGATAATTAGGAGATTTTCTGTAAAACTAATTAGATTTCATCAACTATTTGCTTGCTTTCTTCGTGTTTTAGTATTTAAATAAGTATTACTGCTAAATAATGAAGTTAGCCTCATTTGCAGTTATCTATGTGAAGTTTTTTTTTTATTATCTAAAATGTTTTAAATATCTCTTGTTGTTCAAAACTATTGACAGAATAAATATATTTTGCATTCTAGTTCATTTGATATCAGTCCCGAATAGAGATTATTGCAGTCATTTTATTGCTTGTAGTGTAATATAGTTTTTTTATTTTGACTGCAATAATCTCTAAAATTACCTGTGTCTAAAATATTTCTTATTATAGTTATGAAATTTACATTATTTTGTACTGTCTTTCATTTCCCTGTAGGCAGTTATGTTAATGAGTAATGAGTCATGTATGTCAAAACTAAATTATTGTCACTAATGAAATTTTACTAATTTTTAAATGAGTCAAAATATAGCTCTCCAAAATCCTAAAAGAAAGAAGAAATTTGAATGTTTCAGATATAAAATCATTTCATTATGTGGCACAAAAGCTATTAATAAATATGATTTTTTTTTATACTTACTTGAAGCTTTATTTTTAGCATGGTAGCTACCCACCTCCTCGCCCTGCAAGGCCTGGTGGACCACGTTCATCAGTAGCTGATGATGATGAAATGTGGCGCCAACGAAGAAAACAGCATACTGAAGAAATGACAATGACTGTTGAGAGGGCAAGGCAAAGGAGGGCTGAAGAAGAGAAACATTATGAGCAAAGTAAACAGTGTGCACAAGAAAAAGCAAAGACATTTGAGAAGTGTGATAAAGAGAAAGATATAGACATTGATGAAACTGATAGGTCTAGGCATAGTAGTGAGAGTCGAGATGACAAACCACCTAGCCGCGATGGACGTGACAGAGATCGTTCTCAACCAAATTATCAGGTACCTACTATACAACTAAGATTTTTATAAGCTAAATTTATTATTGACCATAATATCCTCTAAGTGCCTTTAGTTATTAACCCATTCATTTCTCACACTGCTTATTATATATTTAATGCATAATAAAACTTAGAATACGTTTGTTGACCTCAGCTTCTGTAATCTTAAAAAGCTCTAAAGTAGGTGTAAGTATGTCTTACTCATTTGTTTAAGTTTCTACAACCATTATATAATTAATGTCAAAATTTTTCTTAGTATAAAAAAAAATTCCCCTCCAAATATGCTTCTTAGATCTAATATTAGCAATTCGGTAGTAGTATTGATTATAAAATTGTTGCAGTTGTTAAAGTCTACTAATAAGTAATAATACTAATAAGTAACTTTAATATCTCTTGTTTTGTTTTAGGGCTATAACTTTTCAAGACAATTTCAAAAGAATGTTCCTCCACGTTTTCAAAAACAGGCTGCAGAATATATGCGGCAACAGCAAACCCAACAACCTGGAAGTATGCCCTCAACTCAAAGTGGCTCTGGTCATTTCATGCGATCACAGTCAGTCGGGCAAACTAGTCCTGGTTCTGGACCTGTTCCTTCAGGAAATAGTGCAAGCCATGGTGCCCAATCACAGCAGCCTCTTTCTTTACCTGTTGGATACGAAACTGGATGGACATCTCATACTCCTTATGTCAATCAAATGCAAAGTAAATCTTATTTTAATTCCAACAATGTAGTTTTTTTTATAATATTTAATTTAAATCAAGACATTTCTTCACAACCCAACAAGTTATTTTAATACAGTACGACCTCGAAAATCCGGACTTCTAAAATCCGGAAATCTCTAAAATCCGGACTCATACGTCCAGTTCCTCAGAAAAAAATTTCAAAAGAAAAATTTTTAAAAAAATCGCATAAAATAAACATTTTAATGCAAAACCACAACTCTTCTCCAACAATGAAGTAGTAGATGAAGAGGTAGAGGTGGGGTGTGTATGACAGCTCATAGCTGATAAGGAAATTCCAGTCATTCTTATCAGCTCTGTATGGATAACAAGGAATATAAGGGGAAATCCCCTCCTCCTGAAGGGGAATCCCACAACTCTTTTGCAACAATGAAGCAGTAAATGAAGAGGTAGAAGTGGAGAATGAATGAAAGCTCATAGCTGATAAGGAAATTCCAGTCATTCTTATCAGCTCTGTATGGATAACAAAGAATACAAAGGGGAATCCCCCTCCCCTCCTCTTGAAGGGGAATCCCCTCAGAAGGAGGAATTCTTCCATCTCCTTGTTTATTCCCCTTGTGATGAAAGAAAACTGGTTCTTTCTTAACCTTGAAGCTTAGGAAGCGGGCACAAGTTCTTTCGTCCCCCAACAAATAAAGGATTAGTATCAGCTGGTACAGTCTAGTCTAGAAACATCTGTTTCGGTTATAACTTAAAATTCAGCTCGCGTTTTAAGCCTATATTTTTAGTTTTAATTGCTAATATTATGTTATCTAAACGATCCATTGCGGGGGAAAATGACGAAAGTTTAATTTTTAATGTTTTTTATTTATTATTTAAAGAGTATATTTATGTTAAAATTGGCGTCGGAGGTCTACACACGCATGATCAATCGCGAAATCGGCCTGGCGAAATCGAAACTTCGATAATTCTATCAATTCAAGTAAGGTATCTAAAATCCGGAAATTTCGGAAATCCGGACCTTCCAAACCCCCCAGCAGTCCGGATTTTCGAGGTTGCACTGTACTTAATACCTCAGTAACAGAAACCCTCCAGCACGGCAGTGAACACTGCAGATTCTCTTTACATTTGAAGTGTAATTTTGTCTTTTGAAATAAACATTTTATTACAAAAGACAAATTCTGCCAGTTTATTTCTTTTATTAATATTTTTTCTTTCAATTTCTTTTTATGTTTACTATATACACGTACAACTGTGCCTTCTCCTTGTGTCTCTCCTCTTTATTTTGTACCTTTTACCCTTCCTATTAAAACCCATCTGAATTATAACACTGAATTGACAGTACGCTGCATAGGACATGGTTCATGAGCGTCAGGATAAAGATTTTTAAAAAAAGGTAAAAGAATTGTCAGGGAGTTTGACACCCTAAGGAAAGTGCCTGAATTGTCTCTTCTGTTTTCAATCGTAATTTTACTTTAAAAAAAAAGTAATAATAATAATCCTGGAGTTATGTGTAAATCCACCTGGAAAGCCCATCCTGATAGGACAAAAAGTATTTTTTAAAAAAAGTCACTTGGTCATTTAAGACAAAGTGTTTAGATACAATATTGAAATATCTTATATTTACAATATACATATATCTGTTGATATAATCTGATTTCTGACAAAAATAATCTCTGGCTGACTTGAAGTCTAATATAAATTTAAGTTTATGAAATTGGGACTGCAGATTCACAATGTAATTTCTGCTACCAGGCTTAGCAAATTGGCAGTTTATATTAATAATTTACTTTCAATGTGAATTCTATTATCTAGAATTATTAAGACCAGATGTATTTTATCAAAATAATTTAATTCAGATCAAAATATTCAGGTTATAGAGGATTTAAAATTTTTGTCAATAAGCTCTAAAAATCTTCTTTTTATTAGGAGCGATATGGTGATCACTTATATAATTTTTAGGAGTCTTTATGATAGCTTTTTTAAATTTTAGCTTCCTAATATATTAAAATTGTTTTAATCCTGAATTCAAACTAAATTGAATTTATATATTTAAACACAGGTATGTCTCCTAATGTGAAAGGAATGTCACGACAACGTTCCACCAGTCAAGGTTCAGCTTCAGATAGTTATGAGAGTGATAATTGCATTCCAGACCAATCTGTAGGATTTGAAAGAGAATCTCATGAAAATTATTGGAGCCGAGACAGAAGACAAGGAAATGTTGCTGGTAAATATTTATTTTTGATGCTTTGTCTAATTTTACCTTTACTGCAATACGTAAAACTTACAAAATAGACTTACTAAATATTTGTATTGACTCAATACCATTAAGACATGGAAGAGTAATATAATTATTATGGCTTTACTAATAAATAATGAAAGAACTTATTTAACCAACTAGTGGCTTGTGCATAACTACCAACTGTTCTGATTAAATCGTATTTGTTTCCATTTTTTAGCCTTGTTCCGAAAGTGCAATTGTAGGTCAAAAATGTTCTGATATGCAAATCAAGAACTTAAAATCCGATGAAATTTTCTAATTTTTTTAAATTTCAGTTTGCATGCATGATTTTTGTACCAATTTCATTCCTTTGATTTAACTGATTTTTCCCATTTAGAATATTTGGAACTGTTGTGCTATCTGCTAATATTGAGATTCTTATTCATTCTATTTTAATATCAATCATTACTTTTCATGCTTATCTGATTTAATTATGCGTTGTGATTTATATTTGCGAAATGTAAAGAGTACATCACGATTCCAACATTGCGATTTGTAATAGCACATTTCTAAAACCCAATATCGCAATTGTTTTTTTTTTTTTCCCGAGAGTTTATCTAATGTCTTATTTTATATTTACGCAGTTGTAATATCAAACATAGATTTTCATATTTATACGTGATTTAAGAACTACTCATTGTTATTAATATTCATGTGATTTTAAAAGCACATTCTTTTAAGAATTTTTTTTTTTTTTTTTGCATTAGTTACTATAAAGGTGTATTCTTTGGTAGGAAATTTAATTGAAAATGTTGATTCAAAAAATTTTGTAAAATTTTAAACGTAGTTCATTAATAAATATTATTTTTTTGCATATAAAATTTTCAGGGTTTTTCGCTTAGTATCACAATTACCTCTGATTGGCTTATGCTTTGTGTTCCTATTTTTGTTTTTAACAAGTTGGCAGCCATGCTTGTGAGATCTAACGACATCCTTTCATGCATTGTTTTTCCTGCAAATAAACCAGTTTCTATACTTGTTCGGTTAGAAAATTGTGTATTATGAAAAAACTTTCAATAACTAAAATGTAAATTCAATAATAAACTAAAGTAATTATTTAGTTTAGTGTTTTAATGTATGTTAAATTTACAGGTTATGAAAGTTGGAGCTCTACTTCAGTTAATGAACCTTACTTTGACCAAAAAGATTCAAGTAAGGCACTTGATCAAAGACATGAATTTAAAAGAGGTACTGTTGAAAAAGATGACAAACCTTATGAAACTCATTTAAGAGAACCAGAAAGAAGGTTTGTTTTGAAATCTTTGATTCATTTTCTTAATTTCAATTTATTGTTCATAAAATTTGAATATTTAAGTTATGCTTTCCATAAAGTCCAATATTGATTAGTTTAAAGGAGGAAAAAAAAACAGGATGTCAATTAAATAAGCAAGTATTATTATTTTTTGCTTGTTTAATGCATTGTTACAGTTTAGATATTCAAACAATTATGTATAAATATTGAAAAAATATTTGATTAATATTCATTCATTAATTTTTTTAAATCATTATTAATTAAGTTGTTAAATACTTTTAGCTAGAGGTACTGTAAATTTACAATTGACAGATTTTCTATTAACATAACTATCTTGCTAAAACTCTTTTTGTTTTTAAATACAGAGACAAAGAATATGAAAATCATGATTATCGATATAAAGGCAGAGACTCTTACAAAGAAAAATCTGATAACAGGGACACCAAAGAAAGAAGCAAATCTAACATGTGGGCAAACACACATGAATATGAAGAAAGAGTAAGTGAATTTTTTCTGAAGCATATCTTATTTATTAAATAATGGAATCTTATTTTACAAAATGATTTTCTAGAGTGTTTTTGATGATTCTCGTGAGCTAAACCGTGAAAAGCCAATGAAAGACAGAAACGAACGGTATGAGAGGCCAGAAAAAGAAAGGTGGGATAAAGAGAGACCCCAGAGGCCGGATAGTAGAGATTCCCGAGCTAGTAGAGAATCAACGAAAGATGAAAGGTACCTTGAAATTTTTAATTTGTTTAATTTAAATAGAAATATGAACATATTAAATTTTACTTCAATAATATTTACTGATTTCAATTTACATTAATAAATTTTTTACCTTTTTCTATAAATAACTGAAGAGTTTGTATAAACTATAAAATTCCTAACATCTTTCTAGTTAAAAGCATTCTAAAATTAAAATGAATAATATTATGGTGTTTGATTATAACAAATGATTATATTGTTTGCTGATATGACAAATTGGCTAACTTAAAACTAATGAATTTTAATGGATCCTTGTTGACCGTTTATTATCTTACAAAATGTGTGCTAATTTTATTCTAAATTCATTTCAGCAAATATTCAAATTTTTTATCGTAGCAATTATTATTTGAGGTCTTTAGCCAAAGCTGTTTGTCACACAATTAGCTAAAATTAAATTTGCTGAAAGGTGTTTAAAGATTTAGAGAATCAAAGCTGTTAAATATATACAATATTACAATAAATTTCATGATCCTAACAAATGTCAACATTTAATTTTCCAGGTATTTAGAGCATAGTGAATTTGGAGGTTCTCAATTAGAACGAGAAAGGAGAGGCGGAAGCTCCAGGGAAGAAAAGAAAGAAAAAAGCACCATTGATTGGGGTGAAACTCCTTATCCTGCAGAAAATAAAAGTAATTTTATTTTTTTATGAAGAAATAATTTAAATTTGTAATTAATGCGATCAAGAAGCATGTAATTTAATACTGTTTAAAAAAGTAAGTAAAAAACATAATCATGCAATTGCATGTACAGTCGTCCTTATTTGATAATTGAATGAACAGCTAATATAATTTTCTATTGACCATTTGAAATAAATATTTCCCTCAAACACAACATTTAAAATTCTTGTGCACTTTCCTCATGATTATTCAATTATCATTTATATTACCATTTAAACTTAAATAATTACTACATATTTTTGTAAATGATTTTGAATATAGTAACTATGAAGGAAGAAAAGTTTTTATGTTAGTGTAATATTCTTGTCCTTGTTATAAATAAGTTTATATATGTATAGTTTTAAGTAAAGTCATTAAAATTTATAAGTTTTTCTTTTTTTTAGAACGTGAATGGTATCCACATCCTCCACCCATCACGCCTAAGCAAATAGAGAGCATTGGGCCTCCTAAAAAAAATCTGACGACTTTGAGAAGATCTAATGCTGCTAATACTCCTGTGATTCCTGAAAAGAAATCAGAATCTCCAAAAGAAGACGCTTCTACAAAAAAGAGTGATTTTGAAACAAGTGTGAAAAAAGACAAAGATGCTAAGGAGGAAAAAAATGAAAAGTTAAAAGAGTGTTCCCAAAAAGAAAGTGACAAATATACTGATAATAAATTTGAGCAACAACAATATGAAAAACCTAAGACTTACAATAAGGACATTCCTAAAAAGAATGAAAATGAAAATATTAGTGAAATGCCTAAAAAAGAATCTAGTGCATTATCTGAAGACAAAGAAAAACCTAGAACTGAAAAATATGATCATTCCTTTGTAAGGAATGAACAAAATAGGGATAAAAGACGCGATGGTAGAGAAAGGGGTGTTAATTCTCGTTCTAGAGGAAATGCATCTGTTTCCAGCAATCAATCAACTGGAAGTATTGGTGGGAATGGCCGTTTTGATAATAATAGATCTCGTGGAGGTAGTAATAATAGGTCTGGCACCTATGGGACTACTGGTATGCAGCCAAGCTCAGGCCATCCGTCTGGTGGAACTTTCCGTGGTAAACGTGAATATCGTAGATCTAGAGTCGAAAGGGGTCCTAGGTTTGACCGTCAAAAAGAAAGAGATAAAGTTAAAGATGACAAGAAAGATAAGCATAGTGATGACACCTCTTGTTCTGAGGTTGAAGAATCCAAGTTGGGACATTTACGCTCTAAGGATGAAGATAGTGAAGTTTCTGTTGATGAAGCTAGTGCTTCTACGACTGAAAGTGCCCAGGCTGAGAAATATCAAGGAACTGATGTATCTTTAGAAGAAAAGAATTTCATAAATGATCCATCTGGTGCAATTAAAGAAACAAGTGTGAAAAGTGATAAATATAAAAAAGAGAAAAATAATCAACGTGGTGAGCAAAAGCCTTACGAAACTGAAAAACTGAAAGAAGAAAAGGGTGGTTTTGCTCCTCGGGGTGAACCTACTAGAAGAGGAAGAGGGACTGGTACTTTGTCGTTTCGAAGAGGTGGTGTCAGGCACGGGCCGAGTAGTTACGGGCCACCGCCATCCAGAGCTGGCTTTGGAAGCAATAAACAGGAAAAGTTAGAAGATCAAAAAATAATAGAAGAAAATTTCAATGAATCCAGTCAAGGAGATTTTAAGTCAAATGTTACTTCTATTGAGAATGCAAGTAATGCTTATCCTAAAGATTCCAGCAAATCCCGTTCTTTAGAAAGGCCTCAACAGCGTAGACAGGGTCGTTATGATCAGTTACCTCCTCGTTTTCAAAGAAAGCATGAGCGGCGCTATGATAAATATGAACAGCCTACTAGAGGAAGAGGTCGAGGCCGTAGCGGGGGAGGATATCAAGGTCCTGGTGGCCCAATGGCGAAATTAGGGCAAGGTGGCAAGGAAAATTTATCTGATGTAGGGAATGAGGAATGGGAAACTGCTTCAGAAAGTAGTGATGTTGCTGATCGGCGTGATCGACAAGATGATAAAGATGATGTGCGTAAAAAAGAAGCTAGAGATAAAGGGTTATCAACTACGAGGAAAAGTTTTTCCAGTCAGCGACCTGTTAACGAAGGTATGCAAAACCGCAGAATGAATGATTCGCGTCGTGGTGGACTACATAATAGTGATAGAAATCGTCAGAGAGACACTCTACCTCGTGATAATCGTTCTAGGGACTCTATGCGAGGTAGGCAAAATAGTAACTTTGTTAACACTGGTGGTGATAGAAAACCTATCACCAGCAATGGTAATAATTCAAGACCTTCCAGTAGTGCAGGTCACCCTGGCAATGTCAATCGGAACAGCAATGGTCGTAGTGGAAATCAATCTTCTAAAACTGGTGCTTTTCCGACAAAAAATGAAGCGACTACTGCTGTGTATATAATGGACGAAATTAAGTTACAAGATCCAAATGGAGTACAGGCTGCTCTAACTGATCTTACAAATAGGTAAGCCTTAAAAAAATTTTTTTTTCTTTATTAAAAAAAATAAAGAACTAGGCTGAACTGAGTCAGTTGTATGTATAATTATTTTCTTGTCCAACTAATTAGATTTTATTGATATTTTATAGAAAAAAGTGCTTAACAAATTTGCAACAAACAAATTGTTTTAAAGAAATTTGCCAGTTAAAATGCTTTTAACAGTTTTTACCTTTAAAAAAATCATATGTTCTAAGTTGATTTATATGGTGCAAACAATTAAAACAGTGTGCAAAGTAGAAACGGAACACCCTGATAGAATCTTCACTTTCTATTGGGACTCAATCTTAAAGGTTTGAGGGGATGACCTCAAATATGCTAATTGGTGTAGACTATATTTTATGTTACGAAATTAAACATAAAAGTATTCCTTTTCTGAATAAAAATATTTTTTCGGCGAATTCGGATTTCTGACCCCCAAAATATGCAGGGTTGTTGCAATTTCAGAAATATAGTTTGGTCAAGAGTGTTCCAAAGCTTGTGCCACTAAATGTTAATTTTTCTTTTTGTGTATTTTACCATATCGTAAGGAATTATAAAGAAAATTTAAAAAATTTTAAAAATTATCAAAAAATTTATCCGATGTGAATTCTATGCAAAAAAAAAAAGATACTTAGTTGAAAAGATTATATAATTAAATATTAGTCTAAAAGATTTTGAATTGTAAGCTATAGGGTGACCCGGAGTAATTCATGATCACTCTGTTTCTGGGGTAAATAATGATCACCTGAGTTTTATTTAAAAAAATAATATTTTTTTTAAATTTGAGACATAGACAAGAATGCTTGTTCACTTTACTAAAGTATAACTACATTTACTTAATAACAGTTTTTTGTTTAATCTAACAAAATAAGTATCTTTTAAAATGCTTTCTGTATTTTCCATTTCAAGGATGGGTTTCAAAATGTGCACATTTCTGCAAAGATCCCCCTCCTTCTCTTAATAATAAATATTTTGAGTTACTTTCTTTTTCCTTGATATAAAAATAGTGTAGGCTTTTGCTTAATTATTTCACATCTACTGTAAACATTATAATTGATTATAGGAAACTGTATCAAATGTTGCCCCCTACAGATGGGGTAATTATTGATCACTGGGGTAATTCCTGATCATTGTCATTTCTTCTTATAAATAGTATAAAAAATAACTAATAGTCAATTGTCTTTTCTTAAATAACAGTTCATATTTATTAAGTGGAACAACTATAAAATATATTTTAACAATAATCACAAAATTTGTTTTTAACTGTATACAAGACAAATGTGTTCTGATATGCACCATTTCTAGCTTGTCTTACCTTTCTTCTATCTTAATTTTATGGGTGTACTTTGTTAGAATAATTTTTAAGTTGATAAATTAACCTAATATAAATATGGTGAGAAATTATAAGCCTAAAAAGGATACCAAGCTTCTAGAAAGCAAAAACAGCAAATTTCTTCTAATGATCGAAAATGAAAATTTCAGTGTGAGAGCTGCTGCCAGAGCTGAAGTGTTAATCTTTATTCCTGCTTTTAGATAAAAATGTTTTAATAGCTGATTAAAAATATCTTTTTTATTTATTTGTTTGATCTTAATGTCTTATTTGTTAATTACCATTCTATAATTATTTTTAAACAGCCCATTTACTATAAAAACTGGTGATCAGTAATTACCCCAGAAGTGATCAGGAATTACCCCAGAAATGATCAAGAGAAGGGGTAATTCCTGATCACTAAAAATTTAAAATCTTTTAAATTCTAATTAGATTTTCAAACAAAAGAAGGTAGCATAGGACTCATCTCATATAGCCTCAAACTTCCAGAAAATATTAAAATTCTATCTTGAATAGTTTTTTCACAAAATAGATGTTTGCATTTTTTGATCAGGAATTACCCCAGGTCACCCTACTATTTTTTGCATCATATTTTCGATTATAATTTTTCATGAAAAAAATTAAAAATTTTGAATTTTGCCATATTTTTTGAAACAAAAGCATATATTTCAATGAAGATTAATAAGAATGCTATTATAATAGCTAAAACTCTTGAATGGCATTTAAATACAGGTTCTTTTTTTTGGTTTTGACAAAAATAATTGAGAGCTTTACACAATTACTAATTTATATAATTGATAGTTTCTTTGTACTTTCAGATAAATTAGAATTTTAAAATTTTTGGTTAATTGGCTGAAAAGTAACAGCAAATGTTGATTGAAGTTATAGAAATATAATACCAGCGCTTCTTTTTTTTTTATTATTCTAGGTACAGTTATTTTTTAAAAAATCATCTTTTAAGAATGCATATTTTGATTTGTTCAATATCAGATAAGGTCATGTTTATACTTTGACTTTTTACCTGAAAGTCGAATAGGATATTGATTGAAAGATCAATTCTTTTGCTTTGTAATAGTGTTTGAAAGTGTTTTATGTAAATTTCAGATTGCCACAAGTCAATAACTTATGGAATTTTTAAATTAAAAATCTAAAAGTTGAAAAAACTCCATATTATGTACACCGAATTTCATTATATTTTTAAAAAAAATCAGTCCAAACATGGAATGGCTTATTTACAATTATAAATTTGAAAATTTAGCAAGTTAATTTTCAAGTCACTCAGTCCAGTTTATAAGTAACATTATTCACTTAATGTTATTTATGTTACTTGTGGTGCGCTTCTTCCAAACACTTAAAATTACTATGATTGATGTCAACTTCTCCAAATATTTGGCCATGCTATTCAATGATATTCTTTATCAAATAATCAACCTATTATGCAAATTACCCTTTATTGAAAGAAGATGTTACTTAGATAAAATTATAGTTCAATCTCATTTTGAGTTAGATGCTTTCAGGAATTTGCTGACTGTATGATAATCTTTTCCTTTTTTAAGCTAATTGTACAATATTTGTGTGTGCCTTATAAAATGTTAAAAGTTTTACTTTGAATTTCAGAAAAGGTATTAAAGCGGAAGTTTCTGTTCCAAAACTCCCTAAAACTGAAAAGGAAAAAACAGGTGGTTTGGAAGGATATGATTTGAATAATTATGCAAGTAGGTTTTAAGTTTTTCCCTCTTGTTACCTTTAGTGCATGAACTAGAAATGGTTTCTTTTTATACATTGTTTCTCACTATGATCTTTTTTCAAGGTGTTGTAATTATCGATGATTATCCTGAAGTAAATGATGATCCAAACTTACTGTGTGGCACTGATGATGGTTTTCAAGAAGTAACTTCCAAAAAGCGACATAAAGTTATGATTGAGAATGATGTTAAAAAAATGAAGAAAGAGGTAAAATTTTCTCTTTGTTCCCCAATCTTAAGAATCGTT
>NC_092207.1:73711443-73725347 GCF_043381705.1 Parasteatoda tepidariorum | reverse complement strand
TTTTTTTTTTTTTTTTTTTTTTTTTTTTTTTTTTTTTTTTTTTTTTTTTTTACTTTATTTAAAAGTAACTTCTATTGAGATAAAATAAGCGTCACTTATATGGTATTATGTTATCTGGAATTAACTCTTTATTTAATACCAATTTTTTTATATATATTTTAGTACAAGGCTAAATTAGGATTTACTACTAAATAATTGTAATATAATTGCAATAATTGTAATACTGGCATTTTGGCCTGATGCACTATATTGATGGCATATCCCTTATATTCCTAGTTTAAATTTGTCTTTGTTGTAATAATCGAATGTAATAATCGTATTAATTGTTTTCACCTGTTCACTATTGCATAGTACAAAATTACTCTCTCCCACTTTTGAATTGTATTGTAATCTTAAAACATCAACACATCTATCTGCATGCGCAACACTCATCTTTTCACAGTTAATAACCAGTAGCCTAATGATAAAAATTCATCTGTATAATGCATTATTTTGTCAATGATGGTGCAAAAAATGTGTGACTGATTTGTGTTAAAAGTAAGAATTCCTCTCTTTTACCATGAAATCTCAACTTTTAATGAGATGGAAAGAAACTGATCTAAGGTTAAACCAAAGGACTACCTAAATTAATTAAAAATAATATTAATTATTTTTATTTATCACCAAACATTTATGCCCGTCTTGAACAGGAACCTCTTCGAATTGCCAATTTGAAATTCAATTTGTCATTTTGTATGCTTGAAAATTACGTACAAAAAGTTATTTATAATTTTTGTTATGATAGCCTCTTGCACGAAACAAAAATGGGTCTCGTTCAAGACAAAGCAAATTGCCTCCAAGGTTTGCTAAGCAGAGAGAAAATATTAAGTCTACAAGTGTGACAACAGCTTGGGATGTAAATATGGATTTGTCTACTAAGCCATCAACTTTATCAATTAAAGGTTAGTATTTTATGCTTTTCTCATTTCAATATTTCTAACATTAATCTTTAAATAGCAGATTGGCATAGCTCTTAATTTATTGATTTGTAATTTTTCTTTGAAATTGTTATTTTGTGGATAAGTATAATTTTATATGTTTAATTAATACTTTCGCATTATAAACATGTGAGGAACGAAAACTACATAAGTAAATTAATTTCTAGAAAAAATGATTTTAGGCACAATGAAAGTGGTGAATCAACCACAAAGTAACTGCATGCCTCAAGTCCTCAGTTTGGCATCTGTGTTTTATATAGTTTAACATACCTTATTTCTGTTCTTAATAGATTCCTCGCCAGCCCCACCGGCAATGAATGCTTGGGAAAAGCCTATTAATCATGTGTTGTGTACTCAGCCTTCTGTCATTACTTCAAATCCACCCTCCTCTATAAATACTACAACTACTGTTAGTTCTTGCACATCTTCTGGGTCATCAGAAATTCAAAATCTTGCTGCAACATCAAAATCTAATAGTTTCGATCGCAGTGATCAGCACGACAGTGGCATTGATGTGAGTGATCAACATGCCTCGGCCGCATCTTCACAGCGATCATCGCCTAGTAATGATTGCAAAATAGTTGCTGCTGCTTCTACTAATTCTGGGAAAAAAGATTCTAACGAAGTCAATGAATTGGTAAGTCTTAGAAATCAATTCTTTATATTGATAATACAATCTTTAAAAAAAAAACTGAGAATTTATCGTAATTTATCAACTGTTTAATCCCTTCATTTAATTTAATTTGGGTGCCCTAACCCTTAAAGTATCCAAGTATTCTCCTCATTTTTCCTCTTTTTTTATTTTTTATTTTTTTTTAAGCTGAGCAACGTAAATGTATAAACACTGACGTGCAATAATGTGTAGTAGGCTCAATATAGGCAATCTAAAATCCAGTTAGAATTTTTATTTATTTTTGCAATTTTTAGAACAGGTATTATTCAAGTTTGATAATCCTGCTGCACTGTTTGATTCATCAATTTACTATAAAAAGTAATAAACTTTCCATGAGTGGCCAATCAGTGGCAAAATTATTTTTATTTTGAATGAAACAAATTTTTTTTAAATTCTCAAAACAGTTTTTTTTTTTTCCCTATAGAAGATTTACTTAGCTCGTATGGGATCGGCTGTCCTAGGGGATTCACTCTCTTTATTGATTTGTTCAGCTTCATCTTATTAAAATTCTACAATTTATCTTGTTATCTTTAAATATGTTATGTTCTAACATTATATGATTAAACTTATACAGTAATTAGTTTTACTGAACTTAAATTTTATCTGACTTCTCCTGCTGTAGATTGAATTAATTTCCTACTATTAATGAAAGAAATGTCTTTTAAATAGGTTACAGAAATTGATACTTGCAAACCAATGTGTACTGTAGTGTTTGAGAATAAGAATTTTAAAGCTGAAAATGCTGTACTAGATAAATTTGGTGGACAGGCTAAAAACCAACCAACTAAGGTATACTGTGTTTTGTATTATTTAGTTGTTTTATATTCATACCTTAGTATTATAATGTCTGCATTATAAATAATTCCTATTAATAAATAAGGATTTTTTAATAGGAAATTTCTAATCCTTCCACTGAAAACCTAGCCCCAGTGGGAAGCTCTTTGACAAAATCAAAAGAAGCTTCACCAGAATCAGATGAAAAGCCTCATAGTATACCACCTGTAACATTCCCAGCAAAGGAATCTTTTCCAAAGGTACTTTTTTTCAAATTGTTCTAGTTTAAGATTAATATTAACAAGAATTAATAGCAAAAGTGTGTCGGCAAAGAGCTTCACTTGATTTTCAGATGAATCTCTTGTTAAGAATGGGGATTACATTATTTTCTTCTTAATATTTTATTTTAAAAGTGAAGTTTTAAGAGTTTTCATGGTATAATGCCGAGTGATTCTTGGGAAATTAAGTTATTGATAAAATCTCTGTCTTTATTTATTTTCAGTTTCAGAAAATCTATTTCATTTCTATTTTAATAGCTGTTTTTCCAAAATTTTAAATTTGTGTTTCAGAACTTTTTTCTTCCTAGCTTTGCTAGTGTAGTTATCAGAGTAATAGTGATTTATATTAATACATGTGTTTTTTAATATTCATATTATTTTTTAGAGTGAAGGAACTGATATGAAACTTGATTTCACTTTTGAGTCTGGCTTAGAACAATTGACTGATGAAAAGAGTATTAGAAATTCTAGTGGTAATGCGCATTTGCCCAATAAGCCTATGAATATTGGTCGCTCTATGGAAGTATCTAGCAGTGGAGCATCAGGAATACAGTCGCCAATTTCACCTTCAACAGATGATTTGAATTTAAAGATACAATCTGTCAAGAAGGTAATTTTTACTTCTTAGTTATGTAAAAATAATCTTGTCTGTAATTTAATTTCAGAATTTAAATTTTTATAGCATTATTTTATGATTTAAAAGTATATAAACTTATTACTTGATTTTGTTGTAAAACAAATATTGGTAATAATATGAATTACTTATTTAAATGGGGTATAAATAAATATATCATCCTGTACCATTTTATTTCTAGTGTTACTTTTTTGAAAGAAAAAAATTATTTTCATATTAAATGCAATTTGAGTAAATTTTTTATGTCACCTGCTTTTGTTTTGCACAATATGAAGTTTCGAGTAACCTTAGTTATTTTCAACCAATTTTGTAAGAATTAAGTGGCTGCGAAAGTGTTAAGAGTCAGTAATTTGCTTGCAGAAAGTTTTGGGGATTTTAGGTTCATTTCAATTCTGCCTCTCTGTTACGTTTGATTGAACAGAGAGAAAAACAATCCTCCACTTTTTCATTTTCTTACCTTCAAGGATGACTCAGTCATTCTATTTCAAAAAGGACAGGGAAAGCAAGCTAAGTTTTTCCTAATTTTCTGAAAACCTTATAAAAGGTTTTATTCTGTACTGCTTACTATACTCTTACTTACTTGATTAAAAAGTGGTCTTACATTTGAACCATTTTCATATTCCAATTAAAAAATAATTATTTCTGCTTCACATTTTTTATTACCATTCCATCTTCTGTTCGCTGATGAGCATGTGTAATGAATTTCCTCTCTTGAATTAAAGACCCCACACCGTTCACTCTACTCAACTTCAAGGGTGATTGGAATTTTTGCCTCAGTCCTTCTAATTCGAAGTAGGAGACCAAACAAATTTTCCCCCAATTTTTTCAGATACTGGATTAAAGATTCAGTGTATTAATATTTAAGGACAAATATAAAAGATGTTAAATTGGAGTGTCTGGAATGTTAGAAAAATTAACATGCTTCAGAATTTAAGACTTTTCATCACTGTAGTTTTTGAAAGTTCTACTGCTTAATCCATTAGCTTGGATGAAATAAAGAGATCTTATCTCTCTGTTTAGGTGTGGGAAAATGATCCACCTCTACCTACAGTAATGGAACATCCACAAACCACAGCTGAGGAAAGTACTCCTACATCTTACAGCTCCTTTTCAAATAATGCAGAATCCTCAACCAACGTATACAGCACTTCAGTGGACTCCAATTCTCAAACCAGGAAAGATCAAGAAGTCAACGAAATTTCCTTCAGGTTTGTGCTATGTTTTTATTATATAAGATTTAATTGGTGTGATTAATTTTTTTAACCAAATTTCAGATAAAAATTTCATTAAAGTTAGTAATGTATTGCTGTATCCTATTATTTCCTCTTACTTATATGGATGTTTGTGCATGAATGCCATAAATTCAATTTATGCATGTATGTATAAAATTACTGCAAAAAAAAAAAATAAATAGAGTAAAGTTTATTTTGAACATTTGCTTTGTAGTATTGCATATTAGGATCGGAACAAATTGGAGAATATTCAGTAAAATTTTTCTTACTTACATGTATTAAATATTAGGCTATATTTTCTTAGAATATGTGTGATATGTTTCTGTCAATAAATTATATGAAATAAAAGAAGCACCATTATATCAATGTCTTTGATTCAGTCTCTTATACTTTTCCCCGTTGATGACTTATTTCTCCATTAACTGAAATCTTTTTTCTGTAGGGAAAATTCCCCATTGCAACAAGTGTGTAACAATTCATCTTTGACAAAAGCTATGGATCAGTGTATTCCATCAGCAAAATCTCATTTGCAAATGGCTGCCCAGCATAATGCAATAGCTGCAACTCATTGCCCTGCTCCACTCAGTCCTCCTCTAATGAGTGGTGGGTTGGAGACTATTGCTGGTATAAGAACAATAACTGGTCTGGCGAGTTCTGTGCAAGTTGCTGGTATTCCTGCAATTCCAAGCCCACCTACTGTTGTATTCAATTCTTCTCAGCAGGTAAGCAGTAATTTTCAAAATGAATATTCTTTGCATGCTAAAGCAGAGCCTTTAAACATGAACCTGTTTTAGAGTGTTCATTTCTCCACAGGACCCAGTGCATGTATTTACCCTTTAGATGTTCTTGAAGTTCGGATATAATTTTGGTCCTAAAAAAATTTTATAATTTCCTTACACACACGTATGTAAGTTAACTGTCAAATCAAACTCTCTTCTGTACTTCAGTAAGAACACAACCATTAGTTGATTTCGTTCATTCTCCATTTACGATTCTATTTCCTTATTTTGTAATCTGGTAAACTTGTTATCAAAATGTTTAAAATCATTTTTGAAAAATGCCTGTCATCATCATTGTTGGGCAGACAGCCCAATGTGAGCCAATGCTATCTTCTGAAGATTTATTCGAAAATCAGACTCCATTGAATAAGCCCATCTCAACTGCGGCCTTCTGCACTTTCTAACTTTTTTTTTTTCAGAATAGATTTTGATAGACTTTTCTTTTACTGTCACTTTTTTCCTGTAAGGTTATATAGATAGCTAGTGACATATTTAACATAAAAGTTAAGAACAAAGAATCTTTTTACATTTTTTTTTCAATTCATATTAATTTTTTTAGCATTGAATTTTTTGTTTAAAAAATTAAACTGTTTTTATTTCTTCACTTTTTCAAAATGTTGCTATTTAAATATTTGGTATTCGGCTGACTTTTTTGGCCAAATATTTAGTTATTCGGCCACATCACTATTCGTTATGTCCCTCATATATATATATTAGATCCTCATAATGCTGGGAAAAGTAACTACACTGTTAATAAAATTTTGTCAAGCTCTTTTCGAAATGGGGAGAAACTAATCGAAACCTGATGTGATTATAAAAAGTTGGTGAGATCCTGGCAATTCCTATATTTTATTATATTTTCAAACAAAGTATGTTTATAAATGGCTTATGGGGTTATTGCAGAAAGGCTTATACAATTAATTGATAAGTTTGTTACTAATTTTTCCTTGTTCATGGCTGCCACTCTTCAGTTCTCAAGATTGAAATTAATCTTGAGAAAAAGTCAGTGGTCTAAACATAGTCCTACAATTAATATCTATTTCCAATAATTTTCAACAAATGTTTTTGTTTCATTAAAAATGTAGCTGATATTGTACAGTAGAGATATGACTGGCTCCAAGAAAAAGTTAGTGATATATTTGTTCAGTAATTATTGTAAAAATATTTACTAAGTTAACTGTTATATTCATTTTGTTTGCTGTAAATATAGAGTAATAATATGAAGAAAAATAAATATTTGGGTCATTTTCATGGAAAGGCAATCAGTGAGCTATTAATCTCTGAAAATTCTGCTACTCTAATTAATTACTCAAAAAAGTCCAGTACTGGCATTTTTTAGAGTATAATCCTTGAGTATTTTTCATTAAAATATAGCAAGATAAACAGCAAAATGCTTCTTCCCTATATTTTGGCTTTGTTACGGTGTGCCATTACTACTGCTTGTCAATGATCAAAACTTTAATGATGAGTGCTTAAATAAAATAATCAAATTTTATTACAACTTATGAGATATTGTCTACGTTATTGATTTATGTTTGTACTTTTTTTCTTTTTCATTGTTACATGGTTTGTGAAACTATTCAATGATTAAGTATTGTAAATTGAACTTATATAAAGTATTATGGATGATTAAACTAAATTATGAAGTATTATCGTGATGATTCGATCCTTCTAAATAGATAAATACTTTTAGTTATTTTTGAAAAGCATACTCTTTTGCTTATTTTTTTTTAATTTTAACTTCTTTATATGTATAGCTTGCCCAAACTGGTATGTATCAGCCTCTTCAAATGGATAACAGACAAACGCCTGCTGCAGTGGCCGCAGCTGCTGCTATGGTGCAGTACTCACAATCAACTCATGGATATCCTCCTTTGGGCACTTATGGTATTTCTCACCAGCCTCCTAATCCCCAACTGTCAAATGCTTATGGGCAGCAATCTCTCTTTGTTCAACCTCCTGCTACTCATCAAGGTCAAGACATGTATTCATCTAATCAATATAGAGTACAACCACCTTATCCTCAAAGTCAACATGTTTCTTCGAATCAAGTATGTTCATTTCTTTTTCAATATTTTTATTATCTCATTGGTCCGGAAGCTACTAATCACTATAAATATTTTAAAACAATTCTTGCTGTCTTAAAAAAAAACTTGAAAGGGTAAATTATTCAATGGGTTATTTTTATCATAAAAAATTTAATTAGCTTAAAAATGCAATATATATATATATATCTGTAAAAGTTTTGAAAAAATAATATATTTAAGTTAACGTTAAATGTCCATGCATTGAACAAAAGCAATTTCATTAGCTCAGATCATAAGTATTTCTTGTATCTAAAATCTGGTAATTTCTGCAAGGAATTTTCCTTTTTAAGAAAAATTAGCTTTATTGAAGAAAATTGCAATTTTTCTTATCTTCAACATCCCCTTAAATAAATTAAAAAAAGAGAGAGAACACCCCACCCCATTAGGATTGGTGAAATACAATCTGTCTCTGTTTGGATGGTTTTCGTTTGTTGCGCTATTGACCTTTGTTGGCAGAATTTATTGCTATTAGAGATATATCTATTCATAGATTTGGTTTTTGCTTGATGTGTAATATTTTAAATTAATTTTGAAATTTGTTTATTGTAGGATTGCACAGCAGGTTGACTCTGATCTTTTTCAGTTTTTAGTATCTGAAACTACGCCATAATCCTCTAATATCACTAATTTAATATGAAAGATCGATTTTCTTATTTACTTTATTTAATATGAAAGATCGATTTTCTTATTTACTTTATTTAAAAGTTAGGCATTGTAAATAATATTCATGTTTAAAACTCTTGCATCACGATTTATATTCTCGTTGTTTATAATATCAAACATCGGTTTTCGTATCTTTACATAATTTAAAAGTTACACATTGCGATTCGAGTTTACACTATTTAAAAATCAGATCCTGATTTAATTATACACAATTTTAAAATCCAATACTGTGATTATTGTAGGATCTAAGCATTTCTTAAATTAGTTACTACTATAAAAGTGTGAATTTCTTCAATGTTAAGTAATAGAATTATAAATTTTAGTTCAATACGTGATATTAAACATGCATATAAATTGATATCTTGATATAGAGTTTTTGCAGTTAAAATTTCCTGGGTTTTTCATTTTGTGTCACTATCACTCCTTATAGCTATATACAATACATGATATATGAATTCAATAAGATTCACATATAATCAAAAATTAGTCCTTTTGAATTTTTTTTAAAAAATTATTTTTAAGAATGGTCCAAATATCTCTAGAATTGAAATCTATATTATTATAAAAGTATGTCTTTTTATTTCTTTTAATATTAAGTCCTATAATTATGATTTTTCTTTTATACTTAGTATAAGCTTTAAATTTCTGAAAATTAAAAGTAGAATTTGTAATCTTTTTAAAGCAGGAATTGACCAAAATTAATTTATGTCTCTCTACATACACTATTTTTACTGTCTCCTAATCTCTTCTTACTAATTTCCTCTTCCTAAAGACAGTTTGCTATTTTTATTTGATTATTTTTAATGTTTGTTTTTAGAGACATTTTTAAGATAACTAATTTTTATACCATAGTTAAAAAAGAACTTAAAAGACATGGTTAAAACTATTATAACGATTTTCTGAATTCAAAACATACAAGGTCCAGATGTTTTATTTTGCTAAAGAATGCTGCAGCTTAATAAACAGCAATATTTCTTCACTGTAATTCCACTAATTATTTTTATGCACTATCTTACATTTAGGAATTTTCTATTAATAAACTAAAATTCCTCTTGTTAGGTTCTTAGTGCACAGCAGAATTTAGCAAGCTCTCACTTGTTAGGTTCGCAGTTAGTTCAGACGAGACCAACACCTGGTCCATCTCCTGCTGCTACTCATCTTCAGAGTCTTCATGGCTTGCAAGCTGTGCAACCAACTCAGACTTCATATTTTTCTGCTTCTGCCCAACCTCAAACTGCAAACTACTACCATCAACCTCCTACCACCCCTGGTTCACCCATGCAACAGCAACCCCAATATCCATCCCATCAAAGTTATGGATCTCAATCGGCACTGAATGTTCTTCCCCAGACAGCTGCTGTCAATCCCAGTTTTCGGAACTTTGGGAGTCATCAGTACAAAGCTCCCAACAATGTGATTAACAATATTGTGCCTGATGCAGCATCTTTGCGGTCAGCAACCAGATCTCCAACTGTTGATGTCTCCTCAAATCGTAATTTATTTAATGTTAGCACTGCAGTTTCTACATCTCTTAATTCTACTACTCCTGTGGCTGCAGTACCTCCCATGTCAAACTCCGGAGTTGTTGGCAAAATAAATCAAGCGCAAGGAAGTGCTCTTCCTGCAAATCGTATCAGTGCATCTTCCGTTAAAACATCCCAATACTCCATCCCTCAATCACAGCAACATTACTATTCCTTTGGACAACAGAAATTCAACCATGTTCAGCCGAATTCAGTTCGACCTCCTGTGTTATTCCCGAATGTTGTACGGAATCCAGCTCATCAGCAGCTTCCTGCAGTTGCTGCAGCTGGTGCTGCAACAGTTCACAATGTGCACTATCCATCTCCCATTCAAAGACCTGGGCCTGCTGCAGCTGCTGTGACACAGAATGCTCCTCAGCCGCAACCCAAGATTGGAATTAGACCCCAAGCCAATGTTTTGGTATGTGGGCTGTTATTGTTATAATAGATAAAATTTGGAAACTATCTATAAGGAGTTTGTTATAATTACTTTGTTTTGTTCAAATAAAAAGCTGAAATTTTGAAACTGTTGATTTATTTAATGTTGTATTAAAGATGTGCATTTAAATGTAAAATTAAAGTAAAACTATATCAAGAAGGGTTTGTAGAAAAAAAAAGGTGACTCAGTGTTACCCTTATAAGAATGCTATTAACTACTTTCTTGTTAAAAAAAGCAAAATGTTTCAGTTGCTTATTACTCTTTATTTTGAAATTTAAAAGCCAGCTAATCTGGTAATTTATTGATGTAATTGAATATTGAGCTATCTATTTTCACTGCAAATTCTTCACACACAGTCTTATCTTTTTAGCCACTGTTAAAAAATTCTTGTAATTCTCACTTATTCAGAAAGTTTTAAAAACCCTCTTAAATTAAATTTTAAAATTCCATTTTGTTATCTGTGAGCATTATAAGTAGAGCTATGTTTAAATAATTTACTTATTGATTATTACATAATTGGAGTAATTTCATTTTTTTAGTGACGTTAATTTAACTTGAATTGTTATTAATCTCAGTTAATTTAAAAAAAAATATTTTTAAAAAAGCTTATAAATTTTTTTTAACTTGATTTTTTTTTCCTACTCTGCAATGCTGCAACTGCATCATTGTTTAAAAATAAGATTTAATTATGTTAATTTTACAGGTACCTGGTGGAAAACTTTCATCAGCACAACAAGCTAAGCTAAGAGCAGAAGCTGTCCAACAGACACACATGTTCTTTGCTCAGTCTAAAACAGGAAAACATGAAGACACTGTCTCCCACATGCTTTCTCAAGAGAAGAGCAGCATCCCTGCTGGGACAGTGCAGAAAATACCTGCTACAAATCAAGGTCTTGAAGAAGAGAAAGAGAAGCAGTGCTTGTCGTCCACGAGTGATAAACCAGTTTCTGGTGAAAATAAGGACAATAATGAAGGTGGAGAAGCAACTGCTACCGAAGAATGAACTAGTGTTTCAAAATTCAATGGTGTAAGGTTGTTAGCCATAATTTGATACTTAATAATGGCCTTATATAAGATGTTGAGCTCGCTAAATGCATTTGTAGCTGCTGCATCTTACATACAAAATTTTTCTGTGTAATTCACATTAAAATATTTTGTCATCTTGCATGTATAATGTCTGCCATCTTTACTTAACATGCTTGAAAAAGGTACACTTTCTCTTCTAAATTTACTAAAGGGACTACTCACATCATCAATGGCAGATCTAGAAATTTCCTAATTTGCCAACCAAGTGTTAGCAATTTTTTCCAAGTTGATAGGATAGTATCTTTGTTGGACTGTTTTTAAATTTTCTTTTTCTTGAAACGGTACATTTAGTTTCTCTGATCGTGAGTTAAACAAATGTTTTTATGCTGAAGGGAAGGCGGTTAGTTTTTATTAAAAGTGTAATAAATAGGACAAAAAAAGGCCTGTCAAGATTTAATAAAATGGAGTGGGGTTAAAGTTCAGATTAATTATATATGTATATCTAAAGATTGTATTGTGGATAATGCAGCAATGGCCGGGCTCTTTGCTTAATATACTTACTAAATAAACCCTTGCTTTTTAGCACAAGTGATGCATGGAGGTGAGTTGTCAGACATAGGTACCAATGGGGAAATTCCAAAACTGGACCAAAATGGCGAACAAGAATACAACCTTCAACTGGCAGATCGTACAACAAAATAAAAAATCTTTCCCTAATCTTTCCTCATGTGTGACTGTTGTAATTAAACTTCTGCGTGTAATAGTTTGGTGCAGACTTGAAGGGCACTGTTGTGCCAGGAACTCTTTCGCTTGGCACTGATCTTTGTAAAGTATGGGGAGATGTATAACCTTTTGCGTTACTTTTTTTATTTAATTCATGTGTGTTTTGCAGGAAGTGAAATTAAATGTAATTGTTTGCCCATGTACAGAAAAAAATAAATAAAGGGTGTATTCAATTGAAGAAATGGTCACTTAAAACTATAAAAGACTGCTAACTGGGCATCTTTTGGGCACTCCTCAGGTAGAAGTGCCAGTCTTTTCTTTTGATTTAGCCTTGTTTCGGGTTTTGCTTTGAAAAAAAACTATCACTTCCTGTATCTTTTCAACTGAGAAGTGGAGCACAGCCATTTTTATGACAGTGCTTTACTGCAGTTGTAATGTTTAGAATCATAAACTGTATGAAACCAGCTTTATCAATTTCCATTCATGTATACATACTACATTGTAAGACACTGCCGGCCAAGTAAATTTGAGGGGTTTAGTTAGTCATTTTTATTTTTAATCATAACACAGTTTGCATGCTTTTAATGTTGACTGTAAAATGTAAATTGCACCGTATGCCTGTGCTCAATCATAGGTGGACGGTCAGATAAGTTTTTTGAAATAAAGATCAAACATTTTGTTTTTTCCCCATCTGAGACTGTATGTAGTCGACTTTTGCTGCAATAAAGCACTGTAAAGTATGTAAAATTTGTGTGTTTCTGTGTCTTTACTTGTATTCAGGGGGGTGCCACTCCTCTGTCTACTTAATTTCATTCAATAATTATACATAACAGTGATAGTCTTAAAAATATAAGACGATTATCACAATGAATCATTATGATTTTTAATACACTTAATTATTAGTTTAATCATTATTTCACTCTGATAGCATTTACTAATCTTGGATAACAATGAATACTTGTAACAATCTTATGTGACAAAGATTCTAATTTTTTATTATATCATTTTAATTCAATACTAAATAACTGAACATTCATCAAATCAACTTAAGTCACCTTAAATCCAAATTATTAATCTGGAAAATTCTGCCTGCTCATCCACATTTAATCCTATAGGGAAAGTTTGCAGTATTTTGTAAAATTTGTCTTTTAAAACTGAATGAAATGAAACATGGTGAAATTTAAAAATAATAGTTACGAATTACATACATTTCTGTAACAAGAGGCTTCAATGATCATTTTTTATAATGTAAAGGCAACAGCAAAGGACTATGTCCCTTTTTTTCGCTATCGAATTTTACATATTTCATAATTTTTATTCAAAAATTAAAATTGATAACCTCAATCTAAGCTTTCTTTTATTTATGAGCAACCTAATCTCTTGTTTCTCTAAATTTTCTTTTTACTTATTTGGGACATGCACCCTCTTTAATTTAGAATTTTTAAACTCTTACCTTTTTTTTTAACCCTAAATAACTAAACTTAAATAAGCGTTAATCTGTAACTAATCCTCCGACTAATAGACCACGGATGAAAACGAGCATTGCGCTCTACGAATAGCCTTGTTGCATGGGTCCTTTTCACTCCAACGGACAAACCAATTTTAAGAAAGAATCGGTGAACTAAATTCTATCAATATCTTTCTCCCAATTGTTTTTTTATTTTCTTGAAGTGACAAATATTTCCTGATATTTTTTTTTTTTAATGAAAACGTTATTTTTATTGCTAAATAATCGAATAATTTTGTCACGCTGCAATGAAAGAATGGGATTGATTGAACTTCAATATCTGCATGTGTAAATAAAATTTGTACTAATATTGAATGTAAATCTAATTTAGCTTACACCCCCCCCCAACGGTTTAAAATGCTATCCAAGGTTATAACTGTTTTTTTTTTTAAGAAAATTTATAGAGTTAAGATAAAAACAATACTGAAAGATGGAGGAATTAATCAGAGTTGCCACTCCAATGGGAGAACAGAGAATGTTGAATTTTATTTCTTATATTTGTCTTTCAAAAAATGCAGGCTTCTCAAAGCGTAATGCATGGGATATTTAAGGACAGTTCATCTACTGTTTGTCTACGATAGGTACTCTG
>NC_092207.1:73685795-73710943 GCF_043381705.1 Parasteatoda tepidariorum | reverse complement strand
AACAGAAGTTTTTTTTTACCTATACCGTACCGGTATTTATAGTAGAACAGTTAAACGAGAACCGAGGATCTTTTGCAAAATATCGAATTTTGAAGAAATTGATTAAGTAAATACGATCTACCTGCTGGAAAAATAGTTTTTAGGTGAACCGACATTTAAAAATTGTTATATGGTAACATAGATATAAGGTATTAAATGAGAGAAAAAACAAACTAACTAAAATGAGTATAAAAACTTTAATAAAAATATCTCTTTGAGTCAATATTATTTGTAAAAATTATTTTTCAGTGTAGCCTCTAATTTTACACTAGAATGGTATTTTATTTACGTCGTACTAGGACTGCTTAATGAGCTATAGGCGACGATCTAGGAAATATCAGAGGGCGATCCTAGGACATGCTAATACAATTTCAGTAAGAATAGCTACTGATCCTCTGCACGTTTTGACAGCCCGATAATCTGCACGCAAAGTCAAGCACTTTATGGTAGAACAGATTAACGAGGACCGATACCATGCATGCTCTGTCCCAATGCAGGCTGATCAACATGGTCACTAACTAACTGACCACCCACTGATGCTTGACTTCGGAATTCTACTGGTTCCGCAGTGGACTGATCGTTAAGACACGGTTCCCAGCAGATCACCGAAGTCAAGCATCACTGGCTACGGTCAGTGTGCGGGTGGGTGACCACTTGGATCAGTCTGCGTAGGGACCGAGGGTGTGCGGTATTAGTCCTCGTTAAACTGTTCTACCGTAAAGTGCTTGACTTCGCGTGCAGGTCGTTGGGCTACCGAAGTGGGGGTGCCATCCCCGACGCAGAGGATCAAAATTGCTATGGCATGTCTTCGGATCATCTTTAGGGATGTTTCCACTGTGCAGCTCTAGAGCGATGTGAAAGAACTTCTACTACTACGTACTCTTCTATGTTTAATGGTGGTTTTCTCATGGTTTGCCCTACAATAAACCTCGTATGTCTTAACCTGGTCGTCTATGGATATTCACGGTGTCTATGGATATCCTATTTTGATTTTAATTTTGTGTTTCTCTGTTGGAAATTAAGTAATGCAGAAATAAACAGCCAGAAGTTATATTACTATTAACCACACCCAGTCCTGACTGCAACCGCAACTGGACTGTAAATCGTCGCTGGTAGACGATTCATCGAAAACAACGTAAGTTACGAAATATTATTTACTTTTTCTTTACATTTGACATTGACGTGGATCTCTAAAATTTAGATTGTTTTTCAGCATGTAGTTCAATTTTAGTAAAGTGAAATACATTTGCTGAACAGTTCCATTATTATCTGTAATTTATTTAGTTTATAGCGTTAAATGAAGTTAATTTACAAATAAAACTTTCCTTAAATGTGAAAAATTCTTTGTTTACATTTTGGTACTGTGATTCTTATACACAAAACATGCTAAATAAAGATAATTATTCTGTTTAGTACATAAGTTAAAAGTACAATTGCTTTAAAGCTCATTATAAACATTTCTTACATAGGTAAATTTTTTTTTTGTATTACTCATTTTATACTTTTAGTTAAGTAATCTCATTATTTTAGTTTTATCATTTCCAATGTGATATGTGAATTTTGTGTTACTTGAAACTTGGGTTTGACATTTATATGTATTTGCTGGAGCTGATTGATGATTTTATTGCTTGGGTTTGACATTTATATGCTGGAGCGGCTGATATTGTAGCTACGAGCTTCGTTTGCAACTATAATTTGAAATTATTGTGATGAAAGTAAACATTATAAAATATCAATATAATAATTACTAAATTGAGAAATTTTTTCTGCATTGTTAAGCTTTCTGTCAAGTAATGTGTAGGACAGGTTATTAGTTATGAATAGCCGGATATCTCTTTAAATTATCTATAAAAAAATGCAGTTTTAGTCTAGGAAGACATTTTCTTAACTTTCTCTCCCCTGCAAGAATAAATTATTCATAATTGATCATGTACATCAATTATATTATATCAATTCAATTCAAATTTAGCACAAATTATTCATAATTGTGTTTCGCAAATAAGGAATTAAAATGTAATGAATTATAAAGGTATACAAAAATCCACAAAGTAAAAGGAGCCGTCAAATTTAAAAAATATTTCAGAATATAACCTTTTTTGTATCTGCACCACAGAAATCGCCAAGTTTTGGCCGTAATCCAGGTAGTGGCACATTTGAAGCTAAAAAGAAAGATAAGAACAATGTCATTTACGGGTTCAAATTAGAAAGGTATAACTAATAGTCGCCTCAGGCAAGTATTACTGAAATAAAATTACAAGTACAAAGACTCTTTGATGCCTTGGCAATGGTAGCTGAGCCAGTGCAGAAATATCCTGATATATTTTTAATAAATATTAGGTTGTTCAAGCAAAAATTTTAAAATAACTTGAATAAATTATATGACAGTAACAATATTTAATATTAACCTCACATGAAATTAAAATATTATATTTCAAATTTTTTGTTACTTAAACAATTTTAAAGCTTTTAGCTGTTGCAATTCTTTTTTTATTGTAATAAAAGCTGTTTGGTTATGGTAAATTTCATACATTAAATATTTTTTCTGGAAAACCCTTGAGTTTAGAGAAGGGCATAATTTAAAAGTATTTGAATGATGTAGAAAAGTTGTGGAACGAAGTGGCATTCGTATACTTTTTATCGAAATTTATTATTTGTTTTTCAATTTTTATTGAAAAGCAGCATAAACTTTCTTGCCAATCCGATTGTTATACAATTTAAATACAGGGGTCTGTCCAAACATTTTGTGAAAGGTCCTATTTTTGTGAAAAAATTACTCACATTCTTTCAACCAGGGTCCTGCTTTTATGAATTTATGCAAATAGGGTCTGTTTATTGCAAAAAACTTTTTCAATGAGTTTTTAAATTGTAAATAGCTACAAGAGTATGCTCAGCACTGTAAAATTATAATAAAAAAAAATTAAATTTTCAAAAATAAACAGCATTTGCTGCTTTTAAATTAGAGATGCAACTTACAAATATTTGGTATTTAGCCTATACTGCTGAGCGCAGAATATTCATTTCGGACAAATAATGAAAGAATCGTATGCCGAAGATGAAACTTAATTTGTTTATATCCATCTCTCTTGTTTTCTGCCCTGGGAAGGATTTATTCAATTAACCAAACAATAATGAAGATAAACCAATTTGTGAAGGGTCCGATTAAAAGAAAAATCATTTTGTAGAAAAATCATTTTGTGAAGGGTCCGTTTTTTAGTTAAAATATATTGTGAAGGGTCTGTTTTTAAGTTAAAATATATTGTGAAGGGTCCGTTTTTATGAAAAGATATTTTGTGAAGGGTCTGTTAACAGACCCAAATTTCTTCTGAACAGACCCCTGAAATATAAATTAAAATTTTAACATTATATTCTAGAAACTTTAGGCACTGTAAATTATTCTATTATTTGAACTGATTTATTTCATTTGTTTATTTTTGAATTTAGGTAGGTGCTGTGTCTCTGTTCTCAAAAAATGGAATCTCCCTCAACGAATCTATCTCGTGACACAAGCAACCCATTTGATACAGATCCTGCCCCAAGGGGCAGATCTCCAGAACAATCTTGGATTAGATTTGAAGAGGAGGAAAAAACTGAAAATTCAGTTGCTACCATTGTTCCGACTCAAACTATCCAAGTAGACACTGTCCATAATACGTCACATTCTTTGAATGAATCATTAACTTCTATTGATTCTGAAGTTTTACATGAAGCGAAAGTCGGACTCGACAGATCTTCTCCTCCTCATTCTAATTTTCTTCCTGGTAGAAACTCACCTAAAGGGGCGATTCCTCCTCCCCCTGCCCCAAGACAACTGAGAAAAACTACTTCTGAAATTTTACCCTCAACTCGTAGTTCTTGTCCTCCAGATTTTGTTGGTGATAATGGACACACAATGCAAAATATTCCTTTATCGGAAAACGTATCTCATCCGAGAACATGCAATCATGAAATCAGACAGGGCTTCCGTAAGTTCATTTTGTTTATGCTGTTTTTATGCATAGTTACACCAGTGCTATACCAGTGTTTTCCCTAAGCGTTCTAGAAGGGCAGCCCATCCTACTTGTTCTTTGATCTCAATAATTGCACCCTTTTTGTAAATATTAACTGCTATCCCTTAACACTGCCTATTTATTCATATTCTATTTTAAAATAAATTAATTGACTGTTTAAATAATAATTACACACTGGTAAAATTATCTGTGTTTATATGTTTAATTCTGATTACCATTACAAATATTTACTTTGTTAGGATTATTCTCAACTGGTTAAAATTTTATGAGTATCGCTTTTTTTTGAATGGAATATTAAAAAATTTTTAAAGTTATTTTAAATTTTTTTCAAAATTAATACTTTATTATTTTTAAAAAATGCACCTTTAAATGTTCATTTTCATAATCTGGAAAGGACAATAGGCGATTCTTAAAAACCCTTGTTTCTTTAGAAGAGGCAGTATTTTTAATTCTTTTTTACATTGAATCAGTCACGAAAAATGCACGTTATTAGTTGCATTGTTATTACTGATTACAGCATCATAGAAAAATTAAATATGATAAATCTAATATCTAAACATATTATCACAAAAGTGTTTACATGGCTCTTACTCCTAATAATCCTTGTGGCATCTGTAATTAAGTATGGTAGATGTCAAAATAAACATATATCACATAAATGTTAACAATTGTGTTTTCTTTATAAAAAAAAGTGTTGTGTTTTCGTTTATAATGATCTTGCATATTATTTATTATATTGCAGGTAATGGTGATTTTATTGTGGATTTGCTACCAGTAAATAAAAAGTGCCCTTGGGTTACAAAAGCACAATTCAAGCCAGAGTTAGTTCCTGAAGAACTTATGGCTCAAGGTTTGACTGTGAGTTTTGCATTAATGCTTTATGATAGATTAATTAGATGCATTATGATTATGTAAGCTATTATTGATAACCCTTATTTCATTTATCTTTTTGTAGATAAATCATCTAGTAGGACAAAATTTACTGTATATATATATTTTAATTTCGTATAAATTGTTGATTTTCATATTTGAAAAATTATTTACTCATATTAAAATTTTTATTTTAGTAGGCACTTATTTTTAGTTATTGTATGTTTAATAATAGCTCTGCATTTACCAAAGAGTTATAACTGTATTAAGGAATTACTCTAGCTTAATAAAGACTCGGAATTTTTGCATTTTGATGATTACCTATTTGATATATTAATTTAATTTACTGATTTTTAATTGACACTTTGATTTAATCCGATTTAAACCGGTAATACACTTGTGGCTGTCGAAACTGATGCATAATTCTCTCTATAGCTAACTGTTGAAGATTATGTGACAGCAATGCAGGTCCTTGTCAATGATGTCCGTTTCAATGTCTACAATGTGTGTTATAAGAGAGTCCTTATATTATGGATCATGTTGGGTTTTGTCATTCTTCTTTCCCTTTTGTTTTCTGGCATCAGAGGATTGGCTTTGTTTGGAGGAGGTTTAGTCTGGCTCATTGTGAATGCGGTTGGAATATTCGTTTGTATGTGGATTAAACTAAAGGTTAGTTATAATATTTAGTATAGGTTTGTTGTATGTTTTTATTCAATTTTTTTGTTGTTGCCAATTTAGCACAATAATTTTAGCAAATTAGTTTGCCAAAGTTCCATTAATCTTATTTTGGCAGTCCCGATGGATTATCTTTTTAAATAACCGCATTGAACTTTTAATATCCAATTCACAGTTTTCAATTAATATATTGTATAATAATAATAATTGTGTGGAAAAATTTTTTTTTAAAGAAGAAAGACTGTCTATTTGTTTTTTTTGTTGAGAAATTAGTTGAATTTTGTAAACAAAAAGTTATGTTCACATTTCTTGGAGAAAAAATATTTTCATAATTATACATATTTTGCGTTACCTTTTCTCATTCATTAACCCTTTTGCACCGACAATCACACTTCCCGGCCAACACGCCAGCATGCAAGAGCGTTTTCTCGTTCACTCCCGAACGTCACCCATTAGTGCCAGTGTCCTGGAACGTTTAAAAAAATAATATTTTTGCTAGAAGATGGCATTGTATGTCCATATGGTTTCAGATAAATGTAGATTTGACACTCTACTCAAAATGAGAGTAGTGTGACTCACATGCACATGGTTTTTAGGGGGAGGGAATGAAGGAGAAAGGAATGTTTCCGAATGGCATGCTTTGCTTTATGACGGCTCTTTAAATTCGCACATGGTATTTCTTTACTGTAAACAGGGGAGGTTTTATTTTTTCCTCTACAGCGTTGGATATTTCGATTTGCGGTCCAGTTTTTAGTTGAATGTTAGTGTTTTCACATTTTTCATACGAAGAAGGAATTTTAAGTCGTATATTTAGTTTTCAGATACATAATGTTAAAAGTTATTAAATGGTAAGTACATAATGAAAATAAAATGTGTAAAATATATATTTAAACAATAAATAACTTAAGTAAATAAAGTATTTATAGAAATATATAAAGCATATGCCATTTAGGTACTCTACAGAACATTATTAAGCAATGCGTTTATATTTAAGTAATTTCATGGATTTAGGCTTAACAGCAAAAAACCCTCCGTCCCTTGACAGACACTCGCGAGAGAGACTACCGGCCTCAGCGATGAGCGCCCGTTTGCTCTTCCTGTCACAAAAGGATTAATTTAGACTTTTATGTATCACTTTTGTGAATTTGCTATTCAGGGTATACAGATTTTTTGATATACCTTCTTGTTATGTTGTAATAGTCTCATACCATGGCTATTAATTTGTTAATATTAGTGTATAAAATCAAGTTTCAAATGGTATGTATTATTTCCTGTTCAGATGTTAATTGCAGAAGAATGTGCTTGCATTTACCTGGAATACCATATATATTAGGTTTGTCACTTGACATAATACAGGAATATCGCTTGAATTATTGAAATTTCATGGTTTCTTCACACATTATGATTTTCATGTTGTTTGATTTGTAATAGTTATTTTAAACTGACATAACTTTAACGTAAACTTAGAATAAATTTAATAATTTTACTTTTGAATTTATATTTTCCTATTGTTTGCCTTTAATTTTATTCATCTTTTATTTTTATTAAATAACTTAATTCTGTTGCTTCAGATTTTAATCATTCAATAATATGATTTAAAGAAATTGTTGATAATTTGAAGTAATTCAAAGTTTTATTTTTTGCAATGAAATAAAATATAAATATTTAGCTGTTGTATAATTTCGCAAGAATAATTAAAAATATATTAAAATGTTTTAATTTTCTTTTTTTTTTTTGCAATAAATTGGAATAACATTAGTGAATTAGAATAACAGCATTATCATTTAGAAAATTTTAATAAGTAATATGTTTTTTTTAATTTTTTTTAAATAGTTTTATGAAATTAGTGATAATGAAATATTTTTAAAGTGTTGATTTAGTAGCTTTTAACTGAATGATTGAAATTGTTTTTAGAAAGCTTATACATCAGTTAAAATTAGCATGTGATACTGATCTGAATAAATATTTAAATGAATAATTTTGTGTGTGTGTGTGTGGCACCCCTAGAGAAAACTCCTTTTCAGGAACTTAAGAACTATACTTATAAGGTACTATTAAGGTACAAAGTTTTGAACAAAAATTGGGGGATGAAGGTTTTTATAATAAAGAATTGTATTTAAAAATTGAATTTGTCTTACTCTATATCTTATTCTATAATTTTTAGCTATATCGTATGTTGGAACAGTGTATGGCTAGTGTTAATTCATTATTCTATAAGCATAGAATAATGGTTGGCCTGGATGACAGAGGAAAAATATCCTGCCACAAAGTGAATGTATCCTTTTTTTTTTAAATTTTAATTTCACTTAATTTGCATCTAACTTTTAATTTATTACCCTTTATTTGTGCTTAAATCTATTTCATTAAATATCTGTAACTCTCAACGTAACTGTCAAACGTGCTTAATGATAAAAACCATGTTCTTGGGTGGTGATTCTAAACACATGAAAGAGTAAAAAAGTAAAAGTAAGAAGATGAGCACCCCCGCCTTAAAAAAAAACTAGTATGAAAGTTTTAGTTTTGATTTGTTTATTAATCATATGTGTTGTATAAAAAAAGTCATTTAATGATATTAATAGTTAAATAGCATGAATGGGAAATTATGTAAGACCTACTAGCCTGTTTACAAAATAGACTGACTTGTCCTTCTGTACTTGTTAGTATCAAATCAATTTGAATTATATAAGTTATATAAAGTTTCATAGTCCACAAGGGAAAAATATACTTCAAAATGAAATGATTGTTTTAAATTTTTTCAAAGAATTTAACACTTTGACAGTTACAAGCCTAGAAAGTTTCATTTCAAGCTGTATTCTTAGATAGTAGCAATATAATGATTAGCCACATTTTCAAATTGTTCTGGAAAGTGCTTTTGGGGAAAAAACACCTCTCTTACTTTGTAACCATTAAGATGTTTCTAGGTATTGTGCCATTATCTGAGTGAAAATTTTATAATTGTGTAAAGTACCTATCTGGAAACAATACGAGAGAGCAGTTAGATGTAAAAATGTAATCTTTGTAAAAAGTATGGCTTATAAATATGTCACTACAAGTTTTATAATTATAAATATAATTGCCTGCAGATGACTAGAATCCATTAACACATATCTCTACTTGTGTATTTCTGTTAATATACTATTGCAGACATTTTGAAATTTGTGATAAAAACATGTGAAAGAGATTCAAAAATTTCTAGCAGCTGTGGATGCTCAAAATAGCATTTGTCAATTATAAGTATTTTTAAGGAAATAATATATTGTGATGTATATTTGTGATATTTCTGCAGTTATAAATGTGTTTCCTTGACGGCTTTTAGCTCATTTTTGTATATTTTGATACTACTTATTGCATTGTAAGTATAGTTTTTATTTTTTTTCTCATAGTTTTGAATTTCTTCTTCATTTATTGTGTAGTTTTGTTTTTTTATATTTGAAAGTTAATCAGTACTAAAACTGTATCTTAGTTGCACATTTTCAGTTGAGGATGAGTTTTAAAATTTTTTATTACAATAAAATTATTATACTTTTTTTTTATTGTTGAGGAGTGTTGAGCATTTTTGTAAGCATTGAAATATGGATAGAAATTATGAGATATTGATAAATAGGATATATTTAAATTTTGAAAGTATAAATATATCCTATTATAGTTTGTTTATTTTCATTCATATTACATGGATAAGCCTATGAAAATGCAGATAAATAGATAAAAAATTTGTTTTATTTTCCAGAAATATTTAAATGACATGCTGGAAAATGAAGAAAAATTGAATGTTCAAGAGGTAATTTTTTTATTTCCATTAATTTCTAAAAAAAATTTCAGTACTTTTAAATGCAATAATATTTTTTTTTCTTTTGATGATTTTCTATTTGTGGTATTAACTGCTTCAATATTTCTCTTATCTCTTTCTAAAATTTCTCTATTTGGTACTGAAAAAATAATTATTTTAACTGCTGTATCATGTTTTACTGGTATATTTTAAGTTTGTCAGTACCATAATTTGGTTTTTGTTGGTTGTAGTAAAGTACCTGATTTTCAGAAAGCATGGTATGGTGGTAAACACCACATATTTATTTTGGTCTTGCCAAGAAAAATATACCAAACATTAAAAAAAATTTTTTGACAAAATTAAGTCAAACTTAAAATTTTTTATTTCCTCTACATTAACATCTTGCCTTTCTTCTTTATAAGTTAAGTTTTCATCGTCTCTAATTAAGTTTCCGTTAATTAAATTTAAGTACTTTTTCGTTGTGCAGTTAATTAATTATGTATTATATTATTATTTTTTAGTTAAATATTCTTGCCTTTTAAAACTTGCTCATTGACATTTAAAAATAAATATTTTACTACACATTCGGCAGATAAATGTTTTAAATTTTTCATTGTGTTGAATTTCTATATAGAGGCTCTGCTACTGTAAGAAAAAACTATACAGTCAAACCCCGCTATAGTGAACTCCCGGATATAGTGAACGAAATGCTCGGTCCCGTGCCTTGCTATACACGTATAATGTTATTTTTAGTGGATATAGTGAACCAAAAAAGTGAGGAAGTTGGATATAATGAACTTTTTTCAGTCTTCGACTGATTTCCCCCCACCCCCCATTTTCTTTGTAATAATTTTGAAATTTCTACTTCAAAGTAAATACATATACCGATAGAAACTACTTTTATGTGCTTGAATGGCAGGTTAGACAGGTTTAAAAAACGGAATAGAAATTCAGGAAAAATTATCTGAGAGTCGGGAAGTGTTTCCATATCTGATGTTGAGTATTGCTCGTCAGCAAAAGATTACTAATTTTTATTTGTATGCAACACGAAGAGTGATGAAAAATAACACATTTTTTGCTACTACATAATATTTTTCAGTCATTTATATGAATATAGTGTAATAAAAGGGAGGAGTTTGGGAACCATTAGTGAAATTACCTACGTAACGGATATAGTGAACTCCCGGTTATAGTGAACCGAAATTTTGGTCCCTTGAAGGTTCACTATGGGTTTGACTGTGTTAGCGGTAAATTGAAGTGTTAATTGCTTGTAAATTGCTCTTTTTATTAATTTTTATTTATTTATCATAGACTGCAGCTAATGGAGGGCAGCTTAATATTGATCAGTCTAGAATGGATATTGATAGATCAGATATAATTATCACTGGCAGTAATTCCACTCGTGTTAGTCAAAAAGAAGTGAGTATCTCTCTAGTTATCTAATGTAAAATAATTCAATTTCCAAAATATAGAGGTTCTGAATACTTTAATTAATGTAGTGTTTTTGAGCTTTCAGTAAATAAAGTAATATTAATTACAAATATTATTTCATTAACAGTGTATAATAGTATTTAAAAATTGGAATTTTAAAAAAATAAAATTCTACTAATATGATTGGTGAGTTTAGATATGTTAGATATCTTGAAATTATATTTTATACCCTTTAACTTTAAATATTGAGACTATCTATAAATCTTTGTCTTCTACGACTTAGAGTAACATTCAATCCTCCTCGCTAAAAATTTAATTTTTTGGATGAATTTTTAGTAGTTTGAAATCTACCATAATGTAACGTCACCAACATTGTATGTACAGATATGGTAGTGTTATGCTGTAAAATTCATTTAAAACAACATATTTTAATGGCTGACTTAAGCTAGAAATCATTGCAGTGCCACAAGCTCATGAGAGATTAAATTAAAAGATCAGAACCTAACATTTTTCAGAACTATTCTAGATTAAACTTCTTTAAAACTGAGTTTTGTAAAGTGTTGTGGATTATCCATTATAGGACTAAGAAATATAAGATTTAAACTGTATATCTTCAACTGAAGAATTTCCTACAATTTTTATTAGTTCTGACATCTTGGTCTGATATGATAAAACTGTTATACTCTTGTTATAGATGAATATGGTGAGAGCTTTCTGTTCGAATTTCTAGTTTACTTTAGTTTTTTTTTAGTTCAATACATTTTATTTTTTACTCAGGGTTTCCACAGAGTATGGAAAACCTTGAATGATCAGGGAATTTGATTTTGGAGAAAAGAAAGTTAGGGAATTGTCTGGGAATAATGCAATTTTTGGCCAAAACCTGGAAAATAACAAATTTTATTCAAACTGATGATGGGTATTTACTTTATTTGGTAGTATCTTTTGATGTATGTAAAATACGAGGCACCACCCACTCACAATTTCATATATAAAGTGTGCTGTATTTAGATTCATAAACTAATAATGGCTATTTACTTTATTTGGTAATATCTTTTGATATATGTAAAATACAAGGCACCACCCACTCACAATTTCATATATAAAGTTTGCTGTATTTAGATTCATAAACCAATAATGGCTATTTACTTTATTTGGTAGTATCTTTTGATGTATGTAAAATACAAGGCACCACCCAATCACAATTTCATATATAAAGTGTGCTGTATTTTAGATTCTCCATTAATTTTTTGTGACAAAATTATGCTTTAACAATTCTGCAATAAAAATTTTTTGATAAGTAATTAAATAGTATACAGTTACTTGTTTTTAAATTTTTGATAAGAATCTTTATTTTTATGCAATTAAAGTTAAAAGAATTTTTTATCATCTTGCAAATCCGTTGAAACTGTTATAAACAGATTTGCGGGATAATAAGCTGATTTGACGGATAATTAAAATAAGATTTTAAGAAATTTCAAAACTGAGAGACATGTAGTTTTAAATTACTCACTCAAAACTATAAATCGCATCATATTATTGCTTTAAATTTTTAGAAAACACTCATAAAAGTTTTAAAAACTATAAAGCATTATTTCTCCTAATTTAATTCTAGGAACCTTTTATTTTCTTCCTTTTTGGCAAAGAATTGTGCTGTCTAATAATATTACATCATTAAATGTTTGTATGTACAAAAAATATTAAAAGAAAAACATAAATAATGAAAAAGTATAAATTAAAATTTTTTTTGCATAAAATTCTCATGAACATGGTGTAGAGACATCCCAATAATACCACTAACTGCTTCTGCAATCTAAATTGTGCTAGCGTAATGCACCAAAGCTCCTTTACTATCATCAGATCATTACTAATGATTAATTAAGGGACTGGACTGTTGCAAATAATCCATTAATGGGATTTTAATTTCAATGTAATTTTTCTCTGTTAATTTTTTATTACTACATAATGTTTCATTTTATTTAATAGAAATATGCTGAAAAACTTCTCTTGCGATACAGTCAGCGTTGGGTTAAAGAATTTGTCAGAAAACGTTTAGATTTAAGATTGCCTTTACATCCTGATGGTACAGTTGAAACTGGACCTCCGACGCCACCCCGACATTGTGATTCTGCAAGATGTCCCTGCCAATTTATCGAAGAGCATCTTCGTTTTAAACCTACGACGAAATGCAGTATTAGAGACCTCTGCTCATAGTACTTCTAATTTCTATTATTTATATTTAAAAGTAATATTCGTTATTTTTAATACGTGTGCATGTTCCATTTTTAAAAAAAAAATATTCACCAATATTATCAGCATAGTCTTATAACAAATTGAAGTTATTTGTTAAATGGAACGTAGATGTACATTATTCATTCGAATGAATGTCGGGTGAAAATAATTGCTTTTATGACTTGGAGTTATATTTTTGTATATGACATTAATACTTCAATCAAAATTTTTTATGAAGATTGATTTTTGGAGGTACTTAAGTGTTTTTTTACTGTGAATATACAATACCTCTGCAAATTGTTGTCATTATTCATGGTGCAATTTTAACCGGTGCATTTTCTGAAACATGTTCATAGGTATGATCAGTATTTTATAATTTTAAATATAATTGTGATACTATCTATTTAAATATATTTATACATTTGAAAAATTTAAAGCTGTTACACTTTAAATCAGAAAATATTGCTATTGTATTAAACACTTTTTTTAAATCATGTTATTTTATAATGAATAAAAATATTTATTGCTGTTACAATAAAACCGTCCATATCAATTGAAATGTGATTTTATACATTTAAAACTTCTGGGGTTTGCAAGGAACTTTACTCATAGGAAATGGTGATCTTTGCAAACATAATGATTTGAATAAATATTTATATTTGTATAATATACATGTTATAGTATGTACAGCTATTTATTGTTAATAAGAAAAGATCTGATTTTAATTAAATTAGGGTTTTTTATAAATAAAAATTCTATTATATCTTAAATACCTGTGCAAGTTATTCTGAAACTCTCTTTGTAAAATGATAAAAGCAAATGATTTGTATAATAAGAAAATTTTTTTAAGCCATGTGGTTTACTTTCAATACAAATAAGTAAATCATGAATTATTTTATGAATTGATGTTTGCAGGAAAAATTTTTAATGTTTACCCCGGTGATTTTTCTATTATTCATTTTTGTAAAACGAAATGCATTGTTTTCTTAGGTTTTGAATACTTATTTATGATTATAACTATGATTTAAACATTTGTGATGATATTAATATAGCTCATTTTGTTTTTCTTGAAAGCAGATCTCAAAATTAAAATATGTTAGCTAAAATTATTAAAATTAATTTGTAACTTTTTTTTCTTCAAAACAAAAAATAAGTTTTTAATGTGGTCTAATTTCAATACTAATAAGCTATAAGTCAATCATAAAATATTTTATGAATTGATGTTTGCATGAAAAAATTTTAATGTTTTTCCGGTGATTTTATTATTTATTTATTTTTAAAAATTCAGTATTTTCTTAAGTTTTGAGTACTTATTTATGATTGCGACTATGATTTAAACATTTGTTATGATATTAATTTAGCTTTTTTTTTGTTTTTCTTGCGAGCAGGTCTCAAAATTAAAATTTTCTAGCTTAAATTATAAAATAATAAGAGTTAAATTGTAGCTTGTCTTTTCTCCAAAGCATATTATATACACGTATAATATATTAAAACATATTATAAAACAAGTATATTTTTTTAATAAACTGTTAACTGTCAAAAGGAAAATTTTATGATTAATATTTTAATTTGATTTGGTTTTGAGGCTTTAGATCTGAAACTATCTTTTGCTTAAATTTGTATAAGATTTAAGTAATTTATGAATTTTAATAGAACTATATATATTATTTTCAATAGAATTATTATGTATAATTCAGTATTTTCAATTAGAAACAAAGCTGTTGTAAAAAATTTTACTAAACTAATTTTCTGAATTTAGCTAAATTCATGTTATTTTGTATTTAATAAGTATGGCATTTCCAGAGCATTTATTGTTTAATATACTTATTATTTAATTAACTATCTATTATTAGTAAATGTTGAAATCAGGGTCCATATACGTATTAAAAGTTATGTTTATTTGTAATAGTATTTAATCACTTTTATCTGTAATTATTTTTATCTGAAAAAGAGGTTTGTAAAAGTATTGAAAATCATTTTTATCTCTAAAAGTTTTTATGCAAAATTTGTATGTGATCGATTTTTTAAAATCTTATTTGTGATTTTTATTTTAAACAAATTTATTTTAGTTTATTATTTGTCCTGAAATTTCTTATATTCTTGTTGAAATTGGTAATTTCGTTTTTACTATATAATGTTATGGTTGAGGGTTGTGATTTTTTTGTCTTTGTTATTGATTTAAGTGTTTGTCCTTTCATATGGTATGATTTGCTATTTATCAGGATTATTGTTTTTCTCAAATTTTATTACTGGTTTTAGAAAAGTCAAGTAACTAAAATAATTTTTTCCCACTTACTGAAAATACATTTATTTTTTCATTCTAACCCTTAGAAGGTGTATTTGGACATTTATTTATTATGTTAAATTTGAAAATTTTCTTACACTGCATTGTATTTTTAATTGTTATCATAATTACACTTATTTATAAATATACTTGTTACTCTTTAAATAATATTCCATGTAGGAAAATAATAAACCAAGTGTTTAATATCCTTTAAATATTTTTAGAGTAAAAAAACAATAACTAATTAATTATATATATATTAAATTATTAATTTGTTTCACTTATTAATAAAGATAAAATGCATTTTGCAGATTTTATAACTTTATTATTGATGCTTTTCATTCAGAGCTTATTTTTTTAAATATATACCAAATTCTATCAACCTAAATAATTCTATTTCTACAACCAAACATTAATCTCAATAACTGTGGATAATCTTAAATGTTGATAACAATAAAAAACTTCAAGTGTATAAAGAGCTTGCAATTTTATTACAGTGTAATGTATGCAAATAATTAAAAAAATGTTCTTTAAAATTAATCATAGTACTTTTTAAAAATCTTAAATCTTGATAATAAAAAAAAATTACAAATCTAATATGAGCTTTTATTTTTTACTGCCATACAATGCACATAAATTACAAAGAAAAATAAATATTTTTTATATAAATAATTTAAATTAAAACAAATTAAAAGTTAACTATATTTTATTTTTAAAAAAGATTTTTCTAGTTGTAATGTACAAAATAGGTTCAGGAACTGTTTCGTAACATCCAAAAATTTTTTTAGCATGAAATTTCGAATTTCCCATTTATTAACTCACCCATTTTTATAATAATAAAAAACTACATTAATGGATATTTTTGAAACTGTTATTACTCTGGTAGCTATATCATATGTATTTTTTGTCCAATAACTGTTTCTCATTAAATCATTTTTGTAAAGATGTATCAATTTTTTTTATCATTTTAAATTTACAATTGACATTTAAAATAAAAAAAATTACCATTTATTTTGGTTAATTAAAAACCAGTGATTCTTTATTCTGTTTGTATAAAACTAATACAAATAAAATATCATGCTTTCAATTTAAATATATGTGTATAGATTTCTATATAAAAAAATTGCTTTACACATGAAACAAGAAAGGTTTTTATACTTTATGGTATAGTTTGTTAATTTTTTTCATCCAACTATGGAATTAATAAACTAAACAAAATCTGATTATTTTCAACCATCAAAACTGTTTATTTTTCATGAAATGGTTCTATTTCATGAAATATAATTTTTCTGCATTTTTATTTGTTTGACCTTTTCTAATAGTTTAACATTAGATTCACTCTGTACTTATTCATTTGATTATTCATTAACTTTATGATATAAAATATGTATTATTTTGTTTAAAGGTGCTTTTTGAACTCTTTAGACTAAAAATAAAATAACCACCACTTGAGTGCTTTAAATTCAAAGCAAAACTTAATTTTTAAACTATTTATATACTTTCCAGTTGCACAGAATTTTTTAGACTTTAAACTGGACAAATAATTCAATGATTTCAAAAATCGACAATTGGAGAAGATTTTCCACAATTTATGTAAATCATTCAAATGAATTGTTTTCAGCTTTTGCATATTTTTATAAGCCTACACAATACAGCATTGAAGTATGTAAAAAAATAATTACTTCTTGAGTACTTTCATTTTCACAAAATTGTAATTATTATTATTATTTTGTTAACGTTTTATTCCATGTTATTAATTGACAGGGTGGCTAAAGATGTACAAAACTTAATATAAGAGCTATGAATAAACGTTGCAATTTCCAAACAGTAATAAAAATAGAATATTATTTACTATAAAGTGTTAATTTCAACAATGATAGAATGTTTACAACTAGCCTTAGCATTTTCATTTAACATTGCTTTTGTGTGTCTCAAATTTATTCATTTAAAAATTACAAGTAATATTTTTTATGATACTTTTCTCATGTGATATTCTATGATTTATTTTACATTAGATCTAATTCTATTAGTAAATCATTTCTTTTGCCATTAGTAGCATGTTCTTTAGAGTTTTAATTAGGATTATCCTGTGTTTGTGTATCCAAAAAGATATTTTTTATCGACTTTAATTTCAAAATTTATGTATAAAATTGGTTTTTAAAAAGTATTATCATTTTTTTAGATAATTACGTCACTACAAATGTAGTCTGTAGGCATTTGTTTTATATGTATATGCATATGACTTAATGTAGCAAGACTCTTATAAAGCATGTTACGGCTTTATAAATTCTAATATTATGGAATTGTAGAGGTAAGTGTGTGTTGGAGATAAAAAAAATTAAATGTAACAATATTATTCTAATCCTTTTATTATTTATAAAAATGTTTAAATATACTGGTTATAAGTTTAATATTTTATAATTACTTTGTAAATAAATTTTTTATAACTTATTGTAAAAAAAAATGATTACAGTTATATCTATATCAGAAATAAAAGGCTCTATGTCATAAATGTTAACTTTTCCAGAACTACTTATAAGATTTTTTTTTTTTATATCTTTAATTGTACTATTAAAGTGCCTTTTCTAACTGGCCATATTTGTTATTTTCAGACTTAGAACATAGTGTTTTGTAGCTTTAGAAAATGAAACATAGAGCATAGTGTTTTGTACCTCAGAAAATTGTTAAAAACTTAATTTCATTAAATAAAAAATTGGCTAGGTGCCTTATGAAAGGTCTGTTTTGTGATATTGACAATAGTGCTGCAATAGCTGAATCAACTGATATACTAGTATGAAAGATTTCAAATTTCGACTTAAAATTTTTTTTACTTGTTATATATGTCCTTCATCAAATTACCTCTTCAATTATTTGTTGATAACTAAGCTTTTATTAACCCTTTCACACCTGATTTTGCTTTATAGCAATACAATTTTATGGGACTCTTAAGTTATTTTTTTTTAAGTTTATTTCTTTGCTTTTAATTATCACATTTATCTAATTATCACAGTATTATAGTATAGTTTTCATTGTAGTTATCACACTGCACTTCTTTTTAAAAATAGAAATTACTGATGAAAGGTGATTTAATGTCATAAACAGGTGATCTTTTTTTATAATATTGTAATTTAGTTATTTGCATTTTTGCAATTTTTTTTTCAATAATTTAAAAATAATATATAATAATTGTCTCAGCTAAATATGGAATACATTCATTTATCTGTATAAAAAATAATATGAATATAAAATTCTGCAAACTTTTTAAATAAAAATTTTTTGTTTTTCACCTAATAACTAGAGAAAAATATATATATATTCGAAAGCTAAGGAATATATTTAGATGTGAAAGGGTTAAACTTCACCGTTGTTATGTTCAGGTTCAGTGATAAACTTATTGATGTTATAGAGAGAATTTGATATATTTGTCATCTTTAAATGTGTGTAATACAAATTTCATATCTTTTTGTAACTGTTTTATTCGGAATAAAGAGGGATTTATACAAAAGATTATTGTATCAATGGTCTCTTTAATATGACAAGGAAAATATTTCCTGATCAAAATATTCGCTAAATCAATATGTTTACAATAATTTGAACAAAAGGTAACACTAGGGGAGTTTGCACTCAATTATTTTGCACTATTTATAATTCTCAATTTAAGTAGTATTTGTTATGCTGCCTTAAATTTAAACAACAGTTGTAACATTTAACACAGTGCATTGATCGTAAGATATGATTTCTAGTAGAACACCGAAGTTAAGCATCATTGGCTGCAGTCAGTGCACGGGTGGGTGACCATTTTGATCAGATTATAAAGGTGTGCGGTATCGCTCCTGGTTAAACTGTTCTATGGTGAAGTTCTCGACTTCGCTCACAAATCATTGGGCAACCAAAGCGGGGGAGTCATCCCCTCCGCAGAGGATCAAAATTAATAATTATGGTGGCATATCTTCGGATCATCCTCAGAGATGTTCTCCTGGCCGTCGCCAATAGCCCATTGTGCAGCTCTGATGCGGCGTAAATTACCACCTGCAACTAACAACTCTTTTCAACTCTCTAACAGTCGAGAATGTGCACATGCGTTGACGAAAATGTCATTAATAATAATTACCATTCATTCAAAAACATTAATAATTGCACTTACATATTGTTTACGTAATATTTTTGTTAACAGCTGTTATAATATCGAGAGCGAATATCTCATTTTTAAACGATTAATTGATTATTAATCAATTTAGATATAGATGATTAACAAGAAAAGTGAATAAAATAGAATTACTGAAATTATAAAAGAAGCAAGAAAGCAACTTTTGCTAAAAAGGATTAATTACTTTTTGTCAGCTTCCATTTTGACTTCGATGAGCACTACACTATCTGTCCTAGCCAAGGAACTATGTCCCATCTCCCCTAAGTAGCACATGCGTAATCTCTCCCTTTTCGGTTGGAGTGATTAATGGACTACCACTTAAACTTGCTTAAGCTGAAATTTTATTTAGTCTAAAACGCGCTACATTCAGAGCATGTGTAACGCTGACAAAAAGTGAACATTTTAGAAAATTTTTAATTTTTTGCAATGTGGTAGACATTTAAAACTGGTTTCATAATAAAATACGGGTTTCATACTTTCTTAAATCACCCATATATGAACATAAAATTTTATTCATAATTTAAAAAAAATTTCATTTTGTCCAACATATCCCCTCATAAGTTAAAGCATTAGTCTCCAGCATATATTTAGAGTGCTAATATGATAGTCTATAATTCTTAAATTATTCGCGAAGCAGGATTCATTTGAAAATGGTTTTATATTAAATTTTGGGTGTAATATTTTTCGAAAAATGTTTTTATATGTACAGTAGTGCTTATAAAATGTAATTTTAAAAATAATTTTTAATTCCGTGAACTTTAATAATAAAAAGTACAAAGCATATGTAACACTAACATAATGTTGCTGACTTAGCTAATTTTCCCCAGTTTTTGCAAGCGTTTTTTTAACATTAGAAGCTTTTTTTCATCACAAAATATTACATCATATATATAATAAAAAACTTTTTTTCATCCTGCTTTTTTGGAAGAAGAAAAAAACTAATGTATCTAAATATATTTATTAAATTTTTTGTAATAAAAAAATAATAACATTTGATACTATTAAAATTGAATTATTTTTGACACTAAGGAAACTGAAGAATATTTTGTTAGCAATAATATATTTCAAGAAAAGAATAATATTGTTACTTATCACTCTTTGAGAGTCAGAAAAACATTTTTACCACAATATCTCTATTGTGGTAAAAATTATCCATAATTACCTATTATCCACAATTAAGTACCAGAAATAATTTGGTTATTCATTTACTGCACTTGTAATATATAAGTATTATAATTCCTTCATGCATTAGCATTAAAATGAGTTCATGAAATTTGCCCCTGGTATCCCCTCGCCTCCGTATGCCATTGAAATGGATTTATTTAAAAACCTAGTGTTTAAAAAATAAACACTTATATTTTAAACGTTAAAATACAAAATATATGTAACTAATTATTTATTCATTCTCATATAATATCTTAAATGTTAAAATATATTGTAGCAACAAAACAAAAAAAAATATGTTTGGATGTGGTTCAAATGTAAAAAATTATGTATAAAAAAAAAAAATTGTGATCGCTCGCAAGGCGATTGGCAAAATGGTTGAAGTAAAATTTTTTTTGGAAAAGCAACGTTATTGTGTTTTCATCTTGGACATCTTGAACTGTTAATCCTGAACTGCTGGGTACACAGTTTCGCAGACATATTTGAATGCAGCTCAGACACATTCTGCGTAAATTCTTTTGATGACGGAATAGACATTGAACAGCCAATCGAGATCAATATTAACATTTTCGGATTGGTGCAATGGTGTTTGAAGGAGATTGTAAGCTGCATCATTCATCCGTTTCGGATTCACAAGTTCATACATGAAATATGATTTGAAAGCTAGGCTTTTTTTCAATTTTACATGAATAAATCATTTATATTGCGTGGAAGACAGTCTACGGTCTTGTGCAAGTCATTGGGTATGTTGACAATAAATCCTTTTATACCTAATTGATGATCAACAACCAGTTCTCGTATTCGCATGAAATGGGTTCGGAGATCCACCATTCGCTCTTCTGTAGGGTTCAATTATCTCAACCACTTTGGTACTTTTGTGAGGGATGGGCTTCATGCTTGCGTTTGCGAATGGAATCCTTTCGTTTTTCCGATAGTGTGTAAAGCTTAAGCCTTAAGGTATTCCCGCCTACGTTCCGTTGGTTTTGGCTTTTTCAGCTTCGGTAAGTTTAGGCCTTGGCATCGTTTTTTTCTTGCTTCAACTCTAACTTTTGGGACCATGTCAATCAGTTTGAACCCTCTTTATTTATAATATTCACCTGAGTTAGTATTGAAAATGATCCAGTTTGAACTATAGGTTAGAATTTATGATTCTTAATTAAAACAATAAAAACAAAAATATCGTTCGAATGATGAAATTCTCTTTTATTCACAACTCAAGAAGTATTTATGGGATCTTTCTGGTCCCATATCTCAAAAATAAACTCACCAACTTTATGCATAACAAAATTAAAAGTGAAAGATAGAATTCTAAAAAAATTATCAAGCAGCAGCTGTCGCCATAGCAACGATAAGAATGGACAATTGGCGAAATCTCTAAAATCGTTTGAACAGTGTGGTTTAATTGAAAATGCTTTCACGCTAAGTCAGCAGCATATAAGGTTGATTATTGGTAATTTTTTTTAATTTTTCGTCTCACTGATATATATACTATAAATAATCGTAAGGATTAAGAATTACCTCGGAAACCATGACGGGAGATGTCATCTTACGCTGCTAGGGGCGCGTTCCTATTATGGACATGCTAACCTTGTGCCTTTGAACTTGCACTTTTATTTTTTTTAAATATTTTAATTTCATATTGCTATTATTTTATTTTATAACCGTCGTTGAGCAGCCAACCCAATTTTTTGGGTTTTACTAATGTTCAACTCTATATCCTTGTAATTTTGAACTCAATTCATAAAACAAGGGAACTCCTGGATCAAGTATTGGGAGAAATTTACCTTCGTGGAGGACTTTTTTATGGAACTAAATGCATTTGTGTTGCATGGTGAGGAAAACCTCCCATGGTTAGCCTGACATCTAGGGGACTCTAACCCCAGATCTGTCTACCACAGAGGATACTTTACGTTAGCACTGTAGCCGGTGCCAGCTGGGTGCGGAATTTGTATCGACCAGCCATCGCTGGAATTCAAACCCGGTTCACCTCATTGGGAGGCGAACGCTATATCCTCTGAACCACCACGGCTCAATAATATTAGCTATTGTCGAAATCTCCCTTGAAATAGGCTTAAAAATGCTGTTCTATCGTAATTTAATGATGAGGTGAGCTTGTCCAGTTAGTCACCAAATCGATAAAACAGCTAATACTGTACCTATTTGAAAGAAGTTTTTGACAATAATTAATAGAAAACAAAAAATTAAGATAATTTAGATAAATAAAAGTTCCTGATGTTCAAAGGCACACCATTTAACAGTTCAATATAGGAAAGCGCTCTTAGCGGCATACGATAACATTTCCGGTCATGGTTTCCTAGGTAATTCACAATCCTTATGATGTACCCTACTTTCCCTAAAACTTTGTCGCAACATTTACGGAACACCATTTATACATACACGCACATATATACGTTTGTTGATCGTGAAATATCGATGCATTATAAGCAAAGATAAATATAAATAATTCTGTATCAATTAAACCCTTTCAGAATTTACTTTTAATACGTAGTATATAATTGTTTTTGCTCTTATTTATTTTATTTTTAGGTATAGATTTTAACTTTTATATTTATATATTTATTTCTTATTTTAAATTTAAATTAAGTTAAAAAAGGAAATTTAGAATAAGGAAGTTAATTTGTGGGGACCACATCGTTCTAGCATAGTGTTATTTTTAGAAATTTTTTTTATTTTTTTTACCCTCACCTACATTTTTTTATGAAATTATTTGCTTAGTTTTGTCTGTTCATTATTTAAATTTTTTAATTATTAAATAAAAATAATAAGATGTTGAGAATTTAACAAAATAAGTCTAACTTTATACGGAAAAAACATAACTAATAAGTTGTTATGAGACAGTGATAAGGCATTGCAATGGACAATTTCTTCTTTTAGCTTGAGCTAACAATTCCATTTTTAATACTATATCCGGAGAAAATTATAAGTTACATATTTTTACACTGCATTACATTTTTCTGCCTTTATTGCGTTAGAAAATTAATTACAGCGTTAGAAATTTTTTCAACATTTCTTATTTTGCTCATCGTGCGTAAAATGCTCGGAAATGTGACTTATCACCACCATTTAATTATATCTTTCAAATTTTGCTCTTAATTTTTCTAAATAACGCGTTGCTTGATAAAAATTAGATCAATATAATCTTCTCTGACGCACGAAACCGTTAATTTTGATGTAATCTAAAATGCTTCTGACACTATCTAAATATTTTGTTCGTTTGTTGAGTTCGATTCCTGAAAATAATTTGTTTTTTAGACTGCTACAAATCAGTCAACCTACCGAATCAACGTATCAATAATCATTTAGAACATTTTTTTAACTACGCAATATTCCAAGTTTCGACAGAAAAATGTCCCAGAAACTTCCAGTTGCAACGCAAATCAGGTGCGTTGCAATTAGAACAGAGGAAATTACTTTGTGATTTAGGGAGTAATAAATCGGCAAATAGGATACCGCCAATTTATCATCATGTGTTAAAATAAAACAAGATTAAACATCCTTTTGGAACAATCATCAACTAAATTGACCTCTTCAACCTTGAAATAGGGAGGAATGATCCCGATCGCCTCAGTGTTTATTCCATAGAGCATCAACTCGGTTGGACGTTGGACATGCATCCGCTTTATATTCCATCGTTCTGTGTAAGTATTGTATAAACTTATTGCTCTATAAATGTAGTGATTTTTTTCACTGTTTGAATTTTATGTATGGTTGGGTTAATTGTGGCTTGTACCAAAGTTAAAAAAATTTGAACCAAGCTTAAAAGCAAATTTTAAAAAATTGAGAATTTTCTGTTAATAGATTGGCAGTTTGAATGTTGAAATTATTGCATTTTTGTAGGGGTAAACTTTATAAATAGGGTTTGCATCCATTTTTCAAATAATTTTTCGATTGATAACTCACACCAGAAAAAGAAAATTAATGTTTTCCTGAAAATTGTTCAATCTGAAGAAAAGTTTAAGAAATCTTATATGAATTTGAAATCTCGTAAGAAATAGGTTTTTTTTCCTTGTGATTTAAAGAAACAAGAGTATTTATAAATTATTTCGGTTCTCTTTTCTTTTTTTATATATTTAAAACAAATTTTAACATATGTTGCCACGTTTATTATCCACTCTATCTACATACTCAGGGCCGGCTTATGCATGTCGCGGCCTCTAGGCAATGCTCGTCTCGGCCCCCCCCTACCGTCTTCTAACTTCTTAATATATTTTTTCGCTAATGCAACACTTTATTCATAATTACGCTGTTTTTTACTACATAGGTATATTATCACATTATTCAATAAAAATATTGAATCAAACGAAAAGAATATAAGTAATTAATATATGCATTTAAAAAAAATCATACAATAAGCTTAAATATTAACTCTTCTAACTTTTTTTGTTACAAAATCGTTCAAGACATCCTGAAAGTTAACCTTTTCCAATACATCATTTTCAATTGCCATTATGGCCAATGAATTTAAACGGTTTTGAGACATAGTTGAACGAAGACAGTTTTTAATTAATTTCAATT
>NC_092207.1:73660650-73685499 GCF_043381705.1 Parasteatoda tepidariorum | reverse complement strand
GTTTTGAATTCTTGATGCGACTGATCTGCTCTTGCTGTACAGTCATCTGATTAGTCGGCGTTAAAATTACCGCGATAAAATTGCTTGCGATTATATTACTGCGTTATATATGAACTAACTACCATAATATTAATATCTAATTTGGAATGCGTTCAGAAATGTACTAAAATAGCGTCGATGAGCAAGACAATCGTCATTGAAATTTCGAATTAAATTTTTACTGTTTAAGAAACATCGTAAATTTTTTTCTCTGTAGCACAGGGCCCCTGAAAGTGGCGGGGCCCCTAGGCAGTTGCCTACAGTGCCTAATGGATAAAACGGCCCTGTACATACTTTACTATCCATTTTACTCAGTTAAAAAGTCACTCTCTACTTTTTCTTTGACGCAAATACGAATATTGGACATAAGAGATGTAAATGAGGGCCGCTTCTTTCCTTGGTTTAGCGTTGATATCACTATGATGAAGTTAAAGATCTAGTTTTTTCAAAAATCGGGCAAGGTTGGATACTTGGCATTTCTGATTTTGTGAAATTTTCTGGATATGTTCTTTATGTAAAACCATAGGACACGTAGTTTTAATTAGGTAACTGTATATTGCCGGATACCAGGTACATCTCTTTTATCTACAAGTATATATCCAGTGCTACTAACTTTTGCGCTTTTTCAAGAAGGTTATTCTAGCGGTAGCTATCATTTGATTTTTGGCCTAATAAATTTGATTTCGAGTAACTTTAGTCCTCACGGCAAACAATCTGATAATCGAAAGGTATGTTTCTGAAAAAATGGCTAAATAAAGAAAAGAAATTATTTTTCTTTAATTCTTATTTCAACACCTATCGCATAATTATTTCATCACATCTTTTTCATCACCACTATTAATAGCAAATATCCTTCTTAAAAAATGTGAAAAATTGTTTACCAGAATAGTAGAGGTTATCTTAAGAATTAAGATGGAGCGTCAATGATAAGATTACTAACATAATATTATAATGTAATAAAAAGACAACAAACTCATAAATTTAAATATTTTTTTTAATTCCTTTTAGTTTTCAATGTGTTCTTAAAATACCTTTCACGGGATAGAAACTTATAGAATCTCACTTCATTAGATAGATAGAAATAGCAAATAGCTTTTACAGTCTTCTCATTATTTTCTCGAAAATTTATGCAGAAATAATTTTTAGTATAAACGATTTAGTATTGTAGGTACATCTCCTCAGTTGTAGACTTTTCTGTACGACTTATTGAATTTTGTATGAATTCCAGTTATGCAGTGTGCACTTTGAAAATGAGGTTTAATCTTTGGCTTAGTCAGATGAGGTCGAGAAATTGTGACTTGCGAGCCACTAGTGATTTTTTTCTAGATTTGAGGGTGGTTTGCTGACCATTGGAATAATGACCTTAAACTGTTCACATACACATATCTCGGAGCTCCACTTTTTATTAAAAGTTAAAGTTATGAATTTAATAACACACGAGGTTGCTTTTTATTTGTTAGTTATTGGAATGCCATATTACCGTAATGCCATACCGTGTAATTAGAAGCTGTGAAGGCGAGTTTGTACAAACGACTAAACTGGTCGGCAAAGGTAATCAGCTATAAAAAGAAATATCAAAATTAGTTAACAGTTTTCTAAAATATGTGTGTCAGGAATAAGTATTTCTCCCACGGTATCAGCTTTAATTTCTTCAAATCATTCATTTATTTATACGACTGGTAATTTTTTTACATAAGAGCATGTGATGATTTCAGAAACATAGGAGACATTTGATAGCATCTTGTTGTTTTTCAGATTTTGTTGGTAGCGTTTATATCTTGTGACTCATGTATGAGAAATGGTGTGCGTTGTTTGGATTATGAAGTAATTCAGTCTCATGAGGTAAGTTCTTTTCCTTGCCTTTTTATTTCTTACTTTACGATGCTGACAGTGAATTGCACCTGTTATGTAAAGCTATAAAAAGACCAAACGATTATTTATGCAGCGATTATATATGATTATTATGAACTAAACTTTATGCAAAGGATTATTTATGACGTCATTAGTTAAAAGTGTATATAAAAATGTAATATTATCATTAACGCAATATTATCGAGTGTATATTAATAATTTTGAGTGGCAACGTGAAAAGATTGTTGTTCTAAAGTTTTATAATAAAATGGTTCTTTTGATAGAACGCAGTTATTTATTTCAGAATTTTAAGTTATTTTTATGGCTTTGATAAATCGGGTAGATTTATTAGAAGCACGAAACAGCACCCAGTGTTCCCGCCGCCGAGCTTATTTGCGTCTGCATTACCTAACTAAATTGAAAGTACAGGGTAATTATAATTAGAGTGGGATTTTTAAAAGGCTGTAAGAAAAAAATCACTAAAGAAAGAAACACAGCTCAAAAACTGACCGATAGATGGCATTGAATTTGTCATAAGATATCAAAAACGATTGCTTTAAATACTTTAAAATATATGCTATTTTCGACATGATGATATTAAAGGTTTTATTCAGAGAACTAATGTTAAGCATGCACACTTTACTCTTGTCATGAAAGGACAGAAACATGCAGTTCCTGTACTACTCTATCATTGAAGTATTTGCCTCTGCTAATGAACTCACGCATTGTCTAAAGTTTTTAGTCTAGAGACAGCTAAAAACAGATATTTTCTTCGTTTAGCAGCATCATGTCGTGGTGGGTGGGCCTTTAACAAAGATTGCTAATGTCACGTTTCTTGTAGTTGCTGTTTATTTACGTCGCACTAAAGGTGCACAATGGGCTACTTTATAATTGTCGTTGATCAGCCGACACAATTTTTTGGGCTTACGACTATTGGTGTTCAACTCAGTAGTCTTGTAATTTTTTACCCAATCTAGAAGACAAGGGAACTCCTGGATCAAGTAGTGGGAGAAATTTGGCTTCGTGGAGAACTTTTTGAAGGAACTAATTCACATTTGCGTAACATGGAGAGGAAAACAGCTAAAACCTCCCACGGTTAAACTGACGGCAAGGGAACTCTAACCCATGATCACCTCATTGTAAAGCGAACTTTCTATCCCCTGAGCCATCACGGCTCACAATGGGCTAAGAATTACAATGTTTTGGGCACTGTTTATTGTTTGTCAGAGGATATTATAATATAAAAATTCATACTTTTGTAAAATTTTAGGTCTTGAAATAAAACAAATTTAAACATCATTTGTTTTGTTTAATTCTTCATGAACTCGGAGCAAATATGAAACTACCCCAGAAAATAAATTTCAGATGTCATTATAGAGCTGAAGCTTATCTATATATATATTTCTCTTNCTTTCTATCCCCTGAGCCATCACGGCTCACAATGGGCTAAGAATTACAATGTTTTGGGCACTGTTTATTGTTTGTCAGAGGATATTATAATATAAAAATTCTTACTTTTGTAAAATTTTAGGTCTTGAAATAAAACAAATTTAAACATCATTTGTATTGTTTAAATCTTCATGAATTCGGAGCAAATATGAAACTACCCCCGAAAATAAATTTCAGATGTCATTATAGAGCTGAAGCTTATATTATTTAAAAAACAAGTAAAATAAACAGTTTATTTTTATTTCTGAAAAAAAGAAAACATTAATAACAATGCTGGTTGGCACTTGAAGCTTATTTATTCTTAATTGATAGTATACTATTATCTGATTTAAATTTCATGAATTACTTGAATGCAGAAAAATTTCTGTGCATTCAATGATAATAATAAAAAATAGGAATTTAAGTCTTTGTTACTCATTTAAAAAGTTTTGGGTAATAATTTTAAATTAGTTTTAATGAAACTGTCGTTCATACTTCATATAGCATGATTCCTTCTTACACAAATAAATTGCTTTAGTGTATCTTGTGATGAAGTCGTAAATGATTTTTTTTATGACATTAAAATTAATCATTAAATTTCATAATTCAATTTTAAGGCGCCACATCAAACAAATGTAGGCAAAAGTATCGAAACACAATTTATTGCTTACATTAAATTTTCAATTAATTCCAAATCCACACTGAAAAAAATTTATTTCTCTATCTGTATTATTAAGTTTCGAGCGTTTTTTTGGAAAAAAACACAGTGGTTTTTCCAGCAAAAATGGAAGTTTTTCACACGCATGCGTTTTTAATGTTTACATGTCATTTGAATTCCGAGCAATTTTATTCTGTTGAGGATGGAACTTTAAGGTAATATTTTTTAACATTAAGCCAAACATAAAATTGGGCATTGAATAAGCGTTGGGAAAATTATTGACTCATTATGACAATTGTGTCTCTATATTTTACAGCCTTTCGGAAATGCAACTTTATCAACAATCATCATACATAAATTAAAATTTGAGCTGGGAAAATTTAAAAACGCTATAGAAATTTTTTGAATAGCAACTAAGGACTAGAGATGTCAGAAATTGAACTACGGTTTTCAAACCGGTTTTGATGTTTTCTATTCCGTCTCCCTCAGTAGTGATTTTCCAGATTTCGATAGCGTTTTCTTATCCCTTTAACTTAAAGCGAACTTTTAATAATTTATTGCGAATATATTTTTTTAAAATCATTTTACATAGATTCAAGGTAAGTTATGTATAAGTAGTACAATAGATAAAAATAATTGAAGAAAACTTCGATAAATATGTATGAAATACCTCTAATAAAAACAGATATGTCTGAGCTGACAATCAGTTATAGATGCAATCAATAGAAATACGTTTCTATTGGGATAGGAATACGAATTGTCCAATAGGAATCGTGCAAACGGAAATTGACTGAATGATAGTGAAGCACCGATCTAGTTCAGCCTCTAATTTGAACATCTCTATTGAACAGAATAAAAATGCTGTTAAATAAAGTACAAGGGAAAAAAATATTTGCTGCTAAATTCATTTATAATTTTTAATTTGAAGCTGATGACAGCCAAAGATTTCCAAATCGTTTGTTGATCCCGCGATTCTTTCTTTCTTTAATTATTATTATTTATTTTTTTTTGCCGATAAGATAAACACGCCAACAACGTTATTAGAAATCGAATTTTGAAAGAGTCTTACATTCGAAATTCGATTTTTCAGGAATTATTCTACCGATTTTGCACAGATTTTGTATTTTGCTATGTAAAATTACATACTTTAAAATGACTTAAATAATTGTATATCTTACAATTTAAATATTTTTGGATCATATTTAATAAAATAATAAAAATAACTAATATTTACTCAAGTTATTTTTTTGAATGAAATTATTATTTGGATAGACGGACTTAATTGTGTGCAAAATTTTTTCCATTCCCTTAAAAAGTTCGCAAGGTACGCAAAAAGTAAAATCAACATTAAGTGGTTCGAATTTTGGACAGCTTTTCTGATCCACCTATGGGAACCATATTTCCCAGATTACGGCTGCCCCCTATATTTTGGGGATCAAAAATCCGAATCCATTGAAAAGAAGGTAAGTTTATTCAGAGAAAGTACGCTTTGTGTCTGATTTCGTAACTTAAAATACCATCGGCACCAATTAATTAACATATTTCAGGCCACCCCCACGAACCATCAAGATTAAGTCCTATAATGTGAAGATCCGATCATTACATCAAAAGTTATTCAGGGTGGTCCGTTTTTTTTGGCACCCTGTACTTATTTGTCTAGGAGAACTATAAAAAAATTGCTATATTATTATGAACGCCACAATGATACTTAACTAATTTTGGTAATTGGTACAATTAGGCTGGGATAGCCAGGTTGGTAGGGCATTGGACCCATGTCCAAGAGGTCGTGGGTTAGATCACTGCCGGTCGAAAACTCCCCGTGTAGTAAATGGTGACTTATGCACGTTAAATCTTTCAGTTCACCAAGTCCTCTATGTTCCCATAACAAATCATACATCTGGGGTTACTGATCCAGGAGTTTCTTTGTCTCCTGGATTGGGTTCAAAATTACAAAGCTACGGAGTTGAACATTAGTGATCGTGAACTCAAAATTGGGTCGGCTGTTCAACGATGGTTATAAAATTAAAAAAAAATTGAAATAAGTGCAATTGAGCCGTGATGACTCAGGGGATAGAGCGTTCGCCTTTCAATGAGATGACCCGAGTTCGAATCCCAGCGATGGCTGGTCGATACGAATTCCACATTCGGCATTTTACATATTTTTGCAAATAAAATTTTTAAGTACCAGATGGCGCCAAAATTACAAACTATTTCGACAAAAGATTTAAAATATCAATAAAAAAAAAAAGGAGATAGAAACGCTGCATTTTTCTGAGGAGACCAAACAATTTCTTCTCTTCAAGTTTTAAAATCAGTTACAAAGTTGCTAAGCAGATGGCGCTGTTTAATGAAAGAAACTAAAAAGCATTGATCCGCAACAATGGTGCAGTGCAGTCCGAGGACAAAACTAACTAGTGTACCTGTGACATTGTGTCACTTAATCACAATTTTCTAATAAAATTGTGACCTAAAAATTAGGCCGACCCCTGACCCCTCTTCTTTGACGCCTTACTTTGACGCCTTACTCTGTCGACCTTCATGGTGTTGACCTTCGGCAGCCTTTGATGTGAGCACATGGGAGATGGTCCGTTATGGTCACAGTTAGTGCATAATTGTGATTATATTTAAGCGGTTCATCAATTCACTTCGGTTCCCCTTTTAGCCACGATTCTGCTGCGTTTTAGGTAGTTTAACTTCGATCTTTAAGCGGTTGATATAAATACCGCCCATTTTTGGGAGCATGGGTGCATTCGAGCACGTGATGACTCAATACACTACGATCCCTTAACAGGGATTTTTCATTTTTCTTTCTGCCACCCCCTCGTGGGTGCTTTCGCTGTCCGGATGTGATAGCATTTTCCTACGCCATGATTTTCTTAAAGTATAAATCTGCCGAGGGTAGATTTTGAGAAGTATGACTCCAGCGGCATCCAACTCCTGTGTTAAAATTATTTTTACATTCTCTCCCCGTTCCTTGTTTTCTCGAGAGATTTTTGATACTCCGAATGTGCTTTTAAGAAGCTGTCCATTTTAAGATGTCCACCATTAATGCCTATTCCTTTTCCAAATCATGTACCAGCTGGGCGAGGATGAAAGCCTGACAGTTCATCGATGTTTTTTTTAAAGTAAATAAAACAAGGTATATTGTGCTTCCTAGATTTTGTGTCTTCATTTTCGAAACAATTGACTCAAGCTCCTGCTCTAGGTACCTGTTCTGAAGAGAGGTATGTAAAGAACAGTCTAAGTCTATTGTTATTGGGTTTGTAAAATGTAATACTTCACCAGTTGCCTTGGATGGGTTATAGCGGCACATGTGCTTTGTTGTTGGTACGAATTTTTTTATATTTACTTTTCTGTTAATTCCTTTTTTGTACACGGCCCCAACCTAACAGTACCAGTGTAAATATTTTAGTTTGAATGTTCTAACAGGTAGAAAAGAATATTGTTTTATAGATTTTGGGTTAGCAGTGCAATCTACAATCGAGCTTTGTTACTCATTTTGAAATTTAAATCTTTTTTCATAAACAAATGCAGCAAATTGTTTACCTTCTAGCTTTTGATCTTCAAGTCAAATTATCGGTTATTTTCGAGTCATCTGGTAATTTTATAATAAATAACTCTTACTGTATCTGTCTTTCTTTCTATTCTGGTATAGGATTACGAAGAAAGAAGGTACCCTTCACTTGTTTGGGTGAGCGCTAGTGAGAATGCCAAGAGTAAAGCAGATGTATCCAGAAAACTCATTAAGAAGCTCTATGCATATTTGGGTGGCGAAAATGAAAGAGGTTTGTTTCATAAGAATTTTAAAAATACCGTTTTTTAAAGGAGAAGATAATTTTATTTTTGTTAGACTTAAAACACGAAGAAGGTTTCGAAAGATGGTGATCGAAGTTTGTAACGAAAGTGATTCACTTACGTTTTTCTTTTTGATATGATAAATATAGAATTATTTTCTCTTTTGGGTCTACTTATGAATTAATCTAAAAAGCGCAGTCGTGTTAATTTTTTTTATTTGATTTTATGTACTTTATTTTTTTAATTTAGTTACAGTTAATTTTTTTATATCGAAAAGTGGTCGAAATTTCAATTGGCCATGAAATGACAAATTTTAATTGCAAACGTTTAGGAAACAATTGTTACTTGCACTGTTGTTAAGTACAGATCGTCGGTTGAAATTTCAGCACTTTAGTTTGTCGGGAAATAGTTGAAATTTCTATCGTAATTCCATCCCATCCGATATTCTATTTTGATTGACTTTAAGATTGTTACATAAATTCTGATTATAATGGACAGTAAGCGATTGAAACTTGAATTGTCATCAAGCACAAAGTTTCAGCTCGGTTTTGAATACTCTTAACTAGTCAAAAAGTGGTAGAAATGTTATACTAATAGTTGAATTTCGGACGATAAATCCGTTACGTCGATAATATAGTGATGAGATCTGATAACAGTTGTCAATAAATAAAATAAAAACGGTTGAAACTTGTATAATTAGATACAGTGCTCCAGAGGAGATTTGAGCTCTCTAGTTAGTCTGAATTCTAGTGCTCTGCTTACTCGGAGAGTGGTTGACATTTTAATTGCAGATCTAACAGTATTTGAAACGAAAGTAAGTGCATAAAAAAGTAGTAATAACAAAAAGTAAATATTTTTCCTTCGGCTTCAATTTTTTTTTTTTTTGTTAATTATTCTTGACGAATTTCAAAACTAATTTATATTTATTCTTTCGCAAATAAACCTAATTCTTAACTTTGAATGGATTCTTAATAATAAATATACTATTAAGATAATCACAACAGTATAATCTACCTATAAATACCATAGATGCCACATTTAGTTCATTTTTTAAAGTAACTTCACGAACCCTATATATCTGTATTCGTAACTCTATATTGTATCTGTAATCGTAATATTCGTACTGGCTACCCTTAATATATGTGTTTAAAATTGTCAAAAGGGAAGATTAAAAAAAAATGTGAGGATAAGAATCGTATATTAAGTGGGGGGAAAAAACAACATCGAAATCTAACGAATCACTACCGTCGAAGATAAAAAGAAAACCTCGAAACCAGTTTGACCATTTATAATTATCAATCGTCTCTCAGTTTCGAACAGATTTCGATTTTGATTTTCTACCTATTTTCCCTACAGTGATTCGTTTGACTCTTATTGAATTATATTGTCCTAATGTGTAAGCCTTTTCTGACTTTATTTTTAAGAAGGAAAATAAATGAAAAATATATATATTAACGGCAGTCAATACCGATTACCGATTACATTGTAAATAAGATTTTTTTTCTGGTATAATCTGTTATTTCATACATTCATTATTAAATGTTTGTCGTTACAGGTGAGCGTTTAGATATGGTTGTACCTGTGAGGACAACAAAATCCCCCCAAGGATCATTTAATCATTATACAATGGCTGTTGCATTGAAACCTGAACAGAGCGAAAATCCTCCGCAACCTACAGATCCTAGTGTTTCTGTCGTCAGAGAACCAGCCACCACATATATGACAAGGTAAATTGAAGGGCGTGTGACAATAACCTGATAAAACACATTTCCAAATGGTTCAGGAGAGCACTTTTGGAGGAAAAATACCACTATTTCCATTGATTTTTCTGTATATTGCTCTACCATCTAGTTAGCATGTCGGAACATCGTAAAAGTATCTAATTGGAAATAATATCGAGGAANCGACGAAATGACCCTGTCGAGGAAACGGCCTGTCGACGAAATGACCTAGTCGATGAAATGGCCTGTCGATGAAGTGGTGTCGATGAAACGGCCTGTCGATGAAGTGATTGTCGATGAAATGAACCAGACCCGTCGATAATATAGTGATGAGATCTGATAACAAAAGACAATAAATAAAATAAAAACGGTTGAAACTTGTATTATTAGATTTGCTCCAGAGGAGATTTGAGCTCTCTAGTTAGTCTGATTTTGAGTGCTCTGCTTACTCGGAGAGCAGATCTAATTGCAGATCTAACCGTATTTGAAACGAAAGTGAGTACATAAAAAAGTAGTAATATCAAAAAGTAATTATTTTTCCTTCGGCTTCAACTTTTTTTTGTTGTTAATTATTCTTGACGAATTTCAAAATTAATTTATATTTATTCTTATGCAAATTCTAAAACCTAATTTTTAATTTTGAATGGATTCAAATATACTATTAAGATAATCACAACAGTATAATCTACCTATAAATACCACAGTTGCCACATTTACTCTACTTTTCAAAGTAACTTCACGAACCCTATATATCTGTATTCGTAACTCTATATATCTGTAATTGTAATATTCACTCAGAGTGTTTCGTAGTGGCTACCCTTAATATATGTGTTTAAAATCGTCAAAAGGGAAGATAAAGAAATATGAACATAAGGATCGTATATTAAGCGGGAAAAAAAAACAATATCGAAATCTAACGAATCACTACCGTTGAAGATAAAAAGAAAACCTCGAAACCAGTTTGACCATTTATAATTATCAATCGTCTCTCAGATCTTCTATGTTTCATCCAATAATCAAACAGGTTTCGATTTTTATTCTCTACCTATTTTCCCTACAGTGATTCGTTTGATTCTTATTGAATTATATTGTTTTAATGTGTAAGCCTTTTCTGACTTTATTTTTAAGAAGGAAAATAAATGAAAAATATGTATATTAACGACAGTCAATACCGATTACATTGTAAATATGAATTTTTTTTCCTGGTGTAATCTGCTATTTCATTTTCTGTTATTTCATACATTCCTATTAAATGTTTGTTGTTACAGGTGAGCGTTTAGACATGGTTGTACCTGTGAGGACAACAAAATCCCCCCAAGGCTCATTTAATCATTATACAATGGCTGTTGCATTGAAACCTGAGCAGAGCGAAAATCCTCCGCAACCTACAGATCCTAGTGTTTCTGTCGTCAGAGAACCAGCCACCACATATATGACAAGGTAAATTGAAGGGCGTGTGACAATAACCTGATAAAACACATTTCCAAATGGTTCAGGAGAGCACTTTTGGAGGAAAAATACCACTATTTCCATTGATTTTTCTGTATATTGCTCTACCATCTAGTTAGCATGTCGGAACATCGTAAAAGTATCTAATTGGAAATAATATCGAGGAATTGTTTTGTGCAAAAATGCACCCTTGTGTGGTTGCTCCCTATATCCCTATATAGTTTCCTCCAGTTCTCTTTTTGATTATTATTTGATACTTACGCATTATCCCGTCGACCATCTTCACCGAATCTGAAGATAAATTTAGAAATGTTTCATATTATGTATAATCTCATTTTTTCGCATGCGTAAAGTTATATTTGTATTTTGTAAATTTCTTTATATTCAATTACTTTATTAAAATAAATCTGAAAGATACCAAAATGATATTGGCACGATGTTGGCGAAGATGGGAGACGCGATAATACGAAAATACCGATTATTTCAATGTTGAATCAAATGCATTTTTATATGACATGCACCATTAATTTTTAAAAAATAAGGAATAAATTCCTAAAAATGTTAATAATACAGATTTTTCTTTCTCTGTTTATGGTAGAATTTGTTATATGACACAATAAAATAAGCAGGAGTAAATAAAAATAAACTAGAAACACTTTTTACGAATTATAAAACTAAAATTCTAAGATATCATCGAGATCTAAAATAGATTATTTGTCTGCAGAAAAGTTTTATTTTCAGTTATTTGGCCAATAAAATAGTTTGTTCTTATTTTCATCCCATCAACACTGTGATTGACTTTGATAATTATTCGTTAGATATTGATAACACTAGTTTCGTTTCTGTCTTATTTAAAAATTTATTCGAGATTTTGAGTGCACCTATTTTTCATTTAATTTTTTTTTTTGCTAACTTTTCGTTCAGCTCTAACGCTTTCTAAGTGCAATTTTTATCCTATATCTATTAAATATTTTTATTTCAGATCCTTTGGAGGTCAAATTCGACAAGAATCAAAGTGGGATGATCATGCAGGAACTCTGAAGTCTTCCACCACAAATGATAAGAAAGTTGATAATACTTTCTATTATATGAGTGTTTATGATAGTCCTTGGACTGAAGTCAATCGATTGAATGAAGTATGGCTGAAGAAAAGGGAAAATTAGACTGTTGTATTATTTTTGAAATATATCATGCTGCTATAAAAAGCTTAAGAAATATACTTGATGCTTTGTAATCACCTCTGCTAAAATATGTATTTAGCTCAAAGATGAAGAAAAAATATACACATTTAGGGTCATGAATTTATTAAAAATAAAAACGTTATAAAAAATCTGACGAATCAATTGTGAGATTATTGTCATCGAAAAAAGCATTGAAGCCAGTATCATTTCTAACAATTGCCTTTCACATTTTTCAGTTTCTTCACTATGACTAAACTTCACAGTGATTTGTCAGATTCTTAAAAACGTTTTTGCTTCATACTTAAAAACATTATTTCTCATTTCTAATGTATATAGTTTTTAGTTTCATTATTTACAAAAATTTTAAAAATACATGTTAAAGATGGTTATAACTGAACATATTCGAAAACCATATGCTTGATAAATCTGTTTTTTACTGTTATTACTTAACCCTGCTTATACCGTTTTGCGAATGAACTCTTGTCTTATTGAATGTAATTAAACAACACAAGAGTAGTTAAACATCAAATGTTTATTAAAGTGTATCTTATTCTAACAGACATTGTTGTTATTTACAATTTAATCTTAATTACTTTCTATTTTTTGAATGGTCATCAAAATTACATTCAGAGATCGATTAAGAAGCGGAAACAGTGACTGCTGACTTAGCAATCAGACGGGAACAAAAATATTTTTAAGTACCAGAGAAAAGTTGAAATCATAAGCTAGCTAAATAAATGAATTTCGTGTACGAAATATAATATTACAAATTAAACATATTTCATTTTTAGGGAAAATTTGATAATACTGGAGGTTTAAACATCTTTTTTTAGTCTATATGTTACCGGCAAAGTATGAAATCCGGCATTATATAGAATGCCTAGGCATTGTATATAATGCCTAAAACTAGCCGGCAAAGTATGAAATGATTTATATTTGGCACATTGCCTATGCATTCTATAGAATGCCAAATGCTATTTGGGCAAAGAATGAAATAAACGTCCTGATGAGGTTATTATGTAATAGATGTGCTTGTTACTGTGAATGACCGAAATCGGTGGTTGTTGACTTTCACCGGTGAATGTTGACAATCACATAGTCGCTTTGGTATTACATCCAATTTGATATTAATCAAACTTAATATTTATTTTAAAAATTTTGTTTCAAATTTCTTACTTCTCATCGGCAAATAACTATTGGATTTGATGTTTCGTTAAACAAAATTATCGTTGTAAAAGTTTTTAGACACTTAGTTATTGCTTTGTTGGTTTAAATACTCTTCCTTAACAACAAAGTGGGTGAAACTATCCTCTAGAAGACAGGTTTGTCCCAGTTCTTTTGCTCATAAAAAATTATTTATAAAGCATAGCTTTCAATTTTACAAAGTTTATGATTTAAGTAAAAAATATTTGTGTAAACAGAGGGCAAATATTATAAGCTACAAGATAATTTCAACTTTGAAATTTTATTATGTTAAAAAAGTATATAAATAAAAGACTGTGCATATCTCCCATGTTTTCACTAACCCAACCATAAGTTGATTTAATAAAATCATTTGCTTATCTCCAAAGGTGATAAATTTATAAGTCTTCTTAATACAGATCCAACAGATCTTAAATTTTTAGTAGTATGATCCTTTGTTCTGACTAATTTTTANTGTTTTCACTACCCCAACCATAAGTTGATTTAATAAAATCATTTGCTTACCTCCAAAGGTGATAAATTTATAAGTCTTCTTAATACAGATCCAACAGATCTTAAATTTTTAGTAGTGTGATCCTTTGTTCCCCCGTTGACTAATTTTAAACTTATTGCAGCAAATTAAACACCAACAAAAACTTACAAAAATCGACATTTATTTAAAATGTCGATTTATTAAATTCACATGACAATTCACATCACAAGCCTACATACACAATTTACATAAATGATTAATGTATAAAAAATTTGAGGTAGTTCACATACAAGTAAAAGTCTTTCATAAACTCCCAAGTGCATCTCAGTCAGGTAATTTCCAAGGTGCTTCATACAAAATTAATCTTCTTTTAAGTGGTGATTTTCTTCATCCATATTTCATTACGCTTGATTATAGTTTTAGGTTTGTCGTATTTCACTTGATAGTACGTCGTTTTGTCTATCGTGGCATCGTTTTTCAAACATTCAGCCAACTTTTCTGATTCTTCAATCCAAGTTGCTTCGTGCCATGCAGGACCTGAAAAGTTCCTGTATAAAATTAAACAAAATTATTAAAATCATTTATATTTTTGGTTTATTTCTATAGTGTAGTACTAATTTTTTTCCAGCTTCATTTCAATTGTGTTTAGGTTAAAAAAAAAAAAAATTAAATTAAAAAAATACCGTACGAATGCAGGATGGAATATATCCATTAAATTTCTGGCCGTAATATAATGCTTAAATACGCTTGAAATTTAAAAGAAATGTTTAAAACTCTATTTTTTTTTTATATCTTAGTTCAGGGATGAGCAACACGCATCCCGGGGACCGCTTGTGTGCCCGTTAAACATGTTTATGCGGCCTACCAAGCTTTTCTAAAATTGAATTTATTTTATCGACTTTCTCCCATCATATTGTTATTAAATTAATTATAATAGAATGGTAATACATACTAAACCGAAATTTTTTTTGTGACGAGTTACTTACTTGTCGGCGACTTGTTCAAACATGCAATACGAACGCGCCGCGTCTGTGCTTGTTTGTGTTTGCTTCTGTGGCGGCAGCACTTGCAACCACCTCTGTGTTGTAGCGCCACCTATAGACTGGCTTGCAACAGTTAGAAAGTGAGGGTGAAGAGGATGTTGTAGTTCATTTACGTCGCACTAGAGCTGCACAATGGGCTATTAGCGACGGTCTGGGAAACATCCCTGAGGATGATCCGAAGACATGCCATCGCAATTTTGATCCTCTGCAGAGGGGATGGCACCCCCGCTTCGGTAGCCCGACGACCTGCACGCGAAGTCGAGCACTTTACGGTAGAACAGTTAAACGAGGACCAATACCGCACACCCTCGGTCCCTACGCAGACTGATCCAAGTGGTCACCCACCCGCACACTGACCGCAGTCAGTGATGCTTGACTTCGGTGATCTGCTGGGAACCGTGTCTTAACGATCAGTCCACTGCGGGACTGGGATGAAGAGGAAACACTTGTCTGTGAACACTATCAGATAAAAACACTCTACCAGCCAATTCCTGGCGAGAAACACGCGTTGTTGTTAGTAATTCTAATGTTTCTTGAAAGACATGAGTGCAATATTAGTGCAATCCATAATAGCATGTCGAAAAAGCAAACAAAAAAAAAAACAAAAAAAAAAAAAAACGGAAGGTTGCGGATGAGCACAGGCATTTCCAAGAAAAGTGGAAATTTGATTATTTTTTCACTTTCGTCAAAGATAAAGCTGTATGCTTAACATGCTCAGAGACTGTGTCGACTTTAAAAGAATATAACATACAAAGGCAAAAGGCATTAAGTTACAAAACATGAACAACAAGATAAAAACTTAGCAGGACAACTCCGGGTAGATAAGTTTAATCAAATGGAGAAAAACTTGGTGAACCAACAGGCCATTTTTAAAAATCAAGTTATTTTATCAAATACGGCAGTAAAGGTTAGTTTTGTTGTCAGTCAAATATTGGCAAAAAAAAAAATTAAACCCTTTGCGGATGGAGAGACGATAAAAGAATGTCTGACTGCTGTTGCAGAAATAGCATTTCCTGATAAAATAATATCATTTCAAACATTAGTTCATCAAGATTCACCATTGCAAGGAGAATTGAAGACTTGTCCGAGAACATAGCAGCAACGCTTCGTGAATGCATTGCGAAATTCGAATACTGCTCTTTGGCACTTGATAAGAGTTGCGTCATTAGCGATACAGCACAACTGGCTATATTTTTACGTCGTATTGACACCAAATTTAATATTAACGAAGAATTGTGTTCACTGATTCCAATGCAAGGGACTACAACCGGCGAAGACATGTACGATGAACTAAAGTCTCTGTTGGAAAATGTTTCAATTTCATTAGAAAAGATTATTGGTATATCGACAGATGGAGCACGAGCAATGTCAAACATGAAGGTAGGAGTATCGGGATGGTTATTTCAAGACATTAAGAAGGTCACAGGAAAGGAAATATTCGCTAACCACTGCATAATTCACCAGGAAAATTTGTGTGCGAAAAGATTGAGTTTGCCAAATGTCACAATACCAATAATTAAATGAATCAATTTTATGAAGTCGCGCGCATTAAATCGCAGTGAATTTAAAGAATTCCTGAAAGATATCGAAACTGAATATGGCGATGTGGTTCTTAATACCGAAGTACGTTGGCTTGGTAGAGGTGCAATGCTAAAAAGAGTGTACAACTTAAAAAGAGAAATACTATGATTCGTGGATATGAAGGGATGTGCCTTTCCTCATTTTGGTAATAAGGAATGGATGTGCGATTTTGGGTTTCGTATCGACACGACTCAGCATCTCAATGATCTTCAAGGCAAAGGACAGTTTATTCAGAATTTGTATGATAAAATTCAGGACTTTGAGTGCAAATTAAAATTGTGGAAACAGCATCTTTTGCAGAATAATGTGTCTCATTTTCCACATTTAGAAAAAGAAAACGTTTCTACTTCTCAAAAATACGCACAATATATAGACATTTTAATCAACGAATTTCAATTACGATTCCAAATGTTCAAAGCTGAGAAGACAGCGGTTTCCATGAAAATGGTTTCCTTGTCATGTAATATCGATGTGGATACAGTTCCCGAAGACTTTCAAATGGAAGTGATTGACATGCAGAATAATACCGATTTAAAAAATGTATTTTCTCAGTAAATATCGAAAATTTTTATAAATCGTATGTGAGCCCTGAGAAATTTCCGCTTTTGACGAAAAATGNTTATTTCCATCATCGAAAAAAAAAACTGTCTTTCCTCTCCATAACACCACATTTATTTTATCGACTTTCTCCCATCGTATTGTTATAAAATTAAAAATGGTAGTACATACTAAACCGAAACAATTTTTTGTGACGAGTTACTCACTTGTCGGCGACTTGTTCAAACATGCAATACGAACTCGCCGCGTCTGTGCGATTTTTTGTGACGAGATACACACTTGTCGACAACTTGTTCAAACATGCAATCACCGTGAATTTAAAGAATTCCTGAAAGATTTAGAAACTGAATATGGCGACGTGGTTTTTAATACCGAAGTACGTTGGCTTAGTAGAGGTGCAATGCTAAAATGAATATGAAGGGAATCGTGGATATGAAGGGATATGCCTTTCCTCATTTTGGTAATAAAGAATGGATGTGCGATTTTGGGTTTCTTATCGACATGACTCAGCATCTCAATGATCTTAATGTGGAATTTCAAGGCAAAGGACAGTTTATTCACAATTTGTATGATAAAATTCAGGGCTTTGAGCGCAAATTAAAATTGTGGAAACAACATCTTTTGCAAAATAATGTGTCTCACTTTCCACATTTAGAAAAAGAAAACGTTACTACTTCTCAAAAATACGTACAATATATAGGCATTTTAATCAAAGAATTTCAATTACGATTCCAAATGTTCAAAGCTGAGAAGACAGCGGTTTCCATGAAAATGTTTTCCTCGCCATTTAATATCGATGTGGATACAGTTCTCGAAGACTTTCAAATTGAAGTGATTGACATGCAGAATAATACCGATTTAAAAAATGTATTTTCTCAGTAAACATCGAAAATTTTTTTAAATCGTACGTGAGCCCTGAGAAATTTCCGCTTTTGACGAAAAATACAAAGCAAATGTTGTCTCTGTTCGGAAGTACGTATGTTTGCGAACAATTATTTTCAGCCATGAAATTAATCAAAAATGACCACCGATCAAGACTGAGTGATGCGCGATTAGATAGATGCATACGTGTAGCTACCTCATCAATTCCGACTGATATTGATCAGCTTGTATCGAAAAAAAACAGTGCCAAATTTCTCATTGAAAATTTCAAGTAAATTCGTTTTATTGTTCCTTTCTTGTTTGTTTTCATTTTGCATAGAAATTTGTATATGAAATCTTTACTTTTTTTAAATTTTATATTTCTTATTCTAATGTTTATTATAAATAAAGTTTTGTAAATTATTAATAAGCGTTACTTTATGTGAGGCCCTTTTAAAACTTTAACTGGTCCGTTGATTAAAAAGGTTGCTCACCCCTGTTTTAGACTTTCTAGACTATAATAATATTGGTAAAAGTTTGATTCATCTATACCTAATTTTGATATTTGGGGAGAATTAGTTTATTAATGATGAATTTCGTACGATTTTTATGACATCATTCATTATCTTACGAAGTTAATCTTCTAACTCGTTTTTCGTCTACTTCATTATTACCTTAATTTTTTTTTCGTTAATGATCCAAAATTAATCGAGTAAGACGGAATGATTGTTGAAGCTATTCATGTGGGTTTGTAATACAAAAAACAATTAAAAATATAGACACAAAATAATAATAATGCATAGCTTTCACTTTCTAAAGGGATTTTTCTTTAAAAAAAGTTATTTTACTCTTTAAGTCTGAGTAATTATTCACTCCTTTTTTTTCCAGGATAAATTTTTTACAAATATAACATATACTTTTCAAACCTTTAAAAAAAAAGTGGAATAATACTTGAAGTTGCAAGCTAATGCAAATGTGTAAAAAAAATCTAATTCTTATGACTCAACTCATAATAAAAACCTAGTATAACAATATATACTCAAATTAAAATAATGACATTATTAATTATCAGTAAAAATAACAAACTGCTTTATTTCTTATGCGTGAGATAGTGGGTGATTACGGAACAGTTTCGAATTCATGAATTTATAAAGGGTTTTTATCATTAATAACGATTAGTTGTTATTAAAAATTTTCTATGCATCTAATATTTTTAAACACATTTTGTAATTACAAAATTTTTTCACATTCATACAAATATTATTTTTTTCCAATGCCCACCTGGATAATGACCTAGGTCACACAGGCACCTGATGGGCAGATTTGTTGGCCACTCTTTCAGTGGCACCATATTAGGTTAGATGCCCGGGATTCGAACCCAGAACCTTTTTGATGCAAGGGCAGTTCCCTAACCCCTACACAGACCGGTCGGCTCATATAAATATTAAAAAGTGATACTGAATAGTATAATAGAATATAGTGCTTTGTGTTTGTTGGTAAATTGATTGCTTAATAACGCACAATATTGAAATGCTAGACTGTATGAAGCATTAATATTGCTGGGAATTCATAATATGCCGAGAAGAATTCTAAAGAAGTATTGCTTTTTTTGGAGTTCAAGGTGCTGTAATTGTTGTTTATTTTCGTTGGCGAAAAAGAAGATGTGTTGAAGATTCTAGATGGAAAAATCTCGCCATCTAAGTGAAGTAGCTATGTAAATTTTTTAAAAATATTTAAACAACTTATGTGTTTTAATATCAAAAGAGTTTTTTTCTTCATAAAAATTGTTGGCATAGTTTAAAATTTAATCCTTATTCGAGTTTAAGGCTTTCAAGCTCTGGCTTTTTATTTTATTTTATTATTATTATTTATTTTTTTTTGGCGAAGAGCTACTAAGAACATTCTTAAAGACGTTTGCACCTCACGCAGTATAACCATTACTCTCGACTTTTCTGCCCTTTAACTTTAAAAGTTAAACCTGTCCAATCCACAAATAATTAAGAACTGTTATAAAATATGTATAATTACCTGACCGCGTACACTGTTGGTTCATCATATATAAAGGTAATGCCTTCCTCACTCGGCATTGGAGGAGCGGCAGCATGCTTGATGGGCATCTTGAAGTCCATCTGGTAGACAGTGCTCAGTTCTTTGTAAATTGGGCGCATTCTTACAGGGGCAGTCATATTCATTTTCAGATCTATAGCATAAACACATAACAATTGTGTAAGTTTCATAAAATGATACTTAATTTCAGATTTACCCAAACTCCGATAACTATTGGTTATTGGTTAAAAATTTTTTTAAATTTTACATACTTAGATTATTTTTTCCATTGAGATAGCCTGCCAACTTTGAAAAAGCTCTTGATGCAGCTATTTTAAAATATCTGTGCTCTGCTGTTGTGGAGACCCAGGTAATAGCTGAATATTTTCGAATTTCATAATCCTGATATGAAATAGAAATGTATATTAATTTTCCAGATCAGAAACTTCAAAAACAAAATCTCACTTAGCTGAAACTTAGGTTGACTAGGAAAAAAAAAACAAAAACGGTTAGTATTATAAAAGTGACGTTGAAGGGTGTCCGAAAATTCACTCAAGGTTTGAATGTATGCTATTCGAGCAATAAAATCTGTTACCAAGGTAAGAAAAATAATAAATAAGAGCAGCTAACAGTTTTAGAGAAAATTTGCAATTTTTAATGATAAATTCGTGTTTTAAATCAAAATTACTACAATGAATTTTATGATACTCTATAAAATTAAGATTTATTACTTACAGGGTGTTTGGTCGTTATGGAATAATTAGGACATTCACGAGTCTTATAACTACATCCTTCAACAAGAAAAACCACCAAAGATAGCTGAAAAAAGACACAGTATGAATACTTATTACTAAACAGTATATCAAGTGAATGCCAGTTTTCGTACCCAAACCAAACTATTACTTTTCATTAAAAAAAATTCTCAATGAGCAGTTATCAGGATGTTACTGACAAAAATAGTTAACAGAAGGAGGGTAATAATATTTAATTATCCACAGTATCCACAACTAAATACAATCATTCAATTCCCGTTCACAGTATATAAAAACGTAGCAATTTCAACTGGAGGTACCTACAGGTAGATGACAATTGACATTGTCGGTAGTCTGTACCCCACAATATCAAACCTCATATCGTATCGAGTTACATTTGTTACTACTATAAAAACATTCAAGAAATATCGGCCGTTTAAAAGTGAGAGAAGTTGGCAAGAAATTGTCATTTATATATTTCACCTTGAATTATTTATTTATCATTTAGTTAGATTATTTACTCGCTTCAGTAGTTTTACACTTAAGTTAGTTCCATAGTTATTTTCATTACTTTATTTTTATTAGTAACAGTATATTAAATGGTTAATAATTTTATGACTTTGTTCTTTCTAGCCTTATAACACAGTAAACAAAATATCTTTTTAATTTTTTCTTAAAAAAGATATTGAATTGGAATTTTTTTTGTAGAATTCGAAACTATTGGATTTCTTTGACAACATATTGCATTGGTCTTGTGAAAAAATGTTTATACCGTAAAAAAAAGGTTAAAAATCAAAATTTAAAAAAATTCTGGTCGTGTCTGATTCGAAAAATTTCATTTGTGTTGGTAAACATTACAATTTCAATATACATATTAATTCACAATTAATTACAGAGAGCGGACAGTGATGTGAAAAATATACGTTTTCATTTCTGGAAATTTTGACAGTAAAATTTATTTTTGACAAAAAAATTTTCTTCTCTCGGGACAATATAAAATTTCAAAAATTCAAATGTATAATTGGAGTATTTAAAATACGATTTTCTAGGTAAATATATCACTTCTAAGAACATGTATTTCAATTTCGGTTTCTTATGGAACTTTAGAAACTTACACCGAAAAGCCATTACATTATGACCACCCTCCAGCTATAACAATGGGCTCGCCGAGGTTTTCATGGTTTCTCGCCCAGGAAGAATGTTTTCATGGGGCACATTAGGACCCATAATCCTCATAGAACAATCCCTGACTTGTAAGCTACTTGAACATAGTTGCAGACCAGGTTCACCCATTCATGGCAACAGTTTTTCCTGCGGGGGATGGTGTTTACCAACAGGATAATGCACCATGTCATAAGGGTCGAATCGTCAAGGATTGGTTCGAGGAACATTCCAGTGACTTTCAAGTCATGTCTTGGCCCCCAAATTCACCTGACCTTAATCCAATAGAGCATTTGTGGTCCTACTTGGAAAACCAAATTCGTGCTGCCACGCTACCCCCTCCCAATGTGAGGGAATTGCAGGACCAGTTGGTGAGCTCTTGGTACCAGATACCTCAGACTACCTATCAGCACCTTGTGGAATCAATGCCACGGCGGGTGCTTCAAGGTTTTTCTAAAAAAAATTCACGCAATAAAAAAGCAACGGCAAAAATTTTTTTTGCTTGTATTTTAACCAAAAAATATTAAAAATAAAAAAATATAGAAATATTCTCCGTATTTCATTCCGAGTATTTAAACTGTGTCAATGCATCTTGTAACAATCAAGAAGAAAGGAATTAAACATTAGTTTCGATAGTTAATTTGAAATTGCAAAGATAATTTGCAAAAAAAATTTTATTTGCAAACAATTGGTAATTGCTAATATATAACCTTTTCACGCAAAACGCGAAGCCGTGTTTATTAGTTTTGTAAAAGAACAATATGTATTTCTAAATTAATTGAATCTATAACTTATCTGAATGACAAATTCCAGATAGATAAATTCAAAAGTCTGGAACCAGCAACCAGAACCAATTTAAATAAAATAGTTGTTTGCTATTTAAACAATAAATAGCAGAAATCTTATCGTAATAAAATAACATGCTACAGAAATTGGCGCACATTCACAATAACTTACAATATTTTATCTAAAAAAAAGTATAACTGAATTGACAGTGCTTCATTGTATAGCGTCTAGCGCGATAAGGTTTTATTCCATTTTCCCTGAAATAAGATTTAATTTCGAATTCCTCTTATCCTCACCGAACAAACTTTTCTATCTTTAACTTATATCTGTTAAAATTAATTTAAAATTGCATTAAAAATGCTTATGTCCAAATTTAAAAAATTGACATTCTTCAGCAACCAGGATATTTGAAAATAAATAGATGTTCATTTATTAATATATTGCGATAATAGTTTGTAAGATATCGTCAATATAATCCTTTTTCACAGACATGTTGGATTTTTTTAAAAATCTTTTTTTATTTTTACAACCAGCGTTGAACAGCAGACCCAATTCTGAGTTTACTACTATCAATGTTCAACTCCGTAGCCTTGCAATTTTGAATACAACCTAGAACACTAAGAAACTCCTGGATCAAGCATTGGAAGAAACTACCTTTCGTCGAGGATTTTTTTTTTGATGGAACTAAGCCGCATTTGCGTTACATAGAGAATAAACTACGAAAACATCACACGGTCAGCTCAACTGCAAGGGGACTCTAATCAATGATCCGTCTATCACTAGATATATTTTACTTCCGCACTGTCGTTCGTGCAAGCCGGATGCAGAATTCATATAGACCAGCCATCACTGAAATTCGAACCTGTGTCCCCTCCTTGGGAGGCAAACACTCTATTTTCTGAGCCACCACGATTCTCGAACTCTCATAGCAGCGAACTACATTTAGCATACTCTTTGTAAGAACTTACAAAGAGCAGCGAACTACACTTAGCATACTATTTGTAAGAATTTACAAAAAGCGGCGAACTACACTTAGCATACTCTTTGTAAGAACTTACAAAGAGCGGCGAACTCAGGGCTAGGCGAACTACACTTAGCATACTCTTTGTAAGAACTTACAAAGAGCGGCGAACTACACTTAGCATGCTCTTTGTAAGAACTTACAAAGAGTATTTTAGTTGACTCTTAAAAATTTAAATTATCTAGATTTGTATACATGAATCCCCCCCCCCTCGAAAAGCGGCACGAAATCTCAAAATTTCCTTAAAAAGGGCTCAGAGGGGAAGATTTTAAGAATCTAGATTTTAAATGAAATAAAGCAATTTAGTTCGGAAAAGAAATTTGTTAACAGAATTGAAAATAAGTAGATGAAAAAATCTTCTTATTCACTCTACAAGTTTTTTTCATAGTTAAACTCGACTCGACTCGTGAAATATTTATCTTACTAAAAAACAATATCATTACTAGTAATTAAACAAATAAAGCTGAAACTTTAAAACTTAATAATTTTGTTTCGCATCACGAAATATACGAATAAATAAATAAATAAGGTGAAAAAAATATGCTTACCAGGACTATTGAAATCTTCCACATTTTAAACTAAAAAAAATAATAAATGAGAATGAAATTTTCGAATCTTAAAGATCGAACTAAAATGTTTGATTTCGTTTGAAGTGGTGTCTATTTATTCATTATAATCTGATATGACAAGGCATGTTTTTTACTATGGCCGGATTTCGGGAAAGGTTACACACGTGGCTAACTGAGTTTTGTTGTATAATCCATTTATTCTAGAAAAATATGACCATTACAACTATATTGGTGTAAGAAATGCAGATAATATTCGATTTTCTTCCAGTGAAATATTTTCTTATTTACTAATATGTTCTAATCTGTTAACGGGCTTAGGTTGTATAACCGAAGTTGTATAACAATAATTTGAGAATTCTACGAAAGCAAGAGAATTTAGTAAATTGTTGTAAATAGAATACATAGATGTGGAAGAAAAGTGCATATTGAATTTTTAAAAGGCAAATTATTCGTAAAAGGGGAATGTTACTCGTAACTTTCCTTTTGAATTTTTCTTAATTACATTTTCTGAAAACCTATAGAAATTAAAATAATAAGTAACATGATTTTTCCTCTGCTTTACGGATTACTTACGCTAAACATTCTGAAGTAAAAAAAAACTCTCTCTCTCTCTCTCTCTCTCTCTCTCTCTCTATCTCTCTCTATCTATCTCTCTCTCTCTACCTATCTCTATC
>NC_092207.1:73657815-73660424 GCF_043381705.1 Parasteatoda tepidariorum | reverse complement strand
TGATACCTTTTTTAGAACTTTCAAACACCATAAGTTCAAGAAAAAATATTTTACAATAAGTACTAAATATATATATGCTGTAAAAACACAATTACTTTGAATTATTATTAGTCAGAGAGGTTTATTTATAATTATTACTTTTATTTATATGAATAACAAAAAACATTTTTATAATAAATGTATTTGTTAGTGAAAAAAAGAATAAAGAAGTAAAATAAATATTCAGCTTTGAATATTTTTTTATGGAATGTTATCTCAACATGTCTAACATCAAAAAAAGAAAACATGGTATAAAATTAAGTAATTAATATAAAAAACATATTATTCTAGTTCTTAAAAATTTAGCCATTTTTTCGAAAATATAGAAAAAATAAGAAACAGTCAAAATTATTATAAGTCAACTTGTTAAGTCTGTATATATATATATATACGCATTGTTACCTTTCTACGCATAATTAGAATCTACACATGCCTGAAACATGTATATATTAGTCTATTAATGAAGTTTAAATCATCGAATTTCGAGATTTTTACGAACAATATTAATTGAAATTTGTTTGAACGAACATATAAAACTTTCATTTCAACTCGATTATTTAAAAATTCGCACTTGCATGTCCAATGGGATGCTCTATATTAGTGGTTGGAAAAACTTTATTATTTTTGTAGTTTATGCTACTTACAACTACTTTGTTACAAATGTAGTTAACTACAACTGCAAAAACTTTTTTTTAAATACAGTGACTACAAACTACCTTCGAAATGTAGTCACTACTTTAAGGAACTGAATTTAAAATAGTGAAACTTTGGCTTGGACCAAAGTTAAAAAATTTGGACCAAGCCTAAAAGCAAATTTTCAAAATTAAGAATTTTTTGTTAATAGATTGGCAGCATGAATGCTGAAATTATTGCAGTTTTGTTGGAGTAAATTTTATAAATAGGGTTTGCATCCATTTTTTAAATAATTTTTCGCTTGATAACTTAAACCAGGAAAAAAAAATTCATGTTTTCATGAAAATTGTTCAATCTGAAGAAAAGTTTAAGAAATCTCATATGAATTGAAATCACACGAAGAATATGCTATTTTTCTTATGATTTAAAGAAACAAAAGTATTTAGAAATTATTTCTTTTCCTCTTTTCTTTTTTTTTTTACTCAAAACAAATTTTAACATATAATGTTGCCACGTTTAGAAGTACTTTACTATCCATTTTACTTAGTTAAAAAGTGACACCTACTTTTCCATTGACGCAAATACGAATATTGTACATAAGAGATGTAAAACGTAAATGAGGACCACTTCTCTCATTGGTTCTGCGTTGATATCACTGTGATGAAGTTTAAGATCTGGTAGCTTCAAAAATCGGGCTAAGTTGGATACTTGGTATTTCTGATTTTGTGAAATTTTCAGGATATGTTGTTTATGTAAAGCCATAAGACACACGTAGTTTTAATTAGGTAACTGTATATGTTATACGCAAATCTTTTTTTTAAACCGTTGGTAAACTAAAGTGCTTCTATTGATCGCTTGAAATATACATTGGAATCAACACCTTTTGACCTGAGCCAAAATTGTTTTGGGGGGCACACTATTTCTACATGAATTTTTTTCTTTTTTACACCCTAAAAAGGCAAGAAAAAATCGTGAACATGGAATTTTCTCTTTGTGACATACTTTAAAATTGACATACTCTTTCTGACATACTCAGATAAATCTGAGCCATTTATTCATATAAAACGATTTTTACATAAATATAATATTATTATAATGTCTCTCTAACATGCATTTATAGAGATTTCGCACTATAAGATTATATTTTAGTATAAAAAACAAAAATAAGAAAATTTAATGGAAGTTCCTAAATTGAAAAAATCGGGAAAAATTTAAAATTGGTATTTTGTCATTTAAAGCATGTCACAAAGAAAAAATTTTATGTTTTAATATTTTTTCTTGCTTTCTGAGGGTGTAAAAAAGAAAAAAATTCATGTAGAAATAGCATGCCCCCCCCCCCCAAAAAAAACATTACATTTTTGTTTGGCCGCCTAATTTGCGTTTATTTGTAGAATTGCTCATATCGTAGCTTTGAAACTAACCGTAGTAAATCGAAAAATGAGATATTTGGGTCAGTTTATGTAAAAAAAAAATCACCCTATTAGAGAAACAAAGTGTTATCTTCATAGTTCCATAAAATTAATTTAAGGCCTGGTTTCTTAGCCTGTCGTCCTAAACGTCGGCGTCAGCTGGAAATCAGCGCTAACCTCTGATTGGTTTATTTGTGAGTTTGATAGTATACGTCATCGAACGCTTATCTTGAACTTCAATTGCCGTCCAACTCAACTGCAGTTGGATTACAGCGTGACGTTAACCACAGAAGCAATGGCGGACAACATCCTGTTGCACATTGAAATCAGCCAAGATTTTGATTTTGACATTAAACATAGCTTCTTCATTAAACATAGCACTCTTCATTTAGCTCAGCTATAATGTGTTTTTTCTTGAACAAAGTCATTATTTGTTCTCTAAAACACTGGTCGACAATAACAAAATCAATACAAATTCAAAATAAATATTTGTTTACGTTATTAACGCATGCGCAATGAGAGATAATG
>NC_092207.1:73625382-73657495 GCF_043381705.1 Parasteatoda tepidariorum | reverse complement strand
GAACTTTGATTAAATTTTTTTATTTTTGTTTTTTATACTAAAATATAATCTTATAGTATGAAATCTCTATAAATACATATTAGAGAGACATTATAATAATATTATATTTATGTAAAAATCGTTTTATCTGAATAAACGGCTCAGATTTATCTGAGTATGTCAGAAAGAGTATGTCACATTTAAAGTATGTCACAAAGAAAAAATTTCATGTTCACGATTTTTTCTTGCCTTTTTAGAGTGTAAAAAAGAAGAAAATTCATGTAGAAATAGTGCGCCCCCCAAAATTCTTTAAATTTTTTTTGGCCGCCTAATTGGCGTTTACTTGTAGAATTGCTCATATAGGGCCTAAACTATATATTTTAAATAATGTACAGCCTTCTCATAACTATTTCTGCATTTAGATATTCAGGTAAGGGCCTCAAAGTTTAGACCCATATTACGTGAAAGTGGAATCAATTACCATGGATCTGTGATGGATTTTGTTTCTGCTATATTTGTGTCTTATTTTACAGCAATTTTATGCTTGTACAGTTTTGGAGAAGACAATTAATGATATTGAAATTATGCAAATATTCAGTATATTGCTATTTTAAGGTCTATTTTAAAGTCACGCCAAATGTATGTCAATATCATATTTATTGATTTTTTTTTGGAACTATTCCTTACTATGTATTCACAGAAGTATATGCCTTTAGTTATAAATCGCTATGTATTTTGGTTATTAATTACTAAATAAAAGTAACCAGGAAAATGACAGATTCGTGAGACAAACAATTTATTGACAGAAAAAATTATTTTCAACAAAGAGTTTTTGTAAATAATACCCTCTACGCATATTCTAGAAATGCTTACAACGGTTGAGATAAAAAAAATTAGATATTGAAAAATTTAGGGGAAGTTTTGAAGCTAGTTATTATTGGAAATATTGTTTGTGACTTAGAAGGAAAATGACATTTTGAAATTCAATTGAATTTTTTAAATATGCAACGCAGTTAATACTAATGCAAAGTCATTTTAAAATGTTAACAGCAATGCTATTTGTTAAAAAAAATTCTTTTAGTAGTAAAGTATTAGCTCTTGAAGCAAGAGACTGTAAATTGTCATATTTCGTGAGAATCACCCATAAATATATATAGGAAGAGCGTAAACTAATAGTAGGAAATTCTTAAAATTCACCATTTTATTCTTCAGAGTTTTATTCAGAAAAAAAAAAGTTTTAACAACGGACTCGATGAGCAACTCAAATATCAGTTAAAGATCAACATTTAGGAAATTTTAATGATACTCTTGCATTAAAAAAAAACAAGTAGGATCATTTGATCCTGCTTGTTTTAATAATTAATATTAAAAATATTAATTATAATAATTAATATTTTTGTAATAATATTAATTAATATATAATTAATATAATTAATATTTTATATTAATATAATTTTTATAATTAATATAATAATATTTTATGTATAATATTTTATAGTTAATATTCCTTCCTACCTATTTTTATTTAATATTTGAAATTGAGTTCATGACTTCTTTAATCAAATGTTTTAAAGTGGGTAAAAATACATTAGATCGAAAATCTTTCCATTATTCAAACCGATTATTTTAAAAACTGCATTGGCATTAGTAGGAAATGATCTGAAAAACAAATAAAAAATATCAGGACAAAGAGCTAGAAAAATGAAGGAAGACTACAAAATATATTTTTTTATCAGGAAACTTCGAAATTTTAGGATAGCTACAGACTCTGATATTATTAATCTTAAAGCTCTATAATATTAAAATAAATGAAGAAAAAAAAGTAGTTTATAATTTATTTATTATTAAAGTATTAGTGCAAAAACTTACTTTTACAGTTTTATATGCAGCCCATGCCACTTTGCTACTTTCTTATCATTATTTTCAAGAATTTATAGTAATTATTAGTATAAAATTCAAATATGTAAATATTTATGTACGTACAATATAAATAAAATATATATTCAATCTGTTGCCTTAAATATATCAAAATTTGTGTTGATTCACTGGATAAAAAACAAGAAATATATAGATTTCATAAAACTCAATACATATATTGTAAATTGTATGAAGGTTAATAATGATATTCAATACATAATATTGAAGCGTAGCATTTTTATATTACAGGTAAGCAAGTGGGGAAATTACTCTTCATCAATCAATCATAAATTTGTTTTACTTGTCCGAGTAAATTCTATTATTTCTACAATAATAACAGTTAAATACTATGAGATGCTTTAGAGTGGCGTAGTTAATTTCAATCAAGGGTTTGAAACATTATTTGTCATATTATTTTAACCCCCTTCCCCCCAAAAAGCATGTTTAAATTGAAAAAGCCTGGTTTAAACCAATCAAACCCTGTTTTTTCGGGGGTTTTTTCAACTCTGATTTAAGAACCTTCGACTACTCTTCCTGACCTTAATAATGATTCTTCAGAAATTCTTTAACAATGATTGCTTCTGATTTGCAAATCTTTTCTATTAGATTTTAGTTTTATTTTTCGAAAAAGCGTTTCTGTCACATTTTTAATTTGACCTGCTTATTTAATTTTGTATTATGATAAATTCAACTATAAACAGAGAATAGAAAAAAATCTACAACAACGATTTTAATTTTTTATTCTTCTATTACTGTAAAAGTATTAACATTTCAGTTCAACCATATAAATTTAAATTTCATTCATCATTAAAATAAAGTTAAAAACAAGAGAAATTGCACGAAATTGAAATGTCTGAAATAGAACGTAATTTACTTTCCAAATCTCACTTTTGTCTTCCTTAAAACATTTGTTTTCATTATCCTTAAAGAATTAACAGCGAACTAAAAATTAAACCGAACTTCACAAACTCAGTTAAAGAAATAATAGAAGGAAAAAAAAGTTAATCAATTTAACTAGTAGTTAAGCTTCATATCGTAGCTAGACGCAGAAACAATTAAGGGGATGGGCGAGGATATTATTATTTTGCCTCGCTTAAAAATAAAAAGAAATAAAAAATAAAAACGCCTTTTTTATCTCATCTAGTATTAAAGTAGTAATTATTGTCATATTTTCGTTTATTTCTTAAGGATTTAATCAAGGATAAATATATAAAGATTTTCCACTCTAATTTTAGAGCGTATAAGAAGTTGACGCGTTTTTTTTTCTTTCAATGCGCAGCAAAATGGCGGCATTAGCCTAACTAAACGGTTTTAGCACCATGCTACGGCAGAAAGCTTAACTACTAGTTAGATTGAAGAGTAAATCGTTTTCTTTTGGTATTTTCAATGGAATTTATGAAGCTTTTTAGAACTGTTTGGTTATTTTTTTATTTTATTTTAATTCTACGAAAGGCTTAGATGTCAATTTTTTTTCAATGTGTAACAATACATACGCGTAACAATACAATGATACATTACAAACATTAAAAAATTTATGTCACTACCTACGGGGCCCTTTTTTTTTCAAATAAATAAAATTTTAATGGAACATAGATATTTTAATTAGGGGTATAAGCCTAGAAATTTAAATTCAGTTTCAATGAAATGGGCTGCCCAATACCATTTGATCCACGGACCGGTACCGGTCCTCGGACCGGGGGTTGAGGAACACTGCTCTAGAAGACAGGTTTGTCCCAGTTCTTTTGCCAATAAAAAATTATTTATAAACCTTAGTTTTTATTTGACAAAGTTAATAATTTAAGTAAAAAATATTTGTGTAAACAGAGGGCAAATATTATAAACTACTCCTTCCCCCCAAAAAGCATGTTTAAATTGAAAAAGCCTGGTTTAAACCAATCAAACCCTGTTTTTTCGGGGGTTTTTTCAACTCTGATTTAAGAACCTTCGACTACTCTTCCTGACCTTAATAATGATTCTTCAGAAATTCTTTAACAATGATTGCTTCTGATTTGCAAATCTTTTCTATTAGATTTTAGTTTTATTTTTCGAAAAAGCGTTTCTGTCACATNTTAAAAACATTAAAAAATTTATGTCACTACCTTCGGGGCCCTTTTTTTTAAATAAATAAAATTTTAATGGAACATTATTTTTAATTAGGGGTATAAACCTAGAAATTTAAATTCAGTTTCAATGAAATGGGCGGCCCAATACCATTTGATCCACGGAACGGTATCGGTCCGCGGTGCGAGGGTTGGGGAACACTGCTCTAGAAGACAGGTTTGTCCCAGTTCTTTTGCCAATAAAAAATAATTTATAAAGCATAGTTTTTAATTTGACAAAGTTTATAATTTAAGTAAAAAATATTTGTGTAAACAGAGGGCAAATATTATAAACTACTAGGTAATTTCAACTTTGAAATTTTATTATGTTGAAAAATATATAAATAAAAAGCTGTGCATACCTCCCATGTTTTCCCTAACCACAACCATAAGTTGATTTAATAAAAACATTTGCTTACCTCCAAAGGTGATAAATTTATAAGTCTTCTTCATACAGATCTTAAATTTTTAGTAGCGTGATCCTTTTTTCCCCCGTTGACTACTTTTTAGCTTAATGCAGTAAATTAAACATTAACAAAAGGTTACAAAAATAGACATTTATTTAAAATTCACATGACAATTCACATCACAAGTCCACATACACAATTTCCATGGATGATTAATATTTAAAAATGTTTGAGGTAGTTCACATCTGTGTAAAAGTATTTTATGAACTCCCAAGTGCATCTCAGTCAGGTAATTTGTGAGGTAGGTGTTTCATACAAAATTAATCTTCTTTTAAGTGGTGATTTTCTTCATCCATATTTCATTACGTCTGTTCACAATAGTATCAGGTTTGTCGTATTTCACTTGATAGTACGTCGTTTTGTCTATCGTGGCGTCGTTTTTCAAACTTTCAGCCAACTTTTCTGATTCTTCAATCCACGTTTCTTCGTGCCATGCATAGCCGGTGAACTTCCTGCATAAATTATCAAAATCATTTATATTTTTGATTTATTTCTATATTATTACAAATTTTTTTTTCCTGTTTCATTTGAATTTTGTCTATGTTTAAGAAAAAAAATATTAAAAAAATAAATAAAATTAAGAAAAAGAACCCCGTAGCTATGCTGTTGGAATATATCCATTTAATTTACAATTTTCTGGCTATAATACAAAGTTTAAATACGTGTGAAATTTTAAAGTTTGAAATTTAAAACTCTATTTTTTTATACTTTAGACTTCCTAGAACTATAATAATATTTAATTTTACAATTTTATTACCGTCGTTAAACAGCCGACCAGATTTTCAGTTTACGGCTACCAATGTTCAACCCCGTAGCCTTGTAATTTTATATCCAATCCAGAAGACGAGGAAATTTCTGGATCAAGTATAAGAAATTTTCCTTCGTGGAGGACTTTTTAATGGAACTGACCAGCATTTGCATCACATGGAGAGGAAAACCACGAAGACCACATACGGTTAACCTGACGGCAAAAGGACTCTAACCCATGATCCGTTTACCACTGATGATATTTTTACGTCAGCACTGTGGTCGATGCGAGCCGGGTGCGGAATTCGAATAAACCAGCCTTTGCCGGGATTTGAACCCGGTTCACCTCATTGGGAGGTGGGTGCTCTATGCCCTAAGTCATCACGTATAATAATATAATAATACTAGTGGGCTGCGCCCCCTGCTTGCTAACGCTCGACAACCCCCGAAAATTGCTACGCAATCTTATATGGTTTGCTTTGAAAACCAAGAAGCTTCAATCGCTACTAACTTAGGTACATGCAAATGCACAAAATTCTAAGAATTCAAAACCATTCAAATCCATATAACAACTTTTTTTTTAAAAAAAATTGCATCTTTTTAGTAAATACTAAGTCATTAAGATAAATTTGAATTCAAATAAATGACAGTAATTCGTTAAACCTGTTCGAAGTGTGCTATAGTATAAAATCTTAGGATAAAATTTCTAAAACTGATATCTCTTTAAAAAGGTTAAAATTTTGGCTATAATTAAGTCTATTAAAAATTGAAATAAGTTAATTGCAATGGAAAAACCTGCATAAACAAATAAATTCCAGTAAAACAAATAAATTCGTGATATAAATCAAAAATCGTCAAATAAATTCATAATATATAAATTCGTGAAAAAAAGCGCTTTCGACAAAATACTAAAATAGAGATCTATCGACAAAGACTAATCACTTCTGCCTAGCTTATGCTCTCTCTGGTTATTTCAGTTTCCGTTTTTAAAAGAGCTATATGTTGAGCCATCTCAGCTAGATTTGGCATGTGGCATTTTTAGCGGAAATCATTGATCGATTTTCTAGCCTTGCCATTCGGGGAGTTGTAATGAGGCTTTTTTTTTGTCGCCGTGTAAGAGAAATATATATATAGATTGGTAAAATTTTCATTCAGGGTAGAGTGTCATGGTAAAATCTTGGGATGGGTAACAGCCAACAATTCGTAGTATTAGGGATATTTCGCAAATTTATTAGCTCCCGTGCCAAAGATTTTTAAGTAATTGCGCATGCGCTCTCTAAGTACGCATTCATCATTCTAGAGATAAGCGCATGCGTCAGTGAAAAAATATCAAACTTATATAAAATAAGAGATTTCGCAACAATTATTATGCTAGAAACGCTGATGTTGTGGGAATATCGTTTTAATTTTGACTACAAAATCAAAATAAACATTTACAATGGTAACAGACGATATCTTTGTTCAACCAATTGTGTAATATCACACGATTTTTTGCAAGGAAAAATAAAAGTAACTGTTTGTAAATTTCAGAGTTCTCAAGCATTTTAATCAAAAACCAACAACATTCGAACAATACTTAAAACTGTTCTTTCAAGGGCTCCGATAGCGACGTGATGAATTAATGCTTTTCAGCGAATAATGTGCTATTTTTAAAACTATTGTTAATCTGTAATGGCTATTGGGTGAAAATTTAAGCTTCTATAACCAGAGTCACCTGTTCTAATTATGAAAATGGTACGAAACGTCAATCTGAAAAAAAAACTACATTTGTGGAAAAATGAAAAAATTTTGTGATTTAGTTTTTTAATATTTGAAAAGGTATTCTAAAGCAGCAATCAGCAATATCACTGTTTATAAAAATTTTCAAAAATTAAGAATTGTTTATTGATTTTGAACTAAATATATATATAGCTTGAAATTATAGCTTCTATTTGAAGTTTAAGGTGCTGAAACTGTTGTTTATTTTCGTTGGCGAAAAAGAAGAAGCGTTGGAGAATCTAGATGGAAAAATCTCGCTATCTTAGTGAGGTTTCTCAAGAAATTTTTTATAATTATTTCAACAATTCATGTGTTTTAAAGTACCTAACATTTTTTTTCAACAAAATGGTTGGTATAATTTAAAATTTAAGCTTAATTCGAATTTAAAGCTTGCAAACTCAGGTTTTTTATTTCAATTTTTTTTTTTTTTTGGCAAAGAGCTACTAAGAACATCCTTAAGGACGTATGCACCTCACGCAGTACAACCACTCTCGAATTTTCTGCCATTTAACTTTATAAGTTAAACCTGTCCAACCCACAAATAATTAAGTAATTTTATAAAATATGTATAATTACCTGACCGCGTACACTGTTGGTTCATCATATATAAAGGTAATGCCTTCCTCAGTCGGCAATGGAGGGGCGGCAGCATACTTGTTGGGAACCTTGAAGTCCATCTGGTAAACAGTGCTCTGTTCTTTGTAAGTTGCGTGCATTCTTACCGGGATAGTCATGTTTATTTTCAATTCTATAGCATAAACATATAACGTTTGTGTAAGTTTCACAAAATGATACTTAACAATCTCAGATTTACACAAATGCCGATAACTTTACGGTATTTAATTTTTACTTACTTAGATTATTTTTTCCATTGATATAGCCAGCCAACTTTGTAAAAGCTCTTGATGCAGCTATTTTAAAATAACTGTGCTCTGCTGTTGTGGATACCCAGGTAATAGCTGAATATTTTCGAATTTCATAATCCTGGTGTGGAATAGAAATGTATATTAATTTTGCAGATCAGAAACTTTAAAAACAAAGTCTCGAAATAACTTAAGTAGACTAAAAAATAAAAAAAAATTGTGTCAGAAAAGATGCGCTAAAAGGATGTCCCAAAATTCACTCGAGATTTAAATGTACGCTATTCGGGTAATAGAATAGGTAAAAAAAAATTAATAAATCGGGGTAGCTAACAGTTTAGAGTTATTAAAACTGAAGATACCCTCGATAAGCTACCGTAATCGTAAATTTTGTGTAAATTTGGCGAATAAAATTGTGCTTTGACGAAAGTATAGGCGAATGATTTTTTGCTCTGGAGAGGAAAATATAGATTTAACTCGCTCCTCAAAATTACGTCAAAAGGAATTTTTCTAAACAAATCAGTATTTTTTATTCGATGACAGTAATTTTGGGTGGAAGCGCCGCAGATCCAATTAGAATTGGGCCCAAATAATACTCGTATAAGCCTCAAACAAACTATCGTAAAATAGATTTCGATGGGAAAAAATTAATTATAAAAAATTGTTAAGATATGTATTTTGCGAAGCCTTCGAAAATTGGCTACTACTTTTGATATCTGACTAATTTACTGGTTAATAATCTTAGCACGGGCCCGGGTACAGTATCAACGAAATAGTGCAATTTTTATGCTAATTGGTCCTTGAAAATTTCGAAAAAGGAGTACACACATGCCAGCAAACCATTGGCCAGATATGCTATTTCATTCGTAAACCTATGTATATTTTATGAAGCAATTGAAAATTCGAAATTTTTAATGAAAAATTCGTGTTTTGTATCAAAATTACTAGAGTGAATTTTAGGATACTCTGTAAAAAATTAAGATTTATTACTTACAGGGTGTTTGGCCAGTATGGAATAATTGGGACATTCACGATTTCTGTAAGTACATCCTTCAACAAGAAAAACCACCAAAGAAAGCTGCAAAAAGACACAATATGAATACTTATTACTAAACAGTAATTGCTAGTTTTCGTGCCCGAACCAAACTATCACTTTTCATTAAAAAAATTTATCAATCAAAAATGTGAATAATTATCAGAATATTACATACAGATAGAGTTAACAGAACGTTATCAGGAGGTGAATAATATTTAATTATCCACAGTATCCGCAACTAAATATTGTTAAGTCATTTGTTCATTAAATAGCATAAATGATAAATCGATACTTATATGGCTACAAATCCAAGGGGTTTTTAGATTTCTGCAATATATAAAAATGTGGTTGTTTATAACAATGAAGGTAAACAAAATTTGTTTCACTTTGTCAGCACTTGAAAACTTTACAGCACAATTATTTGGTCTAATATATTTGTTTAAATTTCGGCGATTTCCATATCATGATCTGTGGCAGGATAATTGCCAAGTCTTGGCAGCTTTCGGGGAGCAGTCGGCGAGAAGCCAAAATAATAATAATAATAATATTAATAATAATAAAAAGAAGAAGAAAATCACAGAAAAGGACCAACTCGAAGGCCTCAGGGCAAATCTCCTACATGTTTTTTTTTTTATTTTTTCTCTTTTTTTGAAATTTTTTTTCCTGCTTAATCCGCAATTGTTATCGTGATCCGACGCCAACTACGACCGCCAAGGTGCCAAAGAGATTTTAAACTTGCAAAGGATTTTTTTAAAACAAAACATGCAAATATTTGCTCGGGTAGGCTACGAGTTATACCTTTCTAGTTGGTCCTATTCTGTAATGTTCTTTTCAGCGTAACTACCATTACAATTATTCAATTTCCATTCACTATATAAAATATAGTAACCAGTGCCGGATTACCCATCAGACCATGGCCTGTGGCCTCCAATGGTTAGGGACCCCCTTAAAATGGATTTTTTGAAAATGAATTTAAAAAAATTAAGAAAAACAATGATTTTTTTAAACAAAAATCAATTTCAAATATATATTAAAATTTTTTCAAAATGTTATGATTATTTTTTAGTTCTAATTTAGCAAAATAAAGTAAGATTTAATTTATTATTATTTATTTTTATATTAAATATGCCTTCTTAAATGAAAAGACCTATAAATACTTTTATATTTGAATAAATAAAAAATATACGAGAAAACAACTTAAGCGAAGGGCCCCAAAAATTTGAATGGCCTTGGGCCCCGCGTACGCTTAATCCGGCCTTGATGGTAACTCGATTATAACTGGAGGTACTTATAGGTAGATGACAGTTGACATTGTCGGTAGACTACACCCTACAATGTCAAACCTCACATCGAATCGCGTTACATTTGCTACTAGTAAAAAACATTCAATCGACCGTTTAAGAGAGAGAGAGAGAGAGAAGTTGGCAAGAAATTGGCATTTATATATTAACCTTCAATTATTTATTTATTATGTAGTTAGATTATTTACTCGCTGCAGTATTTTTACACTAAAGTGTTAGTTCAATAGTTTTTTTCCTTGCTTTATTTTTATTAGTAACAATGTATCAAATAATTGATTTTATATGACTTGTCCTTTCTAGCATTACAACACAGTAAACAAAACACCTTTTTAATTTTTTCTTTAAAAAAGGGATTGAAATTTTTTTCCATAGAATTTGAAAATATTGAATCTCTTTGACAACTATAAAATTGCCTTGTTCTTATTATGAAATAAAAAATTCATAAAATAAAAAATTTGCCGCGCATATTTACGTCAAAAAAAGGTTAAAAATCAAAATGTAAAAAAATTCTGCTTGTGTCTGATTCGAAAAAGGTGGTAAACGCTACAATTTCAATATACATATTAATTCACAATTAATTACAGAGAGAGGGCAGTGATCTGATTAAGAAAAAAAAAACTGGCCTTAAACGAAAACTATTTTTTGATCATAACTATTCCTTGATATAGATAGATAACAGAATCATAAAGACAACATTTTATGTTGACTTTTTTCTTACGTAATGAATAGTCTGAACTTATATCATTTCATCATCGTGAATTGCTGCGAAAAATATACGTTTTCATTTTTTAAAATTTTGACAGTAAAATTTATTTTTGACAAAAATTGTCTTCCCTTGTGACAATATAAAATTAAAGAATGTAAATATATAATTGGAGTATTTAAAATTCTATTTTCCACTTCTAAGAACCTGTATTTCAATTTCGCTTTCTTTTGGAACTTTAGAGACTTAAATTAAAAAATGTTTTTCGCTGTGAGAAATTACAAGGCTTTTCTAAAAAAATATTCACATAATGAAAAACAAAACCAAAATAAAGTTTGCGTATATTTGCACCTAAAAATATTAAAAATATAAAAAATTTAAAAATATTCTCCGTATTTTATTCCGAGTACTTGGACTGTGTCTATGTATCTTGTAACAATTCAAGAAAAAAAAAAGTTACTTAGATTAATTTGGAAATTAATAGAAAACGTTAGTTTTGAAAGTTAATTTGAAATTACAAAGATTAATTGCTAAAAGATCTTAATTTGCAAACAATCGTAAATTGCTAATATACAACCATTTCTTGCAAAACTCGAAGCCGTGTTTATTAGTTTTGTAAATGAACAATGCATTTCCAATGTTGATAAATTGATTTAATCCATAACTAATATAAAAGACGAATTCCAGATAAATAACTTCAAAAGTCTTGAACCAGCAATCAATTTAAATATTATAGTTGTTTGCTATTTTAGCAATAAATAGCAGAAATTTTATCATAATATAAGAAAACTGGCTACAGAAATCGGCGCAAATTCACAATAACTTACAATATCTTAAAAAAAAATACAACCGAAGTAACAGTGCTTAATTGTTTAGCGTCTAGCATGTAATACACGATAAGGTTACTTTTAATTCTATACATTTTCTTCCATCTTCCCTAAAATAATATTTAATTTCGAATTCCTTTTATCCTCACAGAGCAAACTTTTCTGTCTTTAACTTATATCGGTTAAAATGCATTTTCAATTTTAATAAAAATTCTTACGTCCGAATTTAAAAAATTGACATATTTTTGTAACATGTGAAAATAAATACATACTCATTTATTAATATATCGCGATGATAGTTTGCAAGATATCGTCAATATAATCCTTTTTTACCGATATGCTAGATTTAAAAAAAAATATTTTTTCTTCTATCAATGTTCAACTTCATAGCCTTGTAATTTTGAACACAACCTAGAACACCAAGTGACTCCTGGATCAAGCTTTGGGAGAAACTACCTTTCGTGGAGGATTTTTTGATGGAACTAAGCTGCATTTGCGTCAAATGGAGAGTAAAACTACGAAAACCTCCATCTACCACTAGAGATATTTTACGTCCGCACTCTCGTCGGCTCGAGCCGTGTGCGACCAGCCATAGCTGAAATTCGAATCTGAGTCACTTCGTTGGGAGGCAAGCGCTCTCTCGCTATCATAGCAACGAACATGTAAGAACTTACAAAGAGTATTTTACTTGATTCCTAAAAATTTAAATTATCTAGATCTGTATACATTAATCACCCCCTCGAAAAGCGCCGCGAAATTTCAAAATTTCCTTAAAAAGGACCCAGAGGTGGAGAATTTAAGAATCTCCATTTTAAATAAAATAAAGCAATTTAATTGGGAAAATAAATTTGTAAACACAATTGAAAATAAGTCGATTAAAAAGTCCTCATATTCACTCTGCAATTTTTTTTCATATTTAAGCTCGACTCGACTTGTAAAATATTTATTTTACCAAAAAATAATCCAATCACTAGTAATTAAACAAATAAAGCTAAATTTTAGAAACTTAATTATTTTGTTTTGCATCAAAAAATATACAAATAAATAGATAAATAAATAAACTAAAAATAATAAATAAATAAATAAGTTAAAAATAATGCTTACCAGGACTAATGAAATCTTCAACATTTTAAACTTAAAAAAATAAATAATGAGAACGAAATTTTCGAATCTTACAGATCGAACTAAAATGTTCGATTTCGTTCGAAGTGGTGACTATTTATTCATTACAATCTGATATGACTAGGCATGTTTTTCACAATGGCCGAATTTCGGGAAAGGTTACACACGTGGCTAACTGAGTTTTGTTGTATAATACATTTATTCTAGAAAAAATGTAACAAACGTAAACATCTAGTGATGACCATTACAACGATATTGGTGTAAGAAATGTAGATAATGTTCGATTTTCTTCCAGTGAAATATTTTCTTATTTACTTATATGTTCTAATCTGATAACGGGCTTAAGTTATATAACGAGGTTTTATAACAAAGTTTTGTAACAATAATTTGAGAATTCTAAGAAAATAAGAGAATTAAGTAAATTGTAATAAATAGAATGCATGGATGTTGTAGAAAAGTGCATATTGAATTTTTCAAATGCAAATTATTCGTTGAAGGGTAACATCACTCTTAACATTTCTTTTGAATTCTTTATTACATTCCTTTATTACATTTTCTGAAAACCTATAAGATGTAATATAATAAGAATTTAGGTTCTATCGTTGATTAGAGCCTCTTTCCTCTATAAGTCTAAGGTCATCACTCCAAGCCTTGCAGTGGGGAAAGAATCAAAACAACATAAAAGGAACGGGATATTTCTTGGGATAATACATAATTGCCAGATAACTTTTAAAAATAGCAAACGACAAAATAAAAAAAAGTATAATTTTCCCTACTTAAGTAAAATAAAGCCCACGAAGGGGCAAGGCTCAACTGCTCCTCCCAGTTTTCTTGATCTTTTTACGCATAATTATAACATAAACATGCCTGAAACATGTATATATTAGTCTATGAATGAAGTTTAAACCATCGAATTTTGCGATTTTTAAGAACAATATTAATTAAAATGAAAAGTTGTTTGATCGAACATACAGAACTTTCATTTGTCAATTCGATTATTTTAAAATTCGCTTTTGCATGCCGAAGAAAATAGGATACTCTGAACCAGTGGTCGGAAAAACTTCATTATTTTTGTAGATTACTTTACCTACAACTACTTTGTTACAAATGTAGTTAACTAGAACTACTTTTTTTTTTTAAATACAGTGACTACAGACTGCTTTCGAAATGTAGCCACTACTTCAAGGAACCGAAATTTGCTGGAGGAATTAATTTGCACCTACGTTCAAAATGGTTTTGAATAAAAAATTGGCTTACATGAAGAATTATTTATAAATATTTATTCATGTTTACATGAGCCAGTTTGCTATTCTGAAACATTTTTTTCAAATTTGTTTATTTAATTCAACTTTATATGCCCTTCTCGACAGCTAATATTTAATTTAGGTAATGATAGAAAATTATTAAAAACTTGCAATTTCGTGAAATGTCTCTTTTATTTCTTCTAAGAAATAAGGTCAAATATATGTTCCTTTCCTTTGAAATAACACCAATACTTCACGAGTCTGGAAGTTTAAATGAAATGTGGAAGTGCGACCAAGTGATAAATTATATATTTTTCGTAATGGTTAGCTTAAATATTAGTTATACGTGTCTCTAAATACTCAATTATTGCTAATTCACAGTCATTGGGGCATTTTAAATTGCATTCGATAACAGGCCCGCAAAGATTTGTACCCATCAAATTCGAAAAATTAGTTGTGTTAGAAACCTGTTTCTTTACTGAGCTAACTTTAAAAGTAGTTGCCAGGAATTGCTACAAACTACAGTTTTTTTTTATCGCACTGCTCACTACACTACTTTTTTTAAAAAGTAGCACACTACACTTCGTCTTTTTCTTCTTTGTCAGCGCAACAGCCCCTTGCAGGCCTTGGCTGCCTCAACAGCTGACAAACACCAGCGCCTCCTATCCATGGCAACTCCCTTCCAATTTCTAATCTTCAGGGTTTTCAAATCATTTTCGAGTTCGTTGAGTCATCTAGTAGGGGGTCTGCCTCTGGGACGTGACCCCTCGGTCTACACTGCAAACTACATTAAATTTAAATTTATTAAAACTTAGATAATGGTTGCGCGCGAAACATATAAAAAAAATATATAGTTGTGTGACTTCATATGAATTAAAAGCAGTTCACACTTTCATATGAATTAAAAGCAATTAAAATAATTGGCAAATCAGAAACCAATATTTTCTCTCATGCTCTCCTCTTTTAATTATGTGAAAAAAATGAATATTTTTTTAAGCAGAAAAGAAAGTGCATTTGAAAAAGAACGAAAAAATCAATCCAAATAATCGAAATCTATCTATATTATATAAAACGCTAATACGTACGTATGTATCAATAAAACCGATGATATTTTTTTTCTCGCGTAGGCAACAGTTTTTATTTTTAATTGATAGGATTCGGCGCGCAAGAGCACGTAGAGATCATCATATGGCTAATCTATATTATATAAAACGTTAATATGTTTTAATTGATAGGCTTCGGCGCGCAAGAGCACGTAGTGAGCATCATATGGCTAATCCATGTTATATAAAACGCTAATACGTTTTAATTGAAAGGCTTCGGTGCGCAAGAGCACGTAGTGAGCATATCATATGTCTAATCGGGTGAATTCTCACCGAATTATCTTCATCGAAGCCGATGCTTTACATCCGGCGTTCAGTATTATTTCATATTGCTTTACAACGCATGGTTTTAGCCCTCTGGTGGTAAAGACTTTAAAACAAAACTTACAAAAGTTACCTATCTCAACAACTGAAATTTAGAATAGTGTGATTAAGAAAAATATGTGAACTGTTTGCAATTTCAAATTAATATTGAAATGCACAGATTTAGAATTTTCTACAGTTAAAGTTTTCGGAACTTCAGTGTTCAAAAATGTATACAAAAAAAAAGCTAGACGTTAAGAACGTAGCCAATGCGCGAGCAAAGCGAGCATCGTTCTGTTACAACCCCCGCCAACCCCCGAACTGCGAAAGCAGTTCCGGGGGTTGGCGAGCGCCTAGTTAATAATAAGAAAAACAGAAAAAACTTTTCCATGATCACGTGAAACAAACTTTTTTTTTCTTCTAAAAAATTTTCTTTTTAAGGATATGTTACGATAATCATCTAAAGTAAACATCACAAAAGGATGAAAATAATGATTAATCGATTCCATAAATAATATTTATTTCAGATAATAAATGCATTTATAAAAATTTATTTACAGTTAACCATTTTAACTAAAGTAATGATGAATCAAACTGTGAAATTAAGATTAAACTGTGCATTTTTTGATGGGAAAAAAAACATATTTTAATTTAAAATATTTAACTGAAGATTTGATTTCAAGACTTCCAAATAAAAATTCTGATCCAGAAAACTTTCCCTTTACTATCATTAAATGTTTATTTTACTTCAAGGAATTTTTAAGCCTTTGCGGATCAAAGATAGTTAGTAAGACTTATTTGGAATTTTTCATCACAGATCAATAAAATTCAAGCATGTTTCTGGATTGTTTTCACCCCATCAAAATAACAACATGGTCAAATGAAGTGAACTGCATCAAATTTGGAATTTTTCATAATAGCTATGAGTACACACCATTCAAATATATTTCTGAATAGCTCCCTTTTCCCTCCAATCCAAATAGCGGCATGTTTAAACGATGGTTAATAATGAATACAACATGCATCATATTTGGATTTTCATTACAAATAATATTCAGGAATGTTCCTGGATATAGTTCTGTTGTTCAGCCAAAATGCGACATGCACTAAAAATGGTCAATTATCAGGCAATTTACATCGTATTAGGATTCCACATGACGATTGATAGATAGTAGTTAATATTCAACCTCTGGATAGTTTTCACGCCATTAAAATAATAACGTGTTAAAATGAAGCAATCTGCTTCAAATTTACATTTTTCGTAACTGCTATAAGTAGATATCATTCAAATAAGTTTCTGAATTAAAGTTTCTGAATCTAAGTTCTCCTCTCCGTATTATACTTAACCACACAAGTTTTTAACATATAAGCATTTCATTACATAGCAGAAAATTGTATTTCAGGTTCAAAATATATTAAATTTCCTTAAGAAAAACAATTCGTTTTTCTTAAAAAGAAAAAGAAAATAACTGACATTTTCCAGAAAAAAAATATCGTACGAAGATTTCAAAAGAAGCATTTTTACAAAAAAAATTATTTATAAAAAATTTGCTTATTTTAACATTTTATATTAAATATTATTTTCTATGAAGCATGGCATGCAATACAAATCTTTTAATTATAAAATGGAAGGCACAGAAGTGATGATTAGTCCTTTTTTTTGGAGAAGCACACTGATTATACATTTATTAGTGATTTAATTGTTGAACTTAACTTTATAAACTTTCTATAAATTTTCATAAAGTAACCCGCATGTCCAATTCGTATACTTTATGGAGTTCACTTATCATTCTAGTCTTCCTCTGCTCTATCAAAAGATTGTTTAGGATAAACTAACCAGTGAAGAAACACTTAGCTTAGCTAGTCTTTAAAAAAATCATAAAAGTTTCAAAATTTGTAATTTTAGTTAAGGAACTAAGTCAACATATTTTTTATTAAATGCAAATTATGTAAAGAAATTTTTTAGGAGGTTTACATTATATTGTATTAAACTTTAGATGGTTCAAATGATGAGTAGTAAGATAACCAAGTGAAGGAACAGTTCTTACCAGTGAATAAACACTAAATTTTCCCAGTTAATGAACACTTAATTTTGAGAATTTTTGATGCTCTTTTGGAATTCATTGGCCATGGCATACCAATGTCTGAAAACAAGATTTTTCTTGGAATTATAACATATAACCACAGTTAACGTGGAAAATTGTACTTTGTTTTTCAGTCATGAAATGAAAAGTAAAGTGGGGTTAAATACATAATAAAAAAAAAATATTTTTCATTTTTTTTCTTCTCTCAGTTCGATAGCCTCAGTTCTAAATCATGAATGTTTATCATTGTGTAATTCGATGATGTTTTTATTACTATTATTATTTTATATTTTTTTTTCTACTTTTCCCCCCTTATTTTTTGAAGCTATTTTTTATCTTTCTTTTTGTGTATTTTTTTCTTCTCTTCGTCAAACCTTTTTGCTTTAACTTTTTTTTTTAGTTCTTTCAGTCTCTTTAAGTTCTCACCATTTTTCTGAAATTAATGTAAAAGGTAATTTATTTCTCTTTCTTTTGATTTGACCTTCCTTTTTATACCCCAATATTTGTATATGTATCTTCGAAATTTCTGATTTTCCAGTACCATTTCTAAAATTCCTCACTGGATAATATATGGGAGAAATGAATTTCGAAATTTGAGAAAAATTTATCTCTCATTTACTTAAATGTGGTGGGTCTTCAGCAGTACTTACCTTTTTCCGACTTTAATTACTTAAAGAACCAATCGTTCTTGCTACTTACAATGCCTCAAAATCAGTGTTCAGGATATATTCATTATCAATGTTAATTGTTTCAGCTTCAGTGCCAAAGTTTGACTTAACCAAATGTTCTTTTTGCAATAAATTCTTCCATATTGACATAAGCATAGGCTATTGAATATTTTGGAGATTAGACTCTTCAGTTAATGTTCCTTTAAAAATTTGCAACATATCTTAAGAGATTTCATTCTCAGTCTTCTGAAGAAATAGTGCGTCGTTACTCTCGAAGTATGTGTTTTGTTTTTGTTGATAAGCTTTCTTGCCCATTTGCGTCTAGCGTCTGTCTTGCGTTCATTTGTTAAAGTCAACGTTTTCAACATTAATTGGAAAAATACCACATTTCTTGACAGTATTTTAAATTTTAACCACATCAGTTGATGCCTCAAAAGCTTATTTAAAAATGGGTGTAAAATTCCCTTGACATAAGTTTTACAACTCTTTTGTTTTCAAAATTTAACGGAAGATTTCCATGAAGCTTTCAAAGCTCGAAATACGCATACATGACAAGGCTGGAGTACATTAGTAAAATTGGGTAGGAAGCTAAACCAGAGAATTAGCTTAGCCGAACAAAACTTGCTCAGTTTCAAATTGTTATGAGATTAATGCCCATCCAGAAGAATCAAAATAGAGAATTTGATAAGCATATTCATTTAGCCATGGGTCGAAGCATTTGCAATATGTTCGTAAAATGTTGCTTCGGTCATCGATTCACTTCATGAATCACTTTTTCCAATGAAATATATAGCAGGAACTGATTCTGCAATACCTCCAGGAATTCTTTTGTAGGGAAAAACTACCATTGGAGGTACTTTTTTTCCCCACTAGCTGAAATGTTGGCCAAAACTGTTGTTCTTTTCTTCCCCCTGGGAATTAGAGAATATAAATCCTTATAATTTTTTATTCTAAAGACTTTTCCCGTTTAAGGAAAGTATTCAAGATTCCTCTTACGTTCTTAAAACTACTCTCGAATATTTTTCGCCGCAAGGGAAGTTTTGCCTTTTGAAATTATCTTCGCATCGCGTTAAGTTATCAGTGGGTTTTGTCTTAAAAAAAGCTTCATCCATTTTTCACCTGGATGATAGTCTTAAAATGAATTTTTCCTACCCGTTTCCATCATAACGTTAAAGACAGCATTAGGATAATAGTTTAGCTAATTATTAGCATAAAAGCCAGTAGAGAAATGTTCTTTTCAAGTTTTTATTATTATGTTTATTTAGTTTTCTATTAGTAAACATAGTTTATTAAGCTGTTTAACGTATGTAACTAACTGCTACATTTATAAAGATAAATTATAAATAAATACTAATTATGTATTATATTTTTCATAAATTTAGTAATTAAATTACATTTTGAAATGAAATTATTTTAGGAATTATTCATATAACATTTAACAGAATTTTAGGTGTCCTCTATATCACAGAATTGATAATTATCTTAGAGCCATGTAAAATCATATTTCACACGTATTGTTCATTCACTGGGAAATTTATTTCCAATGAAGGAACATACCTCTTCTTCACTGGTGAGAAAATGTTTTCTGTATTTTTAACAGAATTTTGATATATAATATGACTATAGGTACGAGAAAATTAAAATTTTCTTTTATTTTCATTGACTTTGAAAACTCTCATCAAAGGAACATTTGTTCATTCATCGGTTTTTCATGAATCGTTTAATAATCCAGTTAATTAGCACCCCCTAATCTCAGTACTTGCTTATAATAATGATGCTTAAAATAAATAAAATGAAACTTCAATAACTTATTAACATTTGAACGTAATTTTAATTACATATTTTGAATTCTCTTTTTCACAGTGCGAAAAATTAAACTATTACATGCAATTAATTGCACTTTAAACGGATAACTACAAACACTGACCTTATAATTTTGTCAAAGAAACAAGGTGTTGAACAGATATTAACAAATTCAAAACTTTTCCCAGAGAAGACTACATGACCGCAGGTAACCCAATGCATTGTTAGATGACTTCCTATTGTTAAGTAGTAAACTACTGTTACCAATCAATCTAAGTAGAAACATTTTAAATCTTATTTTTAAAATATATCTATGAAATGTGCATTCACTGGGTGTGTTCCTTCACTGGTTGGTTTATTACATCAGGTATATATATTTTTTTCGTCAGAAAAATTTTATAGCGCCACCTGAAAAAAAGAGAAAAACAAACTAATATACATCCCAAAAGTTAAAAAAAAAAAAAAAAAAAAAAAAAAAAAAAAAAAAAACAGAAATGTTCTGCGAGAGATATTTTAAGTTGAATTTTAATTACTTTAAAGTTCCATTTAATTTGCTTGCAAAAGTTTTTTTTTAAATTTTTTTTTCAATTTCTGCGTCAGACTTTTTATTTTATTTATTTTTTATAACCATCGTTGAACAGTCGACCCAATTTTGAGTTTTCGACTATCAATGTTCAGCTCCGTAGCTTTGTAATTTTGAACTCAATCCAGAAGACTTGATCAAGTATGGGGTGAAATTTGCCTCCGTGCAGGACTTTTCGATGGAATTAACCCTAGTTTGTATTACATGGAGAGGAAAACCACGAAAACCTTCCATGGTTAGCCTGACGGCAAGGGGACTCTAGCGCATGATCCGTCGACTATTGAGGATATTTTGCGTCAGCATTGTGGTCGGTGGAAGCCGGGTGCATAATTCGAATCGATCAGCCATCGCTGGGATTCTAACCCGGTTTACCTCATTGAAAGACGAACACTCTATTCCGTGAACCACCTAAGTTGAATATCCAAAATAGCTGGAAGAAGTTTTGCCACAAACAGGTCTGTCGAAAGAACTGGCAAGGCCAGCGATCGCCCCAAGCACGAGATTGAAGGAAGCGCCGAGCGAGACCCAGATTTAATGTTCACTAAATTATTGATTTCCTCCTTTTTTAAAATGTTGTTTATTCGAAATATATATTTATAAGTTTTTATTTATTTTTATTCCATATCCTTTGATTTACTTTTTTTATGGTGAAAAATATTCTATGTAAGAGTTTCATTTAGGCTTCACGCCAATATTCCTTAAAAACTAATGCAAGAAAAAAACAGAGGGAAAAGTGACCTTCAAGTGACCATGTGGACTTATGTCTCCTTTTATTTAGTCTTAGATTCATTCTTGTCAATTTAGTGTGTTATGATAGTTTTATGAAAATAGGCAGAATTGAGGTAAATCTTAGACTAAAGACAGGCTACGACTGTTTAACAGAACATTTGTCAGAAATATACTGCAATTTGTCGCATCTGTAAAGTGGGCATCATGAATTTTGAACACCTTTTCCCAGATTTAGATATAGTCTCAGAGACTTTGTAAAATTTCTAAATTATATTGGAAATTTTGTGAACTTTTATAAATCGAAAACTACCTGTCCTTTTTTTTTCCTTGTTTGTTGTTTGTTAATCCTTTTCTAGTTTGTAATTATCTTGTTAGTATGTTTATGTTTATATTGTGTGTTGTTGTTGTCGTTTGACAAGTCAGAAAAGTTAAAGTACAAGGCAAATGGAACGGAAGCACAGCCCTGGCCACATCTCATAGAGGGTTCTCCATTGCCTCGAGAGGTATACCTGATTTGCATAAAGACAATATTTTTTCCTATAGCTTGTATTAGTTTAAAAATATTGATCTATATTACTTTATCTGGGCCATTTGCAACGCATATTGATTTAGTTATGAAGTTAACTCCAAATTACGAGACCTAGAGCATATATAAATTGTTCAATGGGTTAAAAGAAATTACCCTTAATTTTAATAATTTTCTCGATAATTTCAAATTTCTGATAAAAAATTGTAATTATTCAAATACTTTTAAATTGCATTCCATTCACAAAACAAGACAAATATGGAAACGGAATATTAACATAAAATTTTGATTAATTTCGCTTGCGACAGAGATAGTGTATGTTCAGGTTTGAATCAAGAGTCAATCATTGCATTGTTTATTAACTGAAAAATGTGGAAAAAGCATTAATTCAACATTCTGTGAAAAAAAAAAAATTCATTTAACTTAATTTCTCTACAAGTATCATTTTATATTTCCATAACTGTTTTTAATTTTTTCGATAACACTTTTAATTTAAATAATTTTTCCAAAAAAGTGATTTTCTTATAAAGTTTAACTATTCAAACTTTAAAACAATTTCGTTTAATAATTTATTAATTTAATAATTTAATTTTTAATAGTTTAATTTAAAACATTTTTGACATACCTCTTTAATTTCTTAACTTTAAGAAAAATTGAAATTTCTAAAAAAATTTAATCTATTCAAACACTTTTAAATTACTCGTAGACTCTACTGATAAATCTAAATAATCATAGAAAAGGAATGCAAATTTCATAATTTCAATTGGACAGCTTCATAGCATTCTCACTCTTTCCAAACCTTATGTTTTTATGGTTGCCAATTATACAACGGAAGTACGCATTTCGGAAATTCCTATTAAAACAAAATTAAACTTAAACTACAGAGCATGTTGGAAAATCTTTGATAAGATATATATTAGCCGTCTAATCTGCTCATAGGGTAAAATATGCCCTATTGAAGTTTAAGTTCATTTACTTTTAGACTAATATAAGCTTCACAACTTTTGTCTTCGTGATGTGATGGTTTGGCTGACTGTTTTCATCAAAACAGGCCTAGAAATCAAATCTCTGCTGGGACTGTTGAATTTTAAGCCTAATTTTCTTTTTCACAAGAGTTTGATAACTATCTCATATATTTTATTCAATTTATAATTCATTATTTTTAATTTAATTTTTTTTTTAAAAATTTAATATTTGAAAACTCACAAATTAATAGATATTTAATTTCTTTAATATTTTAATGAAATATATGGATAATTTAAAAAACATTTAATTTAAAGTTTAAATTAAAATTTTTAAAAATATTTCAGATATTTTTATTAAAAATAAATCTTTTTTAATTTTCTTAAAAAATGGAACTGTTTTAGAAAAATAATTAAAATTAAAAAATAATAATTTATAAACTAAATAAAATTTTTTATCAAATATTTTAGAACAGAACATTAGGACTAAAATTAACAAGCCCCTGTTAGAATATGAATTCAAGACCTGTCTGATTGAAGGCGAAAAGCCAAACAACTATTCCATAATTGCACATAAGTTTGGAAGTTTTTGTTAGTTTGAAAGTAAATGACATGAATTAATGGGGCATATTTTACCATAGGCACAGATTAGACAGCTAATTTGTATCCTATCCAAGGTATTCAAACATGCTCTTCAATTGAAGTTTAACTTTGCTTTAATAGGAATTTTTGAAATGCTTACTTTCTTTCTTAGCAACACCTACGCTTTTGATGCAAGCATTTTATTATTTGGTCATAATTTTTCTTTCAAAAATCTTTCAGAGATACTTTTAAGTAGGTTTGAGTATTTTTGGAAACTATGACGTTAAGTCACATGAATTCCAAAGCTAATTTCAAACCAATTTCGAACGAATTATAGTGCTGAAAATAATTCCACGATTAACTATCGAAGGGATGAAACTAATCAAAATAATTTTTTTCTTCACGGCCTGTAATTATTTATCGCCTTTCAAGTGTTTTCACAGAAAGTGCGCCAATGTGCCACAATTGTGTTCTTTTTTATTAAATCAGTTTCAAATTGAATCTCGTAGTTCAAATGAATCGAAAAAAATCAGAATAAGCTGAAATAATTTAATTATTAGGTTCATTCTCGCTGCCTCATCTTTTTTCGCATAAGAAAAAATCTCACAGGATTGATAAATAGGTGATCGCGACACTCGAATACGCCATCTGAGGAGAAGACCGGCTCCATGCCTTTGGCCCTTCTCCCTTTCTTTCCCTCATCTTTTTAGGAATGTATAGGAATGTATAGGAATGTTTTAACTGTATAGGAATGTACTACGATATTTTTCCTTTTCCTAATATTTTTCTTCCTTAATTAATACAAATATTTTTTAAAATTTCCAGGATACTTTTTTTTAGAATTATGTTTAATGAACTTTTCAGTTCCATATAGTTTCCCAACTTAGAAGATTTTAATCTTTATGAAAATCAAGACAGAAACTTACGTACTTCCTTCTTCTATGACTCTCCACGTGCTTCTGGTGAAAGCATGTGAAGTGTTGCCATAGGTAGAGAGTTCAGCTCTACGCCACCTACAGTCCATTTCGATCGCTAATGGATGATGTTTTCCACACTAGGGAACGCTGCCAGCTCCATACCGCCTATACTTCCGTGTTGCTGTTTTCGGTGTATTTTAATGCCTCTTGGCTCAAAACGTGGTCATTGTGTTTTGAGATTCTTGCAAACGTGTGTTTGATAACTTATTACTTGCGTTTACAGTACTAACAATACTTGTGTTCACAATGCCAAAGGTCCTAACACTAACGTAAGATGGTGCATACGCACAGCTTGCAACAAGAACAAACAGTAATAAACAAATGGAAAGAGGCCAAATCAGGACTGCCAAGAAAGCGAGTTATTCAAAATCTAGTAACCATGTCATCTTTTTTAATAATATATCTATAAATAACTGAAACAAATTTTCACTTAAAACTCACCAGAATAACATTAATAACATTATTATCTTATGAAATACACCAGACTTGAGCTCAGAAATTAGCTAATTTATTTCTTTTATTGAAAACAAAATTATCCGTTTGAAAATATCGCTGTGCAGAATAAGCTGCAGTAAGCAGTTGCAAGTTTTCCAACCGGAACTGGTGCAAATATTGAGCTCGAGATTGTTATTGTTTATATTTATATTGAAAACACTATCCATTGGATTGACTGTTGAAAAATATATACCTGCGAAAAACTAGCCAATCAGGCTCTTTTCCTCATACAATTTGTAAAAAATTTGTCTTCAGTGAGAAGGGGCTGAAAAAAGACGGAAGCCACGTGATTTAATTCCTTACATCCTTAAATGCTATTTCTTTAGAGTAGCTTTTAGCTTTCTTTGAACATACCAATAAGATTAAGGAAAGTGTTCGATATTTAGAATCGATCGATCTCTTTTAATCGATTATTGTTTTTGACGAAGTATATTAAATCGATATTTAAAATGCCCACAAATGAATAACAATCTGTCATTTTACATGTCGCTGTTACATGGTTACACGTCAGTTTTAAACTTTAATAAAGCATGTTAGTAAGTTTTGATGAAGTTCATGAAATAAATGCGTTTTCTTCTAATTTATATAGATTATTCTTTTACAATGTGTACAGTGCGCAAACATGAAAGGAATCTGCGTATCTAAAAGACTTCTTTTTATAAACATACTGTGTTTACTTTGGTAAGTTTCTGTCAAAACAATAATTTTAATGTTTATTATAAAATCACTGGTGAATAGTAATTAATTTTTTTCTGCTTGTTATTATTTACAGACGTGATTGCATGCTTATTAAAAATATTCTCTGCGAATTTTTAACAGTTTAATAGTAGCAGATTTGCCTTTGTATTGTAAACCCCATGAATCATTAAATTTATATTTGTTTTCAAAATTATTTAAATCGTCTAAATTATTTTTAATTGATGAATAGGGTTTCAAATTTAAAAGTTTGATTTTATAGTGAAATTTAAATTGTCAATTTACTTGTTCTTTTCAAAACAATAATAGAAGTGTATAGCCTTTTTTTGAAAAATAGAAAAGAAAAAAAACTGCAGGAAAAGAATATTTTTCAATTAATCTCTTAATTATTCCTTAGTTTAAAACCAGCAATAATTTGTCCTGAAAAAAAAAATGAATAACTTATCATGACAAATGATAGACAAATTGTGTGTTGTCATTGTATTTTCTAATGATAGATTTTGCAAATTATTAAATTGATTCTACCTCTTGTTGCTTCAAATGGTGTGGTTGCTTAGATTTTCATGACCCAATTTTTGTCAATCATGAATCTTAATCTGCTCCCTAATTTTAGTGGTTGCCTTTATTATAACAATTAAAGCTCCAGGGATTGCTAAAGATCTATGTTCGTTCTGCAAAAATTCAAAATTCTGTGGCAGTTAGGAAATTCATTAACAAATGTGGAATTCATTCAATATAAACTCTTGTTGAGTGTTTTGCTCATATGTCTGCTTGTATATTCCTGTTTGATTGTTTGTGTTTCAATATTCTCTCTGAGCTCTTGAGTTTGTATTGTAATGATCAAGCCTTTATAGAGTAGAAAAGATTGAAAGACTAATGTGTACATTTTTGTTGGTTTGTTTATATGTTTGTATTAATTTCTTTTTAAAAAGCTAATAGAATTTAAGGATAGTGGATATTTGGGAAAACTTACAATAAATATACAATGGAACCTCAGTTATTAGGTTTACATCCCTAACACTGCCCCATCACTTAATAAAACTTGGTAATACCTCCTTGAAAATAAATTCCGCACTATGCACGGAGAAATAAAGAGCAGTAAGGCATGAGGCTCTATGGAGTTGTCTTAATCACAACTGGTCATCTTTCAATAGTCTAAATAAATGTACATCCAAACTGATAATGAATAGAAAGGAATTTTCATTGGGGAAGAGAAATTAAGAGCATTTAAGGCATCTTGTAGGGTCTCCTAAACAGTATCTTCTAGTCGAAAAGATCAAAAGATGATACTGTCTAAAGTACTTCACATGAGCATTTTCTCTCCTTTCTTTGCGAAGATAAAAGAAGGTGGAAGGAGAATGATTAATTATTTAGTAGTGAAATAGTTTAGTATTTTTAGTTGTGGATAAGGTAAAAAATTTTACATCCTTAAAAATGATGGAAATTTGCATATTTAATTTCCTTAGAATTTAAAGCAGAAACAGTTTTTTTTTTCAAGTTTAAAAAAATTGGTCTCTGGTTTACAAAGATAGAGAATAACATTTGGGGGCATAAATGACTGTCTACGTCCAGTAAAGGAAGTGCCCGTTTTTAGGAGAATGTACACAATTGTTAAATCATGGAAGATTCCCAGGGAAATAAAAATATGTTCATCATAAGAGGTGTTTGTTTTGTGAGAGAGTTCATAATAGGAGTTATCACTGTAATTTAGCTCACTATTACGATGAAATATGCTATTTTTTGACAAATATGCAAACCAAAAAACCGAAGTAGTCCAGAGAATCTCTTTATATCGATTGCTGATCTGAGAAACTGCCGATGATTTATAATATTGTGATCAGAGTCAAATTTTAGTGGTCTTGGATAAATAGACTACCCTTACTTCTGAGCCTTGCTGTGCTGTTTTCACCATTAATAAGCCATCAAGGTGTTTTAGTGATAATATTTCAGTGTTTCCACTTATGTGCTACAACATATCAAGTATACTAAAAATTCTAGAAGGGACTCAAAAGATAAGTTATAAAACTTCCCAAGGAATGCATAATGCTCCAGCACAAAAAACAATAGCTTGAAGTAAAATTATAACCTAATTTAAGATTAAATTTTTTTTTCTTTATTCGTAGCTCAAAGAGAAAATTATAATCATTTTAACGACCATATTATATTGTTGCTTTTCCTTGATGCAGAGGTATAATCAGTCATATATGCTTGATTGTTCATATAACTTTTTCTTGTTTTGAAGTTCTTTGAATTGGTTATCAACAGATAAAATAATTAAAAACATGCATTTTAATAGATCGCTAAAAAGTAAAAATGCATATTTTAAATGAGGACTCGCTTTTATAGTGAAAAAAGAACTAGAAAGTTGGAATTTCTAGGTTCTATGCCCCTGTAGTTTTCAAAATCTAGTAAAATCTCTGATACTTAGAAGTTTGTAGAACAATTAGGCCTTAATACAAAGCTAAATCATAAATAAAGCTAACACATTTTTTTCAGTCAATGTATTTTAAAGAGAAAAGCAAAAGACTAACTCATTTTTAAACATTTTATACATTATTTTGCATTTTTGCTTTTATTTTACAGCTTTGTAAATTGTTTTCCTTGTAGTCTTGACCGTTATATACTGAAACAATCAAGCTTTGTTTAAAAAATTTATTTTGGATGTGTTTTAGATGAAGGATCTGCTCCCTTTACCTTCTTAGATATCTTTCATTTTGTTGTTAGATCTTTTTCATTAGTGCAAACTCAACAAGGGCTGAAGGTGTAAAGCTTTCATTGTTTTTGTCAAATGCAAGTGCCTCACAAAAGTATATTGTGTGAATACCTGTATTAGGATGCTCTGGGTTGCATTGAATTTTATCTGGTTAATTAACAGTATTAAATTTAAATATATTATTTTTACATCACTTTTTTATCCTACGATGAATAGCCGGTTGCAGCGGTCTCTTTTTTTCAATGACCCTAGCACAAAATAGCCTTCATGTAAAGAGACTCAATGATCAAATAATTAGGGTTGGAAAAACTGTTAAGTAATTGAAGTTCATATTCTCTCTTGAGGAACCCGGAGAGTAATCTGTAGAGTTTAAAAATGTCTATATGGCGAAGGTGATTTTCGAGATAGTATTGTCCATTAACAATTCTGAGAAAAATCAATCTGTTCGGACAGGTCCGTTTAAGTGGGATTGAGAATAAGGCAGTCAGCTATATAGATATGGAGCAAAAAACTTTTTGGGTATCTATTTGCAATAACTTCAAGTACAAGAGCAGGGATGGTATAATTTTTTCTTTGTTGGGCATCAATAGAGAGATTCATAGTTAGGATTCTGAAAGTAGGTGGAAATATCTCTCGAAGGCAAAAATATTGGAGAGATTTTTGTTAACATTTGGATCACTAATTTGGACATAAGGTCTTTTGCATTTTTTTAAGAAACAAATGGTGTGTCATTTTTCAGTTAGAACAGGCCTCCTACACTTTTCAAACTGTCTCTCTCTCTCTCTCTATGGGCACCCAGAGGTTTGAGGCTTGTTTGAATTTCTAATAGGCGTGGAACAGGTTGCAGAGGTAATAAATTTCGCAGCTTTATTTTGGACCTTGCCAACTTAGTCACAACAACTAACGGGGCAAAATATTAACGGCTGTGGCTAGAAATTTGCCGCCATATTCTAGAACAGATCTCACATAATTAACAGTGGTCAGAATGTCTGGTGAGAATCCCCAAGAGGCCAAGCCTTCCTTTTTCTCTTTCTCCAGTCTCTTCTGCAAGTTTCTTCTATGATAATTTATTATCAAGGAACACAACTAGTTATCCAAAATTATCTTGTTTGCATAGATCCTGATTTTTATATCTAATGATATTTTAGTGGTCTTTGGTTGACTAAGCAAATATTTGGTAAACCATCTTCTCAGTATTGACAATCATAGTTTTCCTTTCATCATTCCTCAAGAAGGATCGTGGCATCATTTATATTAATATTAGCAGTGTTAATATTTTGATCTGTTTAGAACAGGGTTGGCAAGATATTGCCGCAGGAGGAAAAAACCATGGTAAATACCGGTAAAAACCGTCCTGGCAAAAACAGGTTTTTGCCAAGCAAATTGGCAAAAAGTGGCAAAAACCTATATTTTCCAAGATGAGAGGACAAAAACACATTTTTGATACAAAATTATTCCTAAAATTGAAATATATACTATGAATATAAATAATTACAAAAAAATTAACAAAATTATTATTCCATAATTAAATGATAATGTAATAATATATCATTTTAGTAGTTTAAAACATTATTGATTGGAACATTTGCGATTATTCTCTTTTTTCCAGAGAAATGAACTTATTTTAAATTAATATAACTATAATTTAAAGCATAAAATATCTATCAACATGTGTAGTTAATTATTGTACAAATAATAATTTTTTATAATAAATAATAATATTATACAAATAATAATATTTATTTATTTGTAAAAAAACATTTATTTTAGGATTCTAAAATGAAAAGAGATCAAAAACTTTCAATCTTTTAAAAATTATTACCCTTATATTAATTATTAATATGTTAAAAATAATTTTTTCATGTAATGTATCAAAATTATTATTCCTTATGATTGAGTTAAATTTGTTTCAAGTATTTTGTAATAATATTTAATCAGCTATTTAGATAATTTGGTTTTTGCCGGTTTTTACCAGGTTTTTGCCACTGTCCTGGCAAAAACCCCTTTTTGCCGGCAAAAATTCCAACCCTGGTTTAGAATATACCAATGTCTTCCGTGAAGGCAAGGTAACTAATTTCTGGAGTATCTCTAAGAGTCATTTATCGTAATATTGGGCCAGAAGAAGTAGTTCAAGGGAAATGCTTAACACTGAGAATTTTATGGATATAGCCACTGTAAGATTCCAACAAATTCAATGATATTTTTAAAGCAATGATTGTATGTGCAATGGCAAAATCTGGATTAATATTTTCACCCTTGAGCAGAATAAAAGTATGCCTCGTGATGGAGTTACAGTGAAAGTCCTCCATTGCTTTCCTCTGTGAATCAGTGTCTTTATAACCCTATCTCAAAGATAGTCTATTGAAATCACCAATAATTTTATTTTTACCAAGGACATGTTCAAGAATTGGGGTCAATGGTAAAATGCTGGAAGTGGTATAAGCAAATATGAGTTTAGTTCTAGTGTTGTTTTCCCACAAATTTAGCTCCACGGTTTCACACCTGTTCTCTTCATTTTGTGTGACATTTCGAATTTGACAGTGACAGAATGTTTTAATTCAACAATTATGCCAGAGGTGATTTATCATGATCTCCGTAGTGAAGAATAAGGCATAACATTTACATTTGTAGTAATTTAAGGAGTAGGTTGAAGCACCAGCCTCAACAATTACGAAAACATATTCTTCTGTCACCATAGTTTTAGTCTACAAAAGTTAACCAAACTTGGTTTTTTAGTTTAGTTTACTTGGAGCTACACAGGTCACCAGTATTCCAAAAGAGAGAAGTAATGGCTGTCACATTTCGGCCCTGAGAAGCATCTTTGCCTTTATTTTTTGTATTCGAATTTCTTTTAGAAGGGCTTCTTTTCTTAATATTTAGAGAAAGTATGTCGTTGGGGCTGCTTTGATGAATTCTGTTACTTATTTGGTTTAACACTGCTCAGGGAGCACATGTAGATTAGAGATATCGGAAGTGAGTAACTCTACTGCTCATGTTTTTACATTACGAAAATTGAAAATTAAGTTCTCTTAACTGAACAGAACCTCTGACGTTAACTTTTCTTTGCATTAAAGTGGTACAACCTTTTTGAGTGAAGAGCCTCTCAGGCAGTAGATTGATCAATGAAGGTCTGCATGCCAAAGTATTTAGACCTCAGACATTTTTATAACAATTATAGTAATTTTTATAAAAATATCAGTGTTCTATAGGAGCTAAATTCTTTTTATCATTTAACTTACTGGCATGTTTTCATAAAATTTAATATTTTAACGTTAATTATTTAACATTAGATTTTATTTAAACTTGAAGAATAAAAAATTGATTACTTTTTTTTTGAAGAATATCTTATCAAAAAAGAAAAAAAAAAAGCAATCGAAATGCATAAAACCAATGGGGAAAAAAGTATTTTTTTTATAACATGCAGGGGTCAATTTTAACACAAATTCTAACAATAAAAAAAAAAGTTTATAGGGGTTAAAATGTTTTAAATTATAGCGAAAAATAAGATTCAGCATTTAGTGGGGAATAAACTTCAAATTTAAGACTTTTGTTAATTTTATTATAAGAAGTTTTACAAATCTTTTTTAAGCATTTTTTATGCTACAAAAAACCTGAAACAGAATTTAATTTCTCGGGCAGAATTTAATCAGGATTTTCAAAACCACCAGAAAAAGCGTTGCATTAAATACCGATAAAAAGATAGGAAGACCTCCTAGATTTATACGATAAAATCGGCATAGATAAAGTGATTACTTAAATACGTGATTCGTAATTAGAGTGTAGTAATAATTGATTACGTATTAAAATACATGAACAATATATATATATA